>NC_135712.1:179422629-179765265 GCF_964656455.1 Halichoerus grypus
CGTACGTGTCACGCTGGTCTTCCACCCTTTGCCGTTTCTGACGTTCATGTTACTGCATTTCAGTATAAGGGTGTGTCCTCCGTTACATAAAATCGGTGTTCTTGTGAACCAACCCTCATATCCAGCCCCATCCAAATTAGGCTTCCGAACCAGCCGGCGGTCCCTTTCTTAGGTATCTACCCATCGAGGGGGTCTTAAAAAGCCACCTCGACTTAATTGCTTAAATTTTATTTATGTGTAAATGGTTCTCTCTCGAGGCCCTGCAGAACCTCCTGGAAGACTTTGATTTTGGTGATAACCGTGGACTAAATTACACGCAATGCCAGTATTCAGTGGTGGGGATGGAGAAGGGCAGGCCGTGCACAAGTCGACAACTGTCCGCTGTGAACTAGACCCACTGCCTAGCTGATGCTGAAACGTCCTGGTAACTTATATTTTCCTGTTTGTTTCTCCGTTTCACTTAATGATTTTCTATGTATTGTTGCAGACATCTCAACAGCGAGCATGCGCTGGACGATAGAAGTACAGCTCAATGTAGAGTACAAATGCAGGTTGTACAGCAGTTAGAGCTACAGGTAAAGCCACATTTATTTTTAATATTGCCTCAGTATTCCTCAACTCCACATTTCTGTGGTGTCCTGCGATGAGTTCCTGTGTACTCATTACTGAATGGGAGGTCCAAAACTGGTTGGTGTCCTTTTCTTCTCTCGTCTCTCTTCACTCTCCGGGAAAGTCCACCTTCAGCTCCTCCTTGGGAGCTGCTGCTGAGACGTTTCGAAGTTCTGTGCATCTCTGTGTCTGCCTCGAGCTCCCCGCCACCTCGTGAGCTTTCCATCTCCCCTCCCCGCCCTCGCTTCCCCCCCCCCCCCCGTGTCTTCTCCTGCAAATGGAAAACGTTCTAAGTTAAAAACTTAATCTGTTGTTAATGTAAGGCCCCTGAGTTGCCAATATCGGTAACCTGGAGTTAGGGAGCCGAGCCAGGGAGAGAGATTGAGAGCATGGATGGGGAGAGAAAGCACATGTGAGTGTCAGCAGCAAGTACGCGCGCGTGCGCACACACACACGCATACACATGCATACACACGTCCGCACGCGCACACACGAGCATGCTGTCGGGAGTTAACATAGAAGCTGCGTGTGGATTTATTCCTCATGTTAACGTGTCCCCGTTTCTCTCCATCACTGAGAACACCCGAGGGTTCAGTGCACACATTTTAAATATGCACACACACACACACACACACAAAAACATGTATTCAGATCTATAATATATATAATATGTATACATATATCTTATATACATATATATGTATATATTAGATACATATATATGTAGGTTTTTATATATGTATATATATAAAAATCTTGTATTTGGCAATCCTTTGGGCCATGTTGAATGTGTTTTGTGACTATAGAAAATAAACTTTTGCATATTTTCCTGTGGATCACAGTTGTGAGGGATGGGGGGCATTTTTTAATGTGGGTTCCACTTCCTGATGTCACTTGTTGATGAACCACCATATTTTAACAATAATTCCATTCTTGGTATAATTAATAGAAAATGAGTTTCTAAAAGTAAAAATTGGGTCAGAAATAGAGATTATTAAAATGTACAATTGCAAAAGCCTGACCCTACAAACCCCATTTATGCAACCGAGTTCCAAAATGCTTTTGAGTGCTTGATGACTCAGTGTGGCTTCTTCCTCTGGCTGGTTTAGTGTAGGCAAGAGGTTAGCCGACTAGGGGAAATTAAAACAATGTTGTACATTATATTGTTACCAGCCATCGAAAAGCCTATTTTGTATGCAAGACAGCAATGCCGAGATATATGGAGAGCCCTAGGCTAAGTACAGAAGATAATTACATTTGGAATTTTACTGAGTTAAGTCATTTACAGCTTCAAATAGTTGCAGAGAAAAATCAGCCAAAACACACTTAAACTTTTTGTTGTGACTTTTCAGGATAGAAAGGATTTTTTTTAATTAGTTATCTTATATGACGAATTACATTTTTTTTAGTAAGATTGTCTCAAAAGTTATTTTCTTTAGCTAGTTAATATTTTTCCATTCAGACTACAGAGATGAACTTATTAGAACAGTAAGATATTCATACAGGCAAAGGGCACATCATAAAATCCCCAAATTTTTACGTAAGTCTTTGGAAACACCTTTAAATTTCGCATGTTTCTTCAGAAGGAAAACAGTAGCTTTATTTATCTCCTCCCCCCCCGCCAGAGTTCACTTCTGACTGATGTGTAGTAAGCCCTTGAAAAATTGGTTTCAGAAGAACAAACTATGGCTCTTGCTACTGAAAATCTTTACGTATTGGTGGTTATAAAGTGATATAAGTCCCTGTATTTATTTAGTTGATAAAATTAAATTCTCAGCATTTAGTTAGAATAAAGTGTTTCACAGAGTGTCATGGTTTGCCCAAGTAGGTGTCCCAGATTCCAGATTGGAGAGCGTGGGGCCATTGTTCATTACTGAGGAGCTGATTGTCGACTTTATTCATTGCTCCTCACTCTCCCCAAGAGTTGGCAAGAGAAGGAAAGGAGTTAGACCATCAGTAAGTCAAGTCGTTCTCCCCTGGCAGCTTTAATGTTGTTTTTTGGTGGGTGTGGCCTGGGAGCTTTGCAGACCATTAGGAGGATTCTTTGATTTTTTGTGGATTTTATTTATTCATAGATCCCCTTCATCCTTCAGCCCTAAATCAAACTGAAGGCAGGGTTTTCAACTTGTGATAGGGCTCAAAGAAGATCATCTGGCCAGAAGTTACTATGGGGTAGTTGCCTGTGGTATTCCTTGTGATATTTTTGCTTGAGAGTTTGCTTTAACGAAGGAAGGGGCAGACTCATTCTGAAGGTTTTGGTTTCTTCAAAGGCTGAGGGAATTCTTAAAGTGATGGCGTAATGCTTGTCAAGAGCAGGAGTTGCCACACTGCAGATCAGGAGCCCAATCCCAAGAGCTCAGAAGGGTTTTCATGTTTTGAATAGTGTGGGGGAGGTGGAGGGGGAGGGATCAAAAGAAGAATAGAGCATGTGAAATTCAGATTCCAGTGTCCATACATAAGGTTGTATTGGAACATGGCCACGCCCATTCATTGATGCGTCATCTCTGGCCATAGTTGCTTGGCATTACAGTAGAAAAGTTCAAGTAGTTGCACCAGAGTCCCTTATGGCCTGGCAAGCTGAAAATATTTACTATCTGGCTGGCTCCTACAGAAGTTTGCCAAACAACCCCTGCTCCAGAGGATTCAAAAAAACCCATTTGCATCACATTATATAATAGCAACTTGTTCCCTTAGGTTCCTGGCTACCTAAAGGTCTGTGAACCCCTTCTTCCCTCTTCCTTCCTCGCCTTGGTGTATAAAACCATTCTAGTCACCACATTGGTCGGGTTTCCCCAACAGCGGCTTCATGTAACAAGTACTTGTCCATCTCGGGGATCATGGAAAGCGGGCTGATGGATATTCATTCATTCATCCATCTATCTTACCAGTTCGTTTAGCACCCAGCACCCAGAGCCTGTATGACACAGCAGAAGCCTTGCTGAAGCCAGTAAAGGGTTGCAAGAGTGAGCAAGATGCTTAAGGTTGCCTTCCTGGTTCTTACATTTTAAAGGGAAAACAGACTATAGATGAGTAATTTTCCAGTGGCACTGTCCCCTCCTTGGGTAGTGCTAGCTGATACTGACGGGTTCTTGAAAACACTAGAAACATGCTCAAAAGAGTTTCAGCACTAGAGAGGGGCCAAACCCAGTTTTATCCATTAGTTATTATTCAGGCAGATGAAATATACCAGAAAATGTTAACAATGTTTAGTTGTTGAAGAACCCTCACCCTGAGCCAGAGCTGAGAGGTCAGGATTAGACGGAAAGTCTTTGGGTTGCAGATCTGGCAAGTTGTGGGGCAGTCTGGGACAAGGTACACTTAGACCCACCAGCCGTCCTCACTGCAGGCTTCCTCTTCCTCTCGGGTCAGCATTTTCATGTTTGTGCTGTCACATTTGCCATGTCTTTTACCCATGTCTGGAAACGTACTTTTTAATTGACTTAACGAACAGTCGCTGTGCCCATAGGACCTGAGGTGTTGCGGGAACCAGGTCCCTGCAGCAGCCAAGAATACTTTGAAGAGGTGTTCTTATGCTTGAACAGCCTCTCTCTTATTTCCCCTTGGCATCATCCCCCCATTCCCTCCACAGCACACTGACAAATCACCTCCTCCATTGGGGACGCCCTGGGCATGACCAGCCCCACAGCTACTTCTCTTTGCCTTCAAGAAGGCATTTCTCCAGACCAGGAAGTACCTCTACCTCCAAGTATATTACAGAATTCCTATTCATTAACTTGAATTTGAAAAACATTTGCACAAGTTAGCACTACAGAAAAGAGCCGTCAAAGTTGGAACAATTCCCCAAGGCTGATCCCTGTATTGTTGGAGGATCAGTCTCCCCCTACCACCCAGACTTGCCAGGCCTTTCTCTGCACAGCAGGACTTAGACCTCTGGTGTTTACATCTGGGAGCAAAGGCACATGTGGGCCCCCTTAGAAAACTAACCCCAGTAAGCTTAAATCTATGTCATAGATCAATGGAGGTTCATTATGTCTGCCCTGGAGCATCATTGCGAAAGTGTTCCATAGGAGAGTTCTGCAGGGCATTGCCAGCCAGCGCCAGGCATGACCATCATGAATGAAAGCCACTTGAGTGCTGTCCATTTCTAGCCCCCCGGATCTATACCGCAGAAACCTTCCCTCTGATCCAAAACATAAGGCTCTTGTGTTTCTTACCTCTAATGAACCCCTCCTAAAGATTAGGTGAAAAAAAATTTAATAACCATTGTTAGCCTCGGGGGATCCTGGCTAGAGATGTTTCCTTTCTTGGTGCTCTCTGTGCAACGCTGTACTTGAATCGCATGAAAAGCCTTCCCGATTCCAGTGTTGAGAGGTAAGGCAACCGGGCAGAAATCGAGATCATGGGCTACAGAGTCTGCCTTAGGCCTGTCCCGTCAGCATTGTGTGAGACATGCATTTGTATTGTTGTTCTTTTTGTGGGAAGTTACCACAATATATAATGCATGTTTTCCTAGCCGTGAACTCGTTATGTGGAGCTTGTGAACAGAGTGGTTAATTCAGTTCTCATGTTGCTCCCTGTTACTGGTCTCAGAGGGAAGAGGGGTCAAGAAGACATCTTAGTGGGCACTCTGAGCCTTTCGCAATATTTCTAGCCACATTTCACTATTACAAAGACAGATGTAATTTTTTGACATTTTAGCAGTGGACTCGGTGGTGATTAACCGCATCTGTTACCCGGAAGCCCAGCATTGTAGAGAATTTGTGTGCGCTGCTTGTGCTGTACATATATGCACCTAACATCAAGATAGATGGACACCATGGTAATCATTTGGGTGAAGGACATGGCTTTTTGAGGTGAGGGAATGTAATTTAAGATTGTATCTGTTAGATGCTTTCTTTCGACAGATTCTTCTGGATGCTACGCGGACAAGAGGCTAGGTCAGAACTGGAGGGGAATGATGTTCCCACAATCAAAATGCATGGTCTTATTATACAGGTCATGGAGTATGCACGCACACGCGCACACACACACACACACACACACACACACAAGAGCCGCAGACACAGGATGCAGAAATAGGTTGACATTAAGAATGGCCCACCCATATGCCATGGGCAGGATTGTAAGGAAGCACCTGATGCTCAAAGCATTTAAATTCATATGAATCTACTTGCCTGGGTTCACTTAGGTGGGACATGCTTATGAACTGTCTCAACCAGTAAGCCATGAATGAGATGGCACACAATGTATCATAGTGGCTAGATCGGGATTCCATCTTGGGAGAAGGGAAAAGCATCGGATTTAACAGACAAGAAAAAGTCTTCAGACAGATTTCCCTGTCTCAGAAAGCTGAGACATTCGTGGCATAGATAAATTTTTCTGGCCGCGTATGTTGGTTTTAATGATCATGTGACCTTGCTCAGTTGTCAGCACATATGTACGGCTCCCTGGCATATAAAGATGGGTTTTGAATGGAAGAAAGAAGCAGCCTTGGAGATCCGGTGTTTCCTCATGTCCACAGCCCAGCATGTGGCAGGGGCCCAGGCTCAGGACAGGATTCCTGCAATCCCTTAGCCTCTAGACCCTTTAAAGTGAATACTGGAAGCAGCCAAGGGGAAAAAGAGCTGCCCCAACCAATGGGGATGCTCTGCCTGACCCAGGCAGGAGGGTGGGAGTGGAGGGGGGGGACCTTTTGTCTTTAATAATTTGATTCCATTCGGTCACCATTTATCAAGCACCTGTTGTGTGCTGAGCACTGGATGCAGATAAGCAAGACAGCCTCTTCCTTCCTATATGTGCAGCCTAGCAAGGAGAGGAGACTAGCCTGTCTTTCATCCCACACCAGGCGGAATTTATAAGAGGAAGCATAGGAGGCATGGCGGGGCGGACACGGGAGGGGGCAGGGGGCAAGTACAGTCCAGGCCAAGAGAGCCGTGTAAGGATTTGCCTTGATCATAGTGTGAGGGAGACAGTGGAAGAATATGTGTTCTTTCTCCAGTTCATCTCTCTGTTCCTCAAGAAGTAGGATGACCAACCTTCACAGTTGGCTTTCCTGGGACTTGGGATTTCCAGTTTCAAAACTGGGAAAGTACCTGGCAAAATGGAATGAGTTGTTCACCCAGATGATCACTTTGAATCCAGTGGCTTTGGAAGAGAGCTGTTTAATGCCTCCTGTTCTGCTTGTAATTTATAAAGGACCTGGGGAACCATTTGAAAGGGTATTTACTGAGTTCCTACTATATGCCAAGGCAGTGTGCAAGATGCTTCCTACCCCTAATTTCATTGAATCCTCACAACCCCCCTGTGAGTAGATACTTCCTGAATTCCTCAATCCTGTCATTTTTTTTAATGGAAAAATAGAACATTTGGAAATCAGTATACATGAAACATTTAATGAGCCTGGGCCTTTCTTCTCCTTTGAAAAGGTGTTCCTAAGTTACTGATGACCAGTTATTGGCTGTTAGAGTGAAAGAAATAATTCTCTGTGCCTCTCCTCTTCCAGATGAGGAAACTGAAGTTGAGAAGGTCTCATTCCCTTGTTCAAAGCGATGGCAGATAGTGGGCAATGCCCAAGATTCTAGCCCAGCCTGTGTAGCGTGTTCCTCCTTTGGTGGCGCTGCCACCTGACGCTTTCCACTCAGGGTCGTCCTGGTTCACCGAGGTTCTGTGTATGACATGCAGTCTTTGCAGATCACTGGTTGTAAAAGCTGGCTTGGGAGGCCATGCCTTTCTCTGCCTCTTGGAGCTCCCTCCTCAGCAATCCATGGCAGCCGGGCAAGGCTGGAACTCGGTGACACAGGAATCCCTTGGAAATTTTCTAAATCACGTACAGCAGGAACCATAAGCTCCAAGGAAACGTCAGCAGGGAGAAAAGTGTGCAAGCTTCAATAGCAGAGGGAGACATTAAGCCTAACACGGGTCAGTTACTGCGGGGACTTCACGAGTGATTACTTACCATTCGCGGTGCTGTTTGTAGTCACACCAGCTTCCTGGACTTCTGCAGGTATATTATCTGTAATGTGTCCCCACTTCGGGCCTCTCCAACGCCAGGGAAGGCAGCACTTAGGACAGTTCTTGGCAGCAGCGGCCTCACGGGGCGCGGACTCTCCCTGAGTAAGCTCAGAGCGTGCGGGGAAGACGTCCTAATGGCACCACTGCTTTGTGACTGGAGCCAAGGAAAAGAAGAGAGGGTCTCTGGGTTTCTCACTTCCACGTCCCTCTTTGAAAACCAAGACACTTATTTTTCATAATTTAAAATCCTGCTTAACTCTGGGAGCATTAGAATTCCTAGACTATGACTGAGTATTAGTGTGCGTCTGCTTTCAATGTCAAGAGAGTCTTTAATAATAACACGTAAGGAATGTTAAGATGGTGACAGAATACAATAAAAGTAGGGAAATTCTTCCATTGGGATGAAGTGAGCCATAGGTTGCCTACCACCTGAGAACTGCAGTTGTGTTAAAGAAATCATTTAGAAGTTTTCAATGGCGCTGAGCTTTGAAGGCATGTGAATGACCGGAGTTTGATAAAGTGGGTCAAAAAGAACTCTTTGGTAAATACTCAGTTGGGTAGAAGAATTTCATTTCCCCTCCTTCCAAATCGTTTGGTTTGGTTTGGTTTTTTCTTGTTTTTCTTCTTTTGATCATACGTACTTTAGAGACCCATGAAACGGGATGCACTCTGCCTCAATCATCATCGTATATAAAACCAAACAGCCACTGTTGGGACTTACTCAGTCCATGGAAGAGAGTCCTGTCTCCCAAAACGAGTGCATTAAACCCAGACACATGGGGTCCTTATTAAAACGTTTACCCCCACATCCCCTCGCTTGGCATGTTGGGCTTAGCAAGTTTAAGTGAGACCCCAGTCAATTAAATTGGAGATCATCATTGTCTGGGAATGATCCCGGCTTGCCTGGTCCTCCGTGGAGTGCCTGCTGACACTCTGTATCTCACCCTGCCTTGGAGTTTCTGCAGTGGTGGTTTAGCATAGGGGTGGGAAGAGTGGCAAACATCTGTGTTTTCAGTTAGCATCCCAGGTGCCTCTTACAGTCACACCAGAGTGGGAAAGTCTGACCAGGCGTCCCGCAACTGGAATTCTAGTCTTCTGCCCCTTCCCAGCTCCGTGTTCTTGGGTGCATTCACCCTTGGGGCCTCAGGTTCCCCAACTATAAAATACAAGAGTAGGACGAGAGGATTTGAGGTGGCCACAACAGTCCTTGCCTCTGTGAAATCACATGAGTCACTTGGTCCTTTCTTCTCATCCGTCCTCGGTAATTCAAACGTTTTTACACATCCAGGATCCTTCATTTATTTCAGATTCTGTTTCTCACAAGTGAGAACCGCCAAATTGGGCTTAAAATGATTAGTCCTCCAGACAACATATAAAGTGATTATGTTAAATGAACCTAAAACCGTGTTCCCTTTTCTCTGCTAAAAGAATGAGTTTAATCTCCTCAGTTTTTATCTTTGAAGATGTTGAATGGAGCTCCTTGCCTTCGGCGGTTATCAGTGTGTCCAGAGCGATACAAGCGTTCCAGCCTTTCACAGCCCGGACAGGCTAAAACCTAATTTGAGGCCATGGCTAATAGAAGAGGGGATGACCTGTATCAGCCAAGGGGAGAAAAAGCATTTGCCTAGGATGAGGGCAAGAGACGGCAAGAACCAAGGAAATCAATCCATAAGCAGTGGGCTTCATCTCTCCTACGATTTCTGTTCCATTCTTCAAAACATCAAAATCCTCTCCCCAGCCAGGCCCACTGCAAACTGCACAGAACTCTTGTCACATGGACCCGGGTTCCAAGCATATACTCAACCACTTGAGGTCTAAATAGACCAGACGGTGTAACTTTCCTTTAGAGAAAGTTAGATATTTTTGAGCATCCGTGAAGCACTAGGCTCTATGCTAAGCTTGTTATGTGCAAGAACTTATCTAATCCTCAAAACAACTCTTCAGAGTTCAGAGATTATTATTCCATATTTAGAAGAAGAAACTAAATACTTAAAAAGGTTACATAATGTGCTCAGAGTCGCAGAGCCAGAATCTGAATCCAGCATAGTGTGATTGCAGTGCCCACGACCTTCATCCATTTTCACTCTGCTGTCTCTCTCCAAAATTGGGGAACCTGCTAATAAGCAAACATTGTACGAGCATGTCCCCTCAATGTGGGGCCTGTTGGCATTCCTTTTTACACCAGAAACCCCTCCCGTACCCACCAGGAAAGCTTTTAGAGAGTAATGTCTGCTAGCACAACATAAAAAATTGTTTTCATTTGCCAACCAAATTTTTAGTTGACCTTTGGAGTACATGTCTCATCCTCCTTTGCTTTGCTTTGCATGGGATTCAGTTTATGAGGGAATGCTGGAATATACACTTGCTAATATTAAATGTTTGTATTGTCATATTATAATAATGAAAGGATGCCGTGAAAATGGATAGGGATGCTGAGCTCATGGAATAACGGCATAAAAAGTAATAAAGAATCTGAAAGCTTTTTAAAGGGCCAGTGAGTATTAAAAATGCACGACAGCCCCAGTAGAGAGAGGATGTGGTTTCAGTAGGTGTGAAATATTAGCCTTTTTGCCTAAAACAACAAAAAGTGAATTTGGCAGGTGATTTTTTTCTTTAATTGTTAAAAGGGTTTGTGTTAGAGTTAGAGCTGTAACTGATGGTAAAAATCCAGAACCCATCCAAGAATATATTACATGCTAGTTAGCACTGATCAAACAAAAACAGAAACTTGGACTTTTGCCTTTTTTCTGTAACCTTGCTGATCTTTTATAATAAAGCAGAGCTAGGATGGTAAAATTGAGTATGAGGCGAAATAAGGAACCTGGGTAATTCTCAAAATGGACAGTGAATTCTACGCTAATATTCTCACGGAGAAGTGAGAAATTGTCTCCCATGGCAGTAACCTCCGGGGTTTATGGATGTGGCCGTGTGTATAAACTCTAGGTATGTGTTTGCAACATAGTGTTATTACCTCTGACCAGTAAAATGTCAGCATGGTAGACATCTGGATAGAACATAGAGGTGATGATTCCTTTTGATGCTGGGAATTTGGATTTCCTTCTCCTTGGTCTTGGTTAATTGCTCCATCAACAATGTTTATCCCCAAATTAAGTCACAGTTAATATTCATCAGACTCTTAAGTAACTATCACCTCTCACCCTTTAATTTGTAACATTCAGTATGGCAGACTACTTGTTTTTTAAAAAGAATAATAGATATGCTTTCATTCCTTCTGCCCCATGATAACTTTTAAGACACAATATTTTTTAGAATTTTATGAATATTCTGGTTCTAACACCTAAAAACTTAAAACACGGTAAAAAAAAAAAAAAAAACCCAAATAACTACAGAAATACGAATAACTGTAGAAGAATGCCATTGCAAACATTTTAATTGTTCTAACTGAGCCACTTTGGAAAACTAAATTCCTTTGGCATTATGTGTTCAGAGCATCTTTTAGTTTGGCCGGTCAATAACTTACTAAGGCTCAGAAGATGAATAACGTAAAGTGGCTCCTAATATGGTATCATTTTCATTTCCTGTTTGTTGAAAGATAAATGCTAACACTATAAGGCTTTTTTTTCTTCTTAATTTATTCCTCCCTGCACCACAAGGGAATAAAAAGGAAAAAAATCAAATGCGATATGGCTTGAGACTGAGTCATCCAGCCAGGATAAGCCGAAAGCTTTTTCTCTCTTGCTTTTGTACCTTTTCCCTTTCCTCTGCCTTTTCCCCCAAATGCTGAAACACCCCTTTTTCCCTTAGAAAACACCTTTTAAAATGTCTTGTTTGACTTTTATTTTGAAATAATTCAGCTTATGAAAAATGGGTATTTCTTTTAAGATTTTATTTTTGGGCCACCTGGGTGGCTCAGTCAGTTGAGCCTCTGACTCCTGGTTTCGGCTCAGGTCATGATCTCAGGGTTGTGAGATTGAACCCTGCATCAGGCTCCATGCTGGAGGCTGCTTGAGATTCTCTCCGTCTCCCTCGCCCTCTGCCCCCCCCCCCCCGCCACTCACTCTCTCTCCCTTTCTCTCTCTCAAATAAATAAATAAAATAAATAAAACCCTTTTTTAAAATTTTGTTTTTAAGCAATCTCTACACCCAACATGGAGCTCAAACTCACAACCCTGAGATCAAGAGTCACACGCTTTACCAACTGAGCCAGCCAAGTGCCCCCAAAACTTGATATTTCAAAGATTTAAGGTTAATTATGTGACATAGAAGAAATGAGTCCCTCCCCAGTTCAAAGGCATTATTTTGGACCAATGATCTATAAAAGTGCTGATCTAAGACTCTCCCCACCACCCCCACCCCTTTCTCTTTCTTTCTCTCTCCCTCTCTATTCACTCATTCATTAGTCTCTTCTACATTGCCCCCAAATTCCATGGCTCTTCTCTTAACTATGCTTTTATCTTTTAGAGATACACTTCCCACTTACCTTACAAAGGTAATTATTATCATGTCTGGTATTTTCGCCATAAGCATCTTTGCTATAGACCTCTCTGCTGCAGTCAATTACACCACAGAACTAATTGTCCTAAGGCAGTTTTGCCCTAAGAGATTTAAAAAATAAATAAATAAATAACTGGTTGACAATTTGGTTTGACAGTTTGGTTTCATTTCTCCGTTTACAAAGTACTTCCATTTTTATATTCTATAAATCTTAACCCTCATAAAGGCTTATACGGTGACCCAGAGTTTCCAACTTACATGTCCCATAGAACTTTGGAACAGAGGTCTCTCAGCGGACATGAGACTGTATGCCAAGAACAAGCGACCGTGCAGAAGGCTTTTACAGCGCCATACAGAGCTCAGTTAGAAACACGTATTCTAGAATTTGGAAACGGATACCTCTCCTCATGAAGGAAGGAATTGTATCGATAAAAGAAAAAGTGCAGTGCTGAATGGGGATTAACGAAAGCAACCAGGAAACGTGTGATACTATGAATAATTCGGAGATGAGTGAAGTGCTTCGGAACAATCCACAAAATAAAACCCGTTACTTATGCTGTCTCTCCCCCAGTCTGCACTGTACACTTTGAATGTATTCAAATGTTTTTTTTTCTGGAGAAGCCGTTTCATTTCGATACTGATTTTTTATGTTTCATTTTGTCCTTTTTCGGGAACGCCCCCCTTTCATTTGTCATGATCCTGTCTTTTATGGTAAGATTGTCTTACGGCCGATTAGTTATGTGGCAAAGATGCTTATGGCAAAACTACCTAGAATCAATTATTTTGCATCCTCTGTGCCCAGCTGCCTTGAATTACCAAAAATATCACCATGTTTAAACAGTTCAAGGCAAGCATAAAGAAGGGAGCATCTAGTAGTATTTTGAGTGCAATGATGTACATAAGATTAGAAGCTTGTGTTTCTTCAAAAGATAATTTTTTGTACAATGAGAAGACTTAAGTTTTTGTTAAGATGAGACTAACACATAGTAGGTACTCACCTATTAAATAAATGAAAGATCAGGCTATTCTGCATTCCCTTGGAGATGAGAACGTGTCATCCCTTGCCCCGTGCCCGCCCTGCCAGTGTTGCTCAGCGGCACTGTGCTAATCTGTGCCTACCTGTTAAGAAAGATGAAGTTAGTTCTGCATAAATGTGTCCGTGTGTCTAAGAGCTCTTCCACAGCCACAAAAGATGAATTTTTATGAGTTTTAGCCACCTCACTCGTTTCCCTTTGGCTTGCTCGTGAATAAGACTGGTTAATAGGCGTGATTCACGTTTTTGTCTTTTAGCTGTCTGTGTTCTATGGGACTCCTTGGTGCCAGCAGGTCTAGAACTTCCCAGTTAAAAGCTAATGCATCTCGTGTTGAGAAATCTCACACTGACACCTCCAGTTACTTCGAGTTTGGCAATGGTTGTGTAGATTTCAAAACGATTAAGCAATGAGAAAGATTTTGTCATGTGCAATGGTGCTATAGTTTAATTTGGAATATGTATCATTTTAGATGTTAAAATAGTAATGCATCTGTATTCAAAGAAATAACAGAGCATTTCCTTCCCACTAGCTTGCAAAAGACAAAGAGCGCCTGCAAGCCATGATGACCCATCTGCACGTGAAGTCTACGGAACCCAAAGCCGCCCCTCAGCCCGTAAGTACCGAGCTCTACACCAAGGGGAGAAACCCCACAGTATCTCTTCTCTGCTTCCCCCACCCCAAGCATAGGAGGCAGGATAGCCTACCCTGGCAGCTTGTTAGTACTGAAGGACTTAAGTTCAGTTGACTCTTTCTGGGTACCTTTTAGGAAGAGGGCAGTGTGCAAGGCATTTAAGAAGATAGAGGATGATTCAGATCCTTGGCCATGGGACCTTACAACTAGCTCTTCAGGACAGATGATTGGTGCTATAGCAGTGTATGAAAATATATTATGATTGGTCATGGGGTGGGGTGGGGGAATCTTTCTAAATGGTGTGAACACAGAAAGAAGACAGCCAGACCATGGAGTCAAAAGAAAAAGGCATTTCAGGGGTTAGCCGAGAGACAGCGAGCAGGTATGCAGAAGGGAATGAGGGCTAGTCCAGTGTAACTGTAACAGAGGAAAGAAACAGAAAACACACTCTTGGAATAACTGGAGGCTAAAATTATGGAGGGTGCCCAATGGTTATTAGAGAGTTAAAAGTGAATATTACTCTTTTGCAGTTAGGAGATCAAACACGGTAAGCTGAAATTACATTTAACTTTTAGGAATCTCCTACTGCTTGCCTTGTTCCCTTTTCCATAACCTTGAAGAGTGCCATCCAAGCACAGACAGTTAATATCGAAGCAGAAGGATGGTTTCTAAACCCCAAATCCTGTCTTGGGCCTCATTCCTTGCTATAAATTGATCGCTTTAACAGTTGTATTTCTCATATACTTACATTTCTAAAAATCTCTTAGTAGCTTCCACTGATTATTCAAAATGGAGAGAGTGCTGTGCTTCTTGATTTTTAAGATTTGTAAAATTTAAAGGTACACTGCCTTTATTTGATTTTGCTTGGAGTCACTGTGTGAAAATTAATTGAGCGTTGACAATCTATAGTTAGTACCAGCAATTTTAATCAATATGCAATGATGCAGCGTAATGGCAAAGTATTGGTTTATCTGTTTTGACTGATTTTTTTCTATAAATAAAGCAAACATACACCCATATATGTATGATTTATGGTGATAGAAATAAAACGGAGTCAGACTATTAACCCAGCAAATATGGTAGCCTGCCAAGATGCAGTTGGCAGACAAAATTAATGTCTGAAACAGAACACATTACTGAGATATAGGACATAAAATCATTAAACACTTTGCACATCCATTTTTACTAGGAAAGAGCCCTTAGTTTCCATGTGTTTTGCAGTAAATGGCTATAGGACTGAATGTGTAGGCTACCAAAAGAAAGGGAAACAAAAACCTAGGCCGTTTGGTATTGTGGATTCAGTAGTCAGCTGTGCTATTTGTGTTGCCTTCATCAGCCCCTCCTGTTAAGGAGGGTCCTTGGGAGTAATAGGAACCCAGCTAAAGCAAGTTGGTAAGACCCGGAAATGACTTGATGGCCGTTCTCCAGTGAGCACAGCCAACTGCTAGGGGAATCCATTGCCTTCTGAACTCTCTTCGTGATTGTTTTTGTTGGAGATGGTTCCCCCCCGCCCCCCCAGGATGAAGGGTTTGAGTCTTTAAACCTAGTAATAAGGGAGAGAATGAGATTATCTCCTCCTTCCTGCATGGATTAAAAGCAGTGATGTTATAATAATGTTTGGACTCTGGACTCTAGGATGCACTCATGTTGTATGACGGGGCTCCTTGGGAGGGGGAGGGATAAAAGTGGGGAAGAGGTTGTGAAACCCCATGGGGCGTTCAGTGAGTGATGGGGCCAGGTGTTGGCAGGGAGCGCCATACACATAAGCACGCATTGGCCATGAAAGGACCATTTGGAATCTCCATGAGGACCAGTGTGAAGCAGCCAGTAAACAGGGAAAAGCATTCCTGGGGGAAATGCACAGGGAAGGAAGGTTTGTCTTGATTAGTATTTTAAAAAAAAAAATGTTTTACATTCTAGGAAATTATAACTTTGAAGGGGACCTCCTACTAAATTTATTTTTAACTGTTCTATTGAAAATTCTCTACCACTAGTCAACATTATCTCTTAGTAGCTCAGCACAGTATTTCTTTATTAAAAGAAATAGGCACGAATATTTTTGACTGAAAAATTAATAGCTTTTGAATTCATACACAGCAGGTTTTCTTTTGCAAAGAAGTCCAATATCGCTGCACAGCACTTCTATAACCATTTATTTAGTGTCCAAGTCAAACCTTTGACAGCTAGAGCAGCGCTACAAGCCAATATAAAGAACTCCAAGATGTAAACCAACAATAGGCCATCTGTGTGAGGTTTGCCATTGTCAAATACATAGATTGTTTGGATTAGTTTATGTAAATGTACTGTTGTATTACCCTTTGAAAAAAAAAAAAAAGATCACATTTGTGTATGAAAAGTGGTTCCCTTCACAGGCAGCATTATAAATTCCTTATCCTTTAACTTACATGTAAGCAGTAAAAATTGGTGCCTGACAAGCAGATATTGTGTGACACTGTTGCCAGAGTGAACCTGCCTTCTTTTCATTTATTGGAAAATAGAAAATTTTATTATAGATACCATCTTATAAATCAGGAATTATTAAAATATGTATAGGTGAGGCATTGGGAAATTAATTATAAAAGGTAGAAGTGTAGTGTTTTGCATAAATTTTTACTTTCCTTGCCCCAAAAAGGGGAGGAAAAAAGGCATACGCATTGAGCAGACCCTTGATTCAACTTTAGGGATACCGAGCCATCTGATGTTCGTTTCTAAGGTGCAAACGATTCCTGTTTTGCCTGTAATTAATTTATTCCATCATAAATAATAGAATGCACAGTGTGTCCTTCTAGAATCTTTGATTTGAAATAAGCAGTCACCAGGATTCAAATCTAACCATAGATGGGGACTTTCATGTTACAGCCTTGCCAGTAAGTTGATGAAGTTTTTTTTCTTTTTTCCATTTCTGTTTAAAAGGAACTTTGTGTTTATTTTAAAATTCTTAGTCACTAAGTGATAGAATGCTTTGCTGTAAACGTTGCTTTTCACTAAATGCCATTTGGGTGGTAAGTGTCATTTGTTGTATCCAGTCATCCAACCAGTCCCTCTTTCTTTGCATCAGAGAAACTGCCAAAACCTTCTTGGACTGTTCTTACATCAGCTCATAGACATACTCCCTGGGCCCCGTTGTGGAACTCGTCTTCCCAAGTGGGTCGTTGGAGGATATGCTCATCTCAGGACAGTCCTGAGTTTTTAGACGTAGCTGTCAGCTCATCCCACACTGGGACGTGCATAGGGGAGCCTTCCTGTTCTTCGGACACCTCCAACAGCACCTCTCCCCGCTTGCCATCAAAGTCTTCACACCGAAGAAAACCTTTCCTTTCGTAATTACACCCAGGACTCACGGGGCACGGTATTTTTGGACAGGGAATTCCTGCGTTTCGAGTCAAGGTATTTATTTGATCAGCAAGTTATTTATTAAGCATGCTACTAAAAACAGGGAGCAGTAAAACAAGAGAGCCCCATCCCTGCCACTGAGGTGCCGGAGTCTTGAGGGACAGACGCACAACCGCACACACTCATTGCGTGAATTGTGCGTGCCGTCGAGCAGCGCTCTACAGCGGGCGTTCCGGGCAGCGTGGTGTGTGAGAGGAACAGGCAGAAATGGAGAGGAGTCAGATCTGTGGATCTCTCTTGGGTTCAGAGGAGGTGCTTGCGTCCGTGTGTCTCTGAGGAAGGCAATGGGGAGAGGACCAGTGTGGAGGAAGCAAAGGACCAGCCAGCATCAGATAAAATAGGCTTTCCGTTTTTGAATTTATTTTATTTGTAAGCTTTTAATTTTCTGAAGCCTGGGCCCTGCATGGAAAAGGATGTGTCAAAGTTTCCCGGAGCGGCTATATATTCTAGCCCTTGGGTATGCACAGTGGGAAAAGCCTTTCCTGACATATGTTGAGAATGGCCAGATTTGCTCTATTTTGAGTTTTAAAAGATCCTTCTCTTTTCCATGGGAAGAGAAGCAAAAAAAAAAAAAAAAAAAAAGACAAGAGTAAACCTTCCTAATGAGACTGATGGATAGTCTTTTGTTGCAAACTCGGTAACATTCTCAAAGTAAACAAAGTGTATTGCTTAGGGGTTCGTGTCTCCACGCTCGCTCCATGGAGAATTTGCCGAGCTGTCTCCTTGGAGGGAAGCGTAACTCAGAGGACAAAACAATAACAACAAAAAGAAGCATGTCTGTGTTATGACTTTATTAAGATGTTAAGGATTTTTTAAGAAGACTTCCCTATCATAATGTCAGGAAAATCCCGTAAATCATATTTTATAAGCCCGGAGGACAGGAGAGGTACGCCTGGCTCCGGGGTATTCCTGCACACTAGAAACCTCTCCTGATCCTGGAAAAACCACATTCCTTCATATTTGGTGGGCACGTAATTATAGCGTAGGTAGTATATCCTTCTTTATGAAAATGTTCTAAAACGCTTACAGGAACTTGGATATTTGAAGCAAAATGCAATATTACATTTTCCTTTTTACGCATTCTCTTTTCCTCCAACCATAGCAATTAGGACTGTTTTGAAATAGTTTTTAGCTGCTATAAAAACAAAGTATCCCCCCTCCGTAAAAGGGGTCTTTTAACTCTTAAAGCAATGGCTGATCCTTTGGGCTGCTTGCAGCCTTGCTTTAGGCCTAGAGAAACAGTATCAGGCAGTCATAAAAGATTCTCTAGCACAACACACACAAGCTGTTTTTCTGTACTGTTTCTCATGAGGCCCTACCCTCCCCTTCCCCCCCGCCCCCGCACACATACCCCCTCCCCCGTACCACCACTTTCTCAGTCACTGCCCTATGCAGTGCAGTCGCAAGGCCAGGCTCAAGGAGCACCGAACCAGAGCCTCCCCCTGCCCCAGTCCAGCCTCCCCACGGATGTCCCTCAGGCCTCAGAAAGGCTGGCCGTCTCTGAATGCCAGTGATTCGTGTCTAGAAGCAGTGTGCCGTTCAAGCAGGCCTGGAGCCCGCTCAGGGCAGTTACACCAAGAGCAGAAAAACGAGTTCTGTGAGCCTCAAAGTCCCTACTAAGCAGCTAGGTGCCCCCGTGTTTGGGTTTCAGGTTTGTCTTTTGTTCTCAGAATCTGTTTTCTTATGAGGCAAGAGCACAAACAAAAATAAAAATGAGTTCTTATGGGAATACTTACGACAAGTCTGTTTCTGTCCGGGGTTTACATCAGCGCTTTGTTTATTTTTTAAAAATGTGAGTGACTCATCATCTTTAAAAGAAGAGAGGAGGTTACTGTTTAAAAACTAGAGATTAATCTTTTAGAAAAGGGCTCAGCAGAAGATCAGGCAGCTGACAGAGTCCCAGTCATTGGGATGGGTACGATTCCCAGGACAGCCCTTCTGGAAGTGAGCTGGGGGAAAGACGGTGGTTAAGAGCACACGGAGATTTAAAAAAGAAAAAACCCTACAGCGGATCTTAAGTGACAGAAGAATTTAACTTCTAGCCAGACCCTCAAAGCGATTATCTTTGCTGAAATCATCACATGACGGAAACTTGCCATGTAGAAAATATCAGAGTTACTAACTTTTCCAAACATAGCAACTTCTTTTTAAATAGAAAATAGACACAATAAGAAAAATAGGAAAAGAAACCCTCCCAGTCCAATCCCTTCCTGCTCCATGCCCCGGGGGAAAAAAAAAAAAAATTATCTTTTAAAACCTTAACTATGATCAGAAACACGAAGCGCATATGCTTTCATTTCTAATTGATGATTATATTAAGATTTAATAGTTTACAATTAAGATGAATCTTTCAAGATTACAGCAAAACCCACACCAGTCCCGATTTGCTGTTCTGTTCTAAGTCTGTAATTAAATTTTTTTCTTTCTCTTTTTTTTTGGGGGGGGGTGGGGGGATTCCACTGTTTTCAGAGACCTTAATTAAAAGAGCAGGTTTGGTTTGAACACAGAGCCTGTTTTGAATCCTTCCCCATGCTCCATCTTATCTCTCCCTCGTGACCTTCCTCCCCGAAGATGGTTTCTCCTCAAGACAAGCATGTGATCATCAAACAGAAGTTTGAAAGTTAACAAACTTCTATAGCAGTTGACAAGGTTGACATTTCATTAACTTGTTGGTTCAGTCTTCAAATGATTTTGCGAGGCGAAGCACCCTCTGTTTGGAGTTTACAGCTTTTTGTTCTCCCTTCCCTCACAGACTACAGTCATGTTTAATTTGGAATCTGGGCTCCTTTGGCAAATTAGCAATTAGAACAATTTTGTGGGAATATGTATATGTGTCATTAGTTTTCCTGCAAATTAATAGCAAGGGCAGAGGTCAGGCAGAAATTTTCCACTTGACTGCCGTTCCTCTATTGAGACTTGGCACTTGGTTGTGGAATGGCCACAGCTGCTCTCAGCCACCCTCTTCCTGTAGGAACTGTCTTTTAATTAGTTTACCTCACAGCCATCATTACAAATATTACTGCCTCCCCTCCTCGAAGTAAAATTACTGTTTCTACAAAATATTCCAGTGACATCTTGCACCACTGCACATTGATGGTGGGGTCACTCGAATACAGCATTTAATCATTAGATCACCTCCATCCGCGTCTCCTAATTAGAACCCTTACAATACATTTTTATCTGGTAATTAGCTGAGATTGGCCGCTTCCTCTGTGGCTTATTAGAGACAGCCCAGCAGTGGGTGTGAATCACGGTGTCATTTGTGAAGCCTGGTAAGCCCCCTCTCTGCTCTCTTCTGGCTTCGTGTTTATTTCCATTTGCTACCTATGTTCAAAAGCCTCCAGAAAATTCTACCGTGTATTTCTTTGTGGGTTGTGCTAACCTGGAGGGATTTTATTTTTCACTGTTGCTTTTTCAGTACAGACAGTCCAGGTGTTAAGACCTTGGGTAAAAGCTACAGATGTCCCATTCTTTTCACATTTTATGACACAGTACCACGTGACGTGTCTGTTCTCCTATGTGAGCACCGCAAGATGGATTTGTACTTGCTGAATGTTTACATGAGTTTTGATTTTTTAGAGTCCTGTACACTTGGTGCCCTTCCTCACAAAATGAGCAGCCGGCATATTCCTTGAGGCCGTTCTATTTATAATTCTCGTTAAGTGTTTAAGAAAGTTATGGTGTTTAGGGTACTGTCCTTTAGCGGAAAAGAAAAGCCAAAAAGTAGAGTTAGTCCTCAGAATTGCTGAGTGGTGGTTAACGCACGCTGTCCTTGGACCGGTGTCTGTTTTCGATGGTAAGCTCTTCAGGGGCAGCGAATGAATGTTCTGTCCCTGTTTTTGTCATTTCAGTTTCAAATGCCTTATATTTGTTCAGTAATATTTATTGAATGTCATTTATAAGCAGGGACTAGAGCTATTCACTGAATCCTTTCCAAAAATGAGCATACAGAAAAATGAAACTGTCTAGTGTTTATTTTTCCCATTAACTGGGCATAAGATGCTTATACAGAGAGCCTAGAATCACAAGTGTGTGTTTGACTGGTTGTGAATATAGGCAAGTCATTTCATCGATCTTTGGCCTCAGTTTGCTCATCTGTAAAACGTGAGCAGTGACATCTCACTTATTAGTGATGGTATGAGAATGAAGTGAAATCACGCAGTGGCAGGTGGTTTACAACACGGTTTATACAAATGGTATCCATGACTTTCCAGAGTGTTCGGATATTCTTAGGACTAGCAGCGTCTGAATTTTAGAAGCTGTGTATTTATGAGCAGTAGCCTTTGCTGCACTAATTTCCTTGACCCGTTGCTTGGGCTGATGCTTATGCAGACTGGTTGCTGCACTTGGTCAGTGATTAAGGCCCAAGGCACAGAGGAGGTCAGCCCCAACCTTCCCCCGTGGCTTCTCAGTTCTGCTCCATCCCAAGGCTGCTACTCTGAACTGTAAGCACTTAGTCCACAAATACGTGTCAGGAAGGCAGGTTTCCAGCACTAATAAAAAAGAAAGCAACTCACAGCATTGGCCCAGTTTGCTGGGTGGGGGGTGGGGGTTGTAAGAGCAGTGTCCTCTCCGTAGCTTGCTCTTCTAGGGCATGGGGGTTGGGGGAAGGGTCTGGCATTAGCTGAGTCAGCATTTCACCAGGGGAATTAAAAAGGAAAGCAAAAAAAAAAAAAAAAGATAGTAGGAAGGGAAAAATGAAGGGGGGAAATCAGAGGGGGAGACGAACCATGAGAGACTGTGGACTCTGAGAAACAAACTGAGGGTTCTAGAGGGGAGGGGGGTGGGAGGATGGGTTAGCCTGGTGATGGGTATTAAAGAGGGCACGTTCTGCATGGAGCACTGGGTGTTATACGCAAACAGTGAACCATGGAACACTACATCAAAAACTAATGATGTAATGTATGGTGATTAACATAATATTTTTTAAAAAGTATGTTAAAGGAATATTTATATTTAAGAAATAAAAACTGTTAAGCATCCAATTAAAATAAAAAAGGAAAGCACAACTGCAGGCTTGCTACCCACCATACCCTTTCCAGCACCATATTTACATTTTTTCCCTGAATATTTACCTAACAATATTTGATCCTTCTTTTCTTCAAATTCCTGGGTTTTATTTGTTTTTTGTTTTTTTTTAATGGAACTACCGTAAACATATGAGAGGCATTCTCATGGCCTTTTTCATTACTGGAGTGTGAGTAGAGGTGAATCTTCTCAACAAATTGGAACTTTTAATGTGTTCTTTATGATCCCAGAGGAATCTCATTTTTAATACCTCCCACAAATAATGCCTTGTCCGTAGGGCTACTGCCATAGTGAAGTACTTATTTTGTTAAATGATTTGAAATCTGGTTTGAGAAAATGTTACAAGTAAGCCTACTTTGCATTAAATTTCTTGGATTTGGGGCCGGCTGTAAGTATCTGAGCTATCAATTCTGTGTAAATTGTAGTAATATGTTGAAAAAGGCCAAGTTCTGTAGTATAGCTAGACATAGTATTTCTGGAAGAACAAACTCAGGGTAAGGGGGACGAGCCCATTTTTTTTTTTTTTTTTATTAATAAGAGAAGCACTTCGAGGTGAAGGCTAATGGAAGGAAGGAAACGGTACTCCTTCATTTTCCTTTGTACGACTTCAAATAAATAATACTCATTTCCTCACTTGATGCTCTAGATTCCATTATATTACTGAGCATTTGAAACTCAAAGAAAAAAAATTTTTACAGTTCCCGATGTTTCGTATGTCATCTTTTTTAATAGATTCCAGTCCTCTATTTGATAGAGTTTAATGAAAATTACACATAAAGCTATCAAAGATTAGTCTTTGCCAACTGATATAACTGAATGATGTCTTACTGGATCAATGCCACTTTTTTTTTTTAAGATTGATTGATTTGAGAGAGAGTTGGGGGGCAGAGGGAGAGCGAGAATCTCCAGCAGACCCTGCGCTGAGCACAGAGCCCAGCGTGGGGCTCGATTCCACCATCCGGAGATCATGACTTGATCCAAAATCAAGAGTTGGACAGTCAGCCGACTGAGCCGCTCGGGCGCCCCAGTGCCACTCTTTTTAATTGGAGCCACAGGCCAAACATCCTTGTGGTCCCATCGGTGAAGGTTCATCATGGAGTTAAGTAGCCTGTCCCTGTGCTGGCCAGTGGTTGCCACTGGCTACATGTGGCTATTTAAACAAAAGTTTAATTTTGGTAAGAAGTAGAAAGAGTTCCACCCTGGCGCTGGCACACTGCAGAAAGTGCTGTTGGGGAGCTCAGGTCTAGACCAACGTACCCCAGCTGGTGGCTTCTAGGGTGTTGGTGTTCACTGGCCCTACCAGGACTCCACCCGCTCCGGGAGGTTTGCCAAGCACAGTAGGCTGCTCAAAAGGGTTCAAAGCCAGGACTCAAGAAATGTTTTGACCCAGAACTTGTCAGACTTCACTGGGCTAGGTCACCCCTTTCTGCACACACTCATTTTTCACCGTCTTTGGAAAACACCTGTGTCACCAACGGGTCAGGAGAACATGGCCAGAGAGATTTTTAAACTAACCACTATGTGAACTGTTTTTGCATGGGAACTCGCCTCACATTTCAGTTGATTCGAAGCATCTACTTAGAGAAGTAAAGCTAGCCGGGCGTCCCCTGTAGTATTCTGGATTTCAGATGCCTGCTGGCTCCCTGTTTTGTCTGAAGCTCTTCTAAGAATTCTTCTTTTCCTCACAGCTGAATCTGGTATCAAGTGTCACACTCTCCAAGTCTGCATCTGAGGCTTCTCCACAGAGCTTACCTCACACTCCGACGACCCCAACCGCCCCCATCACTCCTGTCACCCAAGGCCCCTCCGTCATCACCACCACCAGCATGCATACGGTGGGACCCATCCGCAGGCGGTACTCAGACAAATACAACGTGCCCATTTCTTCAGGTAGATACTCCATTTTCGCCTCATGTAGAACTGTAATATGCAATTCTTGTAGACCAGCCTCTTTTTAAAAAGTGATAATTAATAGGACAATGATTCTTATTTAGCAGATATTGCGCAGAACCAAGAATTTTATAAGAACGCAGAAGTTAGACCACCATTTACATATGCATCTTTAATTAGGCAGGTAAGTAAATAACACAGTATGTGAAATTCTATCAAAAGGTATATGTGTACATGGATATATTATATTGATGAAGTAGATTTAAAACCGTTTAGTATGCAAGCATGCTAAAACCTTTTCTATAAGGTTTTTTAAAACTGCAATATATAACATAATTGCTTTTGATTAAGTATTACAATACGATGTGATTATTAGGAAATTCATTTCACACAACAGTGAAAATGAGCCTGTTTAAAGATGGCAAGTCAATTATCACAAGCTACAGTAATCTCTGATCCCTAGAATTAATCTGAGCTCTAAATAATTACTGAGCTTTAATCAGCTAGTGAAATGTTTTGCATTTCTCTTTGATTCTGCTTTATGAATGACTAATAAATTAATATTTCTGTACGGAAACAGAAATAAAAACTCAAAACAATTAGATAATTCCATTTTGAATTTTGCTATTGAACTGTTAAATACAACCATTAATCTTAGATCATTTCGTGAAACCTTTCTTGGGCTTTAGCTCTGAATCCTGGTTATTTTATATTTTCAAGAAACTGTATAATGACGATTTTGCTGATTTGGTCATAAATTATCTTCTTTTGTTACTTTTGCTTCATAGGCCATTCTCGAATCTCCAGAAAAGCAGCTAACACTAAATGAAATCTATAACTGGTTCACAAGAATGTTTGCTTACTTTCGACGCAATGCGGCCACATGGAAGGTAAGCTTTCTTGCAGGCCTGTTAGGCTTGGGTCTTACTTACCATTTATAAAAGAGTTTATAAAAGAGTTGAAAAAATGCAGGTGTTTTAAGTTACATGTGTATTGTTTTGATACACTCAAAAAGTCAGATTTATGGGAGTATTTTATTGAGAGAAGAGTACTGTTGGGGTTAGAATGCCGGGATAGAAGACTCCCATTACATTGGCATCAGATTTTGGAGGGACCAGCCAGTAAAGTCCTTTCTGTCCAGTTGCAATATGTAGGGAAAAGGAACAGATGACACTGTCGCCCCAATATTGAGGCTGTCCTCTTACTTACACAAACCTCATGCTTTTCGGTCGTCAGCCACCACCAGAATTTGCTGAGATGCATGGCTAACATTTTTTTAACCGGGAGAAATCATCAGACAGACTTGACATAACTTTCATTGGTTGGATTTAAAAAAAAAAAAAAAAAAAAGCTCCTTACCACAATTAGTAAAGAAAGCTGTGTGGTCTCAGGACTAGCACTGTGTATGGCAAATATCAGAGGGGAGCACCATATATTATTAAGTTTTTGGTTTTAGTTTTGGGTTTTTGGGGGGGGGGTTGTTTTTGTTTTTTTACATCACTCTATCCATCAGAGATTCATAGAAAATCTGGAAAAGGAAATTATCCAGCTTCACTGTAACACCATTTACACCATTTGCTATAAAACGGATCAAATCCCTCAGCTCCACATGGGATGCCCTAACAAGGCTTGAGGATCACGTGACATACCTCATTTCCAGTTCAGCAATGGGTTCATAGATTCTTCTAGTATTTCTTCCACTGCGTTGAATGAAGCCCTCACAAATTTTTGGATTTTACCACGTTTACTTTCTTGGTTTAAATATTCTTGCTATAGAAGAGAGCAGGTCCAACCTGACAATTTTTTTTCATGCTTTTCTCCTATCTAGAATTCTTATAATCCCTAAGTTCCACACCATGTAAAATGCAAATATCTTAGGATATTTTTACATGTCATTATTATAAATATGATAGGGATTTATTATAGGATGCAAAGGAAATTTGCTCTGCTACTTTTTAAATTTTAGATAGGAGAAAAACAAAAACAGAAAATACATTGCCTCTTTTATGTTCTTGATAAATTAGCATTTTAAAAGAAAATGAATATAACCGTAGAATTAATTTATCAACCTCACACAGCCATGAATATCTATTATGGCTCAAAGTATCCTTTTTTATTTCCATTAAGACACATGGGTGCTGAAGGGAACCTATGTTCAAAACCTTACCCGCTTCTCCTCAGCCTCCCTTAGGAGATAAAATGCAAAGTATCTTTAGCTATGAATGCCTTTCAAAATGTAGGAACTATAAGCATGAAGCAGACATTTTCTTCAAATTGCCTTTTATAAATAGAAAATGATCAAATTTAAAAATAATTACTGGCTGTGAATATGATATTTAAGCTCAGATCTACAGCTTTAACTTTTTCATTTTTGCAAACTGCAGGAAAAAGTGCCATCAATATAAACAATCCTAGATCAAGTACCAAATGACTCATAAATACGTATAATTTTCTCTACGTGTCCTTACTTCTGTTGTAATCCTAAACAAAAGATGAAGTGCCCAATTTAAGTCATGGCTGAAAAGGGCTTACTCACGTTTTTGGGCAACTCTTTGATTTCTGGATGCTTTTGCTTAGATGTACAGTCTTGGAAAATAAAACTTAAGTTTGACTTTCTATCTTTACTTACATGGCCACACGCTTCAGACAGATCTATAGTAGTCCTTCTGGCAGACATGGTTTCTTTAGATCTTCTGCAGTTCTAAATGTTTCGATGCTTATTCTAAAGTATTAGACAGTGATAAGGTTGAGCGGAAATGTTGATTTCTTTCCCCACTATGTCTTCCATACATATACATGATCTGTCTGTAGTTTTTTAAAAGAAAATTTGGGTTTATTTATCTTAACCTCCTAAGTATTGTTCTAGGAGGTAAGAGTAGACCCTTTGCATCCCTGTGCCGTGCGTTGGTACAGCATAAAAAAGAAAATGCTTATTGAAAGAGCAGACTACAACCTATACATGAAGAAATTTGTCCTACCAAGTATAAATATAACATGACAAACGTTTTCAGAGATTTTTCTTTTGTTTTTATGCCAACCTGTCCAACCTGTTTGAATCAGGGGTGTCCTTTCACGGTCATCTGGATGTTTTCAACCTACCCCAATTATGCTGACATAGCTCAAAAACTCTGAGAATTTATCCTGTGGATTCTCCTTGCGAGTAGTGGATAACTTAGCTATGTAATAAAACATGTCTCGTTATCTCCTTAAATATTCCACATCGAAAAAGAAAAATCAGCACTATCTCGTCTGACTCCTCAGAGTCACCAGTGGTGATTATCTAAAAGTGGAAACAGCGCTCAGTATCTTGAGAGCGGAAATACTTGCAGGTAGCCCAAGGGGTGGGTTGCCCCACGTTTGAGCGATGGCAGCATCATTGGAATGGAGTGGAGGATATGCTACATGGCATATGGGAGATGGGATGTATGCATCCGCTGTTCAGGCCACAGTAGTCACCTGCTTATGCCCTGTAAGAAGAAAGGTTTGAGTCAATGGCATGGGTCTTTTTGTAATGTCCTCATGTCTAATTTGGAGTCTCGATCAGCAAGTTCAACCAAGGAGGCTAAAGAAGTGAAGCCATGTTTGTTCCAGACCCCAGCATGGGTCGTGGATTTTTCTGAAAATCAAAGCAAAGAGGAGATGTTAAGGCTCCTCACCTTTGAGTTGAGATCCTCCTTTTCGGTGGACTATGGATGTCCAGGGTCTCCGTTTAAGAATGATCTTAGAAATGACATTTAACCATAAAAAAGAAACATGGAGGCGGGGGATAGAAATATGTGTCTTTAGGAACCATCAGCGGCAGGAGTATCATCTTTTTGCCATTGAGAGTTCTACTCAGGTGTTTCTTTGACATTTTTTGTTAATTAAAGTAATTGCCCATAGTAAGGGCCAAGGTTTGTATATATTTGGGAAGGTAAGACATAGCTTGATGATGGATACTGATGTACTGGGGATCATTGCATTCCCTCATCCAGTCAGCTGCAGGAGGTGATGCTCTCTCAGTGGTAAAATCCAATTTAGATAAATCTGACAAAACGTGTAGAAGGTATTAAAGCCAAAACTTTCAAAAAAAGAACAAGAACAAAATGTATTTAACAGTATTATCATCTTGCATGTTTTTTTTAAAATACCCTTTTATATGGGAGATAAGTTTAAAGGGGACAGTTTTATGCTCTACATGTTTATTTTGAAGTCATATTAACAATATTTTCAGATTTTTACTGTGACCCCTATTTTGGGCTTATATGCATATTAACTATTTCTTCTGGTTCGCTACTACCAGAGACTAGATGTAAATGCCAGAGTATAATTAATTGATAATTTTGTTTTTTGTTTTTTGTTTTTTTTTATTTTTACATTTGGAAAAGGCATCCTTAACCTCAAGAAGGTCATCCACGGGGGTGGTTAGCTACAGCTTTTGGGGATGGTTTGACAAATGTGGACTGTGAGGCTGAATTTACTGCTGTTTTTGGAGTCTTTTCTTATAGAAAATGTAAATGTTCTCTCTTTTATACTTGCTGCAGAATGCAGTGCGTCATAATCTTAGTCTTCACAAGTGTTTTGTGCGAGTAGAAAACGTTAAAGGGGCAGTATGGACAGTGGATGAAGTAGAATTCCAAAAACGAAGGCCACAAAAGATCAGTGGGTACGTCCACCATGTTTGAACTTCTTAGCCTAGCTTGGATTGTGCTAACAAGTGTCAAGTAGAGGCTTTTGGCTGCTAGATGGTGTTAGACCAACGAACCGGTTTCACGTTGTCTCAGTTAAGGGAAGCAAAAAAGCATTTCATCCCTCCTGTTTTGTATACCCACCAGTCCCCCTGCCCTGCTTGCCGGTCTTTGTTGCATCCCACGCTAGTAGCTTTAGGTGGCAATGCATATTAACCCTCACAAACCATTTGCTTATGCTTATTGCATTTTATTTTCTTTTTCCTGTTCCCTGTATTGGATGTCTGTTCTGCCCCCCCAACCCCGTCTCCTTTTGTTGCCACTCCATCTCCTTTGCCGCTGCTCCTATCCCAGGGTGCCATTCGCACCAACCTCTCACTGCATAAGTGCTTTATCAGAGTAGAGGATGAGTTTGGGTCCTTTTGGACAGTTGATGATGAAGAGTTTAAACGTGGCCGCCATATTCAACGAGGCCGTCCTCGCAAATACTGCCCCGATGAAAACTTTGACGAGCTTGTCACACAGTAAGAGCCTTTACTTGCTTTTGTTTTGTTTTTTCTGCTGTTGCTTTGGCTTTGCATGGTTGACTCATCCCATGTAGTTTTGCATCTCACCAAGTAGCAGGTGCCACGGCTTTTCTGCAATGGAACTAAATTGTGTGATTCGTACATGTATTTCTCTTGTTTCTCTTTGGAACACCAGTGCCTTGAATAATGCTTTTTTGACGTCTTTAATGCACATATTGGTCGTATTTTGATTCAGCAGCTTATGGGGACCCTTTAAGAGTAAATACCTTGGCTTGAAAGTAATTCCTCCCAAGGAAAAAGGCAACTTTTATGGAGAGTTAAAATGTGTACTTAGCAGGGTACACTTCTTAGTATTTGCCCACTCAGTTATAAGAATAATGTAAGTGCAATGAATGAGGAGAGAGAAATCCGTAACAGCACATACACTTCCTTTAAAGGCCAGTGATCAATCTGGGTGACTTCCTACTTGGAAGCCTCTCCTTCCTAGAGATTTTTTTCGAATGGTATCTTGTCTTCCTTGGATTAGTTCATGGACACAGCATCCAGTATTCTTACAACCTCCCAGATTTGGCTGTGCAAGAAAGATCTCAACCCAACCTCTCTGCCTTCCTTGGGAACAACCCTTCCCTGTCACCCCCTTCTCCCCATTTTCTTTTAGCACTAAATGTGCCTCAGAGGGGGATCTCCTTTAAGAGCCATCCTGCCTTTACCTCCTACCGTCATTCCGGAGTTAATATCATGGAGACGATTCTCTAGCTAACAACTCCCAGGAAACCCTGCTGTCAGCTCACTGACTGACTTCCCCTCACCCCCCAGAGCTTCTGCCTTCCTGTTGGACTCACGGCAGCTACTAAAACTGTGCGGAGAGGTCAAGATGTTGTGTGAGGGGAAGAAAAAAAAAAAGCATCAGTGGAGGGGAGTGCCCAGGGCTGGTCTAACTGAAGCCCGAATTTTATACCCAGTTTCCTTGAAGAGCAAAGTCCTACCCCAGGGTATCCACACACACCAGCCCCATAAAGCCGGGGGGCTGTGGAGAAAACCTAACTTTCCTTTGGTTTTGTTAATGGGGGACATTTCTGATTTGGAAGGGAGACCAGCAAGCTTAAGATAAAACTTGGCTCGGAACTCAGGGGCTGATTGCGTTTAACTTTGAGTTTTTATCTTTTTCTTATGCAGTAACCCTTCCCTTATTAAAAACATGCAGAGCAGCCACGCCTATTGTACACCCCTCAATGCAGCTTTACAGGTAAGATTAATGGTCGTCCCGAATATGCAGCGGAGGCACATGTCTCCCCCGCTCATTTCAAAATATATTAGCCTCGCTCTAATTAGATATTAAATTTTAATTCCGTTAAACTTTTTTCTTAAGTGCACAAAGCATCGTACTCCCTGGAGGCAAACACATCGGGCTGCTTCAGCATTAGTGGGATGCTTAGCATTTTGAATATTGTGGCAAAAAAATTAAAAGTTCACTTATTAATATTTATCAGCAGTATCATAATTTCCATCCTCTTATTTCAGAATTTCACTTGAGGCAAAAATACCACAAGTGTAATTACTCTAGCACAGCTATTAATGTGCTGGATGATAGGCCACTGTATCACATGACCTTCTATTGTTCACGGGTTTAAAGAGAAAGCAGAGCTTTTTATTTCTTCTTCTAAAGTCTGTTTTAGCATCTTCAGTCCTTTGCCGGGGTGGGGGGGGTGGGGGGGAGGGGCGGGGCGGCGATCCAGGTTTGGTTCACTTGGTAAAAGTAAATTGTTTAAACTAGAGGGGTGTTGAAGAACACTCTTTAGGTTTCCAGCAGATTGCTCGAGATTACATAAGAAGCATACAGAATGTTTGTTTCCTACTGACAAACCAAGCACTCATTACATAACCAGCATTACCGGGGGATGAAGACACTAGTTTTGAGCAGGAGTGAGTTTACCACCCAGATACAAGTTACCAAGGCAGCCAGCCGAGCCTTTTATTTATCCCATTTCTCAGTGGTCCCAGTTTGAGTTTGCCCCTGCCTAGATTGTTCTAGAAGACAGGCCAAGGGAATCTTGCTCCCTTGAAAAAGACATATTCTGTACATATATACTCCCAGGCCATCCCAGACCTTTACAGCATGGGTTCTTGCTGGGGGCTTTATCGCCCCAAAATGGGTACTTAGATAGTACAATGTCTTGTGCCCCTCCAAAGGGCCATAACACACAGAAACATTTACAGACAAACAGGAGCGTCTTCAAAACGCTCCTTAAGGGGTCAGGGAAGAGAATGAAAAATGGTTGAGCTACTTGACATTATGGGAACAGAGTGGGTGAAGAGGCAGGAGATCAGGATGGGCACGTGGTTCTCACTACTCCTAGAACAAATATTTATTGAGCACCTAATCTGCACCCTACACAGTTTCCCACATCACTCAGCACAGCCTCCCGGCTCCCAACAATAGATGATACACCTTTAACGCAGTTTCCGTGCAGAGGCAAATGCACTGAACTTAGCTTTTCAGTAATTATATTTATTTATTTTTAGCCTGTACCAACTTTAATAGGAGGAACTACTTTCTGAGTTTCTGATAATTACTTGTAGTTTACACAGTAACTTTAGAAAAGCAAATGAGAGCACGCTTAGATGCCGCCACTGTAAATACCATTCATTAGTAACTTATTTTCCCTGGAGTCTTGTGAAGTGTGAATTTAAAGGCTGCTCTATCTGGAAGAGTATTAAGATTACAAGCACATTTTACATTCATGAGGCGGAAAGGAAAAAAAAGCAGTGATCCTCTGGATTCTCTTAACTATGTGACTGACTGATTTAAATTAGTATGCCTTATCATGACAAAACTGTTCATGTTTCTTCTGGAAAACATTTGTTTTTGGCATCCTACCTCCCCCTTCTCGTTTCCAGGGGTAGCCCAGAACAATCCTGTAGTTTTCCAAGAACACTTTATGTGCATAATGAGGTGAGGTGAATAAATTGATATAAATTCATGATTGGAGGAATGAATCTTTTTCCTCTCGTCGAGGACTTTGGATCCACGGTCAGTAGACAGTCTCATGTAACTTTCTCTGCTGTGCAAATTAAATCAGGATTCTACCAGCAGGCTTTCCTTCCCATTATTGCCCATTTCCATTTTTCAAGACAAGTAAAAATAATAGTGGAACATCATCTTAAAAAGATTACTAGAGCAACATAATGCATGATATACAATATATAAAATAGGACAGCAGAATCCACTACAGAAATAAAACATTGGACGTGAGACAGATTGCATTATGCTCTGAAAAAGTGAAGTAACTAAGGGTAACCGTAAAGCTTCTTATTTATAGACTGCCTTTCCCCCGAGGATCTTAGCATGGTTCGTGTTCCAGGAGCAGCGGTACTTATGGACTGAGGCACCTTAGTTTTTTAGTTTTTGGGGGGGTTGTTTTGTTTTGTTTTTTGGGCAGAGGTGCCAGTTTGATAGGAAACCACATACTGTACACAGGACCATTTATATAATGAAGTCCGTTATAAAAATCATACCCCACCTGCTCCTCCGTAGACATCAACTACAAAAACAAAAAAAAAACCACTTTGTTAATGTTTCTAGCCTTGGGTGGGTTGCTTTGATCACTCACTCAACAAAGAAGGTGCAAGAGGCTCTGTGGCCTATCAGGCACCATCCTCCCACCTGGTCATTTTCTTAAAGGGACCAGGCTGGTTTTCCTCTTTCTATCTTTCTGGTCTCTCTCACCACCGAGGGATCAACAGAAGTGCTTGCCTTTTGGATGCCTTTCACCACCGTGGCTGTTTGGGCCTCAGCCCATGTTTTAATGACCTTCACCTAGAACACTTCGAGAGCCAAGGAGAACACATCATCCTAAGAAGGTTGCTCTGTCTGTCAGGGTGACCATCTTATGCCATAGAACACCTTCTTACAAACATTTCAGTTTTGTCTTTACCTCTCCATTTTTGACTGGAGAAGCTGCTAAAAAAAAAAAAAAAACATGCTGTAGAGATGGCCTCACTTGGGCCACGTTCTGACTATGTCATGGTGACATGAGAGCAGAACTTCCATGACTGGGAGAGGCATGACCACTGAGTTGTCTCAAATGAAGGCCGTTAAGATGCTTGTCCAGCTGCAGTTTGCAAAAAAAAAAAAATTAAAAAATAATCTGGCAACCGTTCTTGCTTTTTGCTCTGCCAAAAAAAGAAAAAATGCTTTATTGCGATTATAAGAGATCTGTTGAAAAAAAAGTACTTGATGCAAATTATTTAACAAACTGTAGGAGAGCGAAGGAATGTTCAGATTTACTGTTCATCAAAATGAGTTCACCACATTTGGAAATAAAAACAGGATTTTTTTTTTTCCCACTTTTTAAAAGCAGGCAGTTATATAAATCCAGAAGTGGAGGGAAGGGAAATCTGTGGGCTTGCGCAGAGCCTGGCTTTGAAATCGTCCATTGGCCAGTGCTGTGTTAAGTGAAGACCCGTCCAGGGGCTTGTATCTAAGAAGGCATTCCTGGCTTTGGAGTTCGTACAGTGAGCGAGGCTGCAGTTGTCCTAATAGGCACATTCCCTGCAGCCCGCTCTGTCTTCATTTTTGGCTCTTTCTTTCTCTCTAGAGCCAGGATTTCTAGAATACTTCGGACTCTTGTATGACTGGCCAATTGAAGTCACCAAGCCAGATTGTCTTGTGATTGTACTTTCTCCTCATTAGGATGGAAAACCAGGCATATTGTAGTCTGCAAGAGGACAGTTTTGATAAATCTTGGTCTAATTACACTGCCAGTTTTTAAAAGTCTGTCCTCTTCAATAAAATGAAAAGTTACTGGGTCATAATCTCTACCCAATGAAACAATATGGATACTTTAGTCCAAAGCTGTATTTAATGACTGTCTGCATTTGAGACTGGGTGGTCATTTTATTCAAACACAGGAGGATGAGAAGTGAACAGTATCCCACCACAGACTTGAGGATTTCTTCTTTTCTCCATTTCCACTCTTTTGGGCTGACACTCATGTAGAGTGACAGATTTTTTTTTCCTTCAGTCCTAAAATTCCAGGTTGACCAGTCTGAGTCTGAAAGATTGAGATAACTGTGGGGTAACATCACACAAACTACACTAAACAGATTCAGAAATCATTAAAACCGAAACGATGGTGGCAGATAAAAATGGACTCCAATTCTATAATCTCTTCCTTTTCTATAGGATCTAAGAGGTAAATGTTTATGGAAGTTCTCATAAGTTTGAGCTGTGAGGCCAGAATAATTGGATCAAATCTTTAATATCCAATACTGGAGTCATCAAAGTGGATAAAGAAATGAAAATTCCATTATATTTCCCTGTGATCTGGAAATATTCAGTTCCTCCTGAAAGAAGGCATCAGACAGAAAGCTCATTTTAGATAGCCCTGTCTAAACCACGTGACTCTACCCAGCAGGGCTAAATTGAGTCCTCCCTCGCCACCAGCGCTTTGGTCCCAGCTAGCTCTTGGAAACCAAGCATGGGACATGTGTCGCAAGTCTGCCTTTTAAAGCAAAATCCTTCTCCCCCTGTTAGAAACTTGTATTGGCCAGCCCTACTAAGAACCTAAGCAGAAGATCGTTGACTATACCCGTAATTAACGGCTTCCCTGTCTGGGCTTACCCTACGTCCTCATATATTTTCTCTTCGTTGCTAACAGGCTTCAATGGCTGAGAATAGTATACCTCTATACACTACCGCTTCCATGGGAAATCCCACTCTGGGCAACTTAGCCAGCGCAATACGGGAAGAGCTGAACGGGGCAATGGAACATACCAACAGCAACGAGAGTGACAGCAGTCCGGGCAGATCCCCTATGCAAGCCGTGTGAGTACTGTCCACCCAGAAGGTCTCTGCGTGCAGGTCCCAGTCTCCCGCTTCGGTGTGCACACAAGCCCTTCTCAAGCTGCTCTTGATACCTTTCCTGTCATTTCTGCTTTCCTAGAACCTTGGTAAAAGTTTGTGCTTCTGGAAATGTTTAGCTCGGTTAGCACGTAAAAGGACCATTTACTAACTTTCCCATAAAAGCAATCGGCTTCATGCAGCCCTGCAAGTGCACCGAGCAATAACACGGGTGACTCATTTGCTTTTTTTCCCTCTGCTTGGCATCTCAGGCCATCCTTTAAGCCACATTACCTTTTCCTCCTAAAATCGGTATGTGTCTCTGTCAGTTTGTTCAACTTGCGGGCACGCCGAACCTAGCAGGGGGAAAAAGAATGCTTGTTTACTTGGCCGTGTGATAGTCTGAACCGCAAACACAACGCTGAAGCGTTATGACCAGGCGTTAATGATGGCACAAATGAAAGGCGGCATGATTTATAGATTGCTCTTAAAATATCAAAAGGAAAATTAATAGGAGCATTATAGCAGCAGACGGCAGTCTAATGAGCACCATATAACTGAATGAAGTGATGGGCGACGGTTGTCCCTGCTGCATGTGAATGGGTTGAATGGCACTAGGACCGGTCCAACAACAGGAGAGGTGTGGTGCCTGGCAGCCGGCGCACACCCTCCCTCCCCCCGTGTGTGTGTGTGGGGAGGTGCGTGGCTGCAGAAGAGCCCCAACTGGGGCAACTCCCTCTCTGCCAGGGCAAGTTTAAAAGAGAAAAGAAGCCACATTTTTCCAGATGCTTGGATTTGTGGGGGATGCTCTAGAGGGACCATCTCTCCCTTAGAGCAAGTATCTGCTCCACCGTTGCCCAATTTAAAGGAAGAAACCAATCCAATGTTTGCAGCACTGGCCATCCCTAGAATAGGCCCCTTGTCTACACACTCCTTCTGAATTACTTGACCAACACCTTATTTTAAGATAATTTGAGTGATGGGAATGGAAATACGACCTGTAGCCACGAGGGCCAGAAAGAATTGGCATCAAAGGACAAGGAAAAGAAAAATGCTGTCGGTCAGGGTAATGAGTGGGTTGGGGGCAATCTGAAATTTGAATATTTAGCATTTGAGTTTCATGCCCAAAGTGTTTTGAAAAGGATCTTAAAAGATGGAAATAATCATTTTTAATTTATGTGAACAGTCTCTTTATTTACTACACAACATTTTAAGAATGTGTTTACCTTTGACACTGATACTGCTATATATCATCTTTTCTAAAGCGGTCTGGTGTTTCTGACTTGACTGTAGTCACACGTGTTCATTTTTAAATCATTGTCATGACAGGAGTGTTCACTCAGATATTAAGGAAGTTCAGACCAAATATAAATTGGTATATAAGCACCTTCAAGAAATGCTCATTAAAGCAAGTATTTCTGAAGTTATTCAATGGAAGAGACTATTTCTCATCATCTTTATGAACTCCAAGGGTTAGCTGATATCTATTCCTACTATTTAGTGCAAAGCATTACTGAAAAGAGAAAGATATTTGGATAAAAACCTCAGGCAACAGTTAAGAATGACGCTAATTTTGCTGTACAAGATAAAGCCACCACAAAGTTAATTTGTTTAACAACTTTGAATTAACCCCAGTGTTACCAGAAACCACATTTCGCAAGCAGTCAGCATAATTTTTAACGAAATGAAGGTTTCGGTTGTGTTTTGTTTGTAACAAAATGAAGGTTTCGGTTGTATTTTGTTTGGGTTTGTTTTGGTTTTGTTAAGGAAACCCAACGTAAGGATGTCAAAATGCACTGTTGTTCAGATCTCCCCGCTTTACACTGTTTGCTAAATATAATTATATGTCAACAGCGTAGTCCCTGTGCCCGCTCTCAGTGTCACAGACTGTTACTCTTTTTGACCCTGTATTTCCATTAAGTGAATTCTGTAATGACATAGTTTTCCTTCTTGGGCAATATGCATTACCCTGCTATGATGCAAATTGTTTCTTAACTGTTCTAGTCTATTGGAATAAATCAAGCCGTAAACTTTATGGCATGGCTTAAAGAACCTTGTTAGTTCGGCAGCCCAGCTACTATCTAGCACTGAAACAGCGCTCCTCCTCCTCACCCTTTCTGTGCTGCTTCAGGACTACCACGTTTTGTTTCTCTTCAGAAACACTAGAAAGTAGCCACATAATTATGGCTTTGGGGCATTATACTTTTATCCTGATAGGAGCTAACGGAGCTACAAAGCAAAATACTCCATGCTGTGCACACACCCTCCGAACACAATGCCCCTAAACACCAGTCAGCTTTAGTTAAAAACTCTCGTGTTCCCAGAGTGGCTAGACAAAGGAATTACTCAGATGTAAGGAGGGAAATGTGTGGTTTTGCACAGTTATTCATTGGGAACCGTTGGGGAAGTAGGAGTTGGGGGGGAAAGGTGGGGCAGGGGACAGACAACATGCAGGATGGTGCATCGTGCAGTTCCGATTTCTAGGAGACACACGAATGTGTGTGAAGCATCGTATCTTAAATAGTTTGCATCTTACCTGAGATGTATCGTGCTTGGAAATCCATTCTCTTTTATTCTCTGAAGCACCGCAGGCGTGTGTGACTGCATTTGCCACACTCGGGGGGATCTGCTGGGATCAAGGAATGTTGTGCAGCTGGATTTCGTTTCTCTGGAGTTCTAAGAAGCCTTAATGTCTAAGTCGGTTGGGTTGTCAGGTTGTCACACAGATCTCGTCAGTTAGTATTTGTTGGGGACCCACTCTGCATTAGGCACTGGGGTGAGCCAGCATGCGTGATAGGGTCCTAACCTGGGTCTTGGGGAGGGTAAATAATCTTACTCAAGTGCCCTGCAACTTTCCAGGGAAAACAAAACCTTCTCTAACGTGAACATTGTATCTGGTTTGTTTTTGTTTGTGCCGAGCAAAACATTTGTCAGAGTGGAAAATTATAAAGCAAGAACTTCATTAAGAATGTTCCATTTCTTCTCCATCCTCCCACCCCCTATAGCCTTATATCATCTCATGTCATCAAATTCAGGTTTCTAAACCTGAAAAGATTAATAATTCTGATTGTTTAAAGAAGTGAAAGTAGGAAAATGTTGATCAGGGAAACCACATTTGAACTTTAATACAGGGCTAAGTAACACATAGATACATTTCTAGCCAAATGTGATCAGCAGAGAAGGGGGGGGTAAATTTATGAAGTAGCACTGCTCAATAGTGAAAATATGAAATTCAAACAGGAAGAAATGTTCACTGCTGTCAGTAATCCAAGAAGAACAATTTAAGGTAACCGGAGCTTACCGTATACCTGGTAAGCAACAAAATATTTTTTAAAATGTAACACTTGGGGCTGATGAAGTTGAGTCTAAATTGGTATCGCCCCTTTGGAAATTAATACTATAATAAATCTTAAGAACCATAAAGATGTTTTTGGCCTTTGCTCCCAGAATTTCATTCTTAGAAATTTATCCTGAGGAGGTAAATCAACAGAAATAGGAAGATTAATGGATAAAAGTGGTGGCTGTATTATTCAAAGAGCAAAAGAAGGAAAAAAAAGACCATCACAAAATGCCCAGTATTAAGGGACTGCAGAGTCCACACAAGGTATCTCATATACCCATAAAAATTACAACTGAAAAAGCTGACAAACTAATATTTGTTATGTATACGATATATAAAAATATGATGCCACACAGGAGAGGATAGGCAAAACCAAAAAAACCTACCTTAATTTTGGGCTTATGGGTGATTTTTTTTTTAAAGGCATAATCATCAATACGCTTAATTATTCCCAAAAGAATATAGGGGCTCCTACCAGGGCTGGCTTTGGAGGCATGGTTAGAAGTTTCAGTGCTTCTGCCGTTTCCATATTGAAATTCTGACTAATTTTTGAACCACATCTTCACTTTTCACTGGGGCTCTGCAAATTACGTAGCCAGTCCTGCGTCTTCCTGTAGAAACACAGAGAAGTAGGGCCATGAAAAAACTGAAAAAAGGATGGAGCACAACCAGGAAAATGCACTGGACTACAACTTCGAGACATTTCGTTTTGCGACTAGTTTTAGGAAGATGGGCACAATTTTTTAAAAGCTCTTTCTCCTGACATCTACCCCCAGACACACTCTGGGCTGTGCTAATTTTAGAGTCAATTGGTTTTCTGAAGGTTCACCTCGTCAAGGGCAGTCCAAGGCACTCCTGTTTGTTTTTAAATGGTTCAAGTGGCCTGTGGGGGTTTGCATACATCAATTATTTAGGAACTCAGCCATCCCCAGTACCACCTCTTATTACTAACACTTGATAACGTCAATTAAAAAATCCTCCCTCCTGCAGCCAGTGCCAGCGATGGGACCATTTTAACTTGAATGGTTCTTTTCCACATCAAAAGGCTTGCAACAGAAAGTAATTTGTATTTGCAAAGGATCAGTTGTAAATATGATTTACGAACAACATTTCTCAGTTGTTATCGGAGTGGTTTCGCGTGATCCCCCGCAGTCCCCTTTGGGTGAACCGTGTGCTGGGCCATAATGAGGAAGTTGGCAGATCGCGTCACAGGCTGCGGCGTCCTGGTGGCCGGTACCAGCCGGCCCTCTTGTTTTGCCTTGTTTACAGCTGACAGCGTTATTATTCTGATCGGGGCTCTGCTTTCTTATCATATTGTTGTGTTGGGCGAGCCTTTTCCTCTCCGTTTGTGTTTCCTGGCAGGGCTTTTCTTGCCTTATTGACAGTTTGTAAAAATATGCATTAATTTGGAGTTTCAAGCATGTATCATGGTGTCTCTTTGCTGTGTTTGCTTGAAGTTGATTAATGATAGAACCTCGCTTGGGGTCGGTCTCTGGAGAGTTCTTTCACAGGTTCTGCATGTTAACTAGCAAAGCAGAACACACAGCAGGCCATGATTAGCCCAGCCTCCCGCGCTCAGTGGTCCCCACAAACCACCATTGTGTTACAGATTCTTATTTCACGTAATGATTTGAAGACTCGGATTCCTCTCCCCAGGAAGCCACTGTGGGGCCTGTTATCTGGTACTCAAAGTGTGGTCCTCCTCGGACCAAACGCATTGCCTGGGAGCTTGCTAGGGATGCAGAGTCTCGGGCCCTACCCCAGACCTGCTGAGTCACACGCGGCTATTTAACAAGAGCCCAGGGTGACTTGAGTGCACAGGATGGTGAGAGACACACCCCGGGGAAGAGAGGCTGCTTCGGGCCAGAGATCACCCTAGAGCAGCTCTGCCCAAAGGAACCTTCTGCCGTGACAGAAATTTGTCATCTCTGTGCTGCCCCATTGCAACTGAAAAACTCCGTTTTAAATTGCATGAAGTTTTCATTTAAAGAGTCACACGTGGCTAGTGCCTGTGCTGGGAGACAGTACAGCCCTAGAGTGTGGCTTCTGTTGCCCAAAGCCCCGAACTTGCCGTGGTTGGGAGGGGCCCTCAAGTGAACCTGTTTTCATCTCTTCCAGGCATCCTGTGCACGTCAAAGAAGAACCGCTCGATCCAGAGGAAGCTGAAGGGCCTCTGTCCTTAGTGACAACAGCCAACCACAGTCCAGATTTTGACCACGACAGAGATTATGAAGACGAACCAGTAAATGAGGACATGGAGTGAACGTCTCTGGGCGGGGGCCAACCCCAAGAACGAAGATTGGGAAAAAAAAAAAACAAAAAAACAAAAAACAGAAACAAAACAAAAAAAACAAAACAAAACACGTCAAAAGTTAGCAGTGAAATTGTTCTCCATTTGTTGTACAGTCTGGAGGATTTTCACTACATTTTGACAACTCTGAAACGTGTTAACTCTTAGTGCCATCAAGAATCCCATTTGGGAGTATTTTTGATTTTTCTACTTTTTGTTGAAAAAAGGAATTTGTACTCTGTGCATTGGATGGACTTGTTTGGTACTTGGGATTTTCCGCTCTTAACAGTCAACATCAGTGTTGTAAATTTGCTAAACTGATTCACTTTTAGCAGCAGACTTTGAGCTGCAGTCCTGCCGACGTCGGACACTGAGGACACCCAGCTGAGCATGCGCACCTAAGCCGCAGACCAAGCCTCTGCCCGGAATTTAAGGATTCCAACGGACGACCGATTTGCACAGTACTGCATGTTGATTATCACTGCCTTTACTCCTTTTTTTTTTTTTTTGGTTCGTTTTTGTTTTCGTTTTGCTTCCAGTTGGGATGGGGAAGGCCTTTGTGTGTGTATTGGGGGGAGGGGGTTAAAAAGTAATTATCCCAAACTTTTTAATGTATTGCATTTTTTTTTTTTTTTGCTTCTACTATACCATTTTAAGTTCTGACCTCAGGCCTCCGTTTGGGCCCACGGCCTCCTGGAGGCTTCAAGTTTTCTGTACCTTGTGATGAATGTTAATAGGTGTTTTTATTATACAAAAGCTGAATGTCATTTCTCGTTCGTAGTTTTCTGTCACTCATTCCAGTTTCCTTCAGACATAACCACGTTTTCTCCAAAGTCCGAAAACATTCCGTTTTGGTCTTTTTCAAAAAAGGTCCCAAATGCTGCACTCTACACATGAAGGTCCTCTCACACAGACGTGAAGTCCTGCCAGAAAGAGAATGAATGACAGAAAAAAAAAAAAAAAATAGAGACACCCTAGGAACAATGCAGATTCATTCCACGAAGCAGTATTGGAGGCGGGAAGGGGGTTGTTTCAGGTTTGGTTTCAGTTTTTTGGTTTTTGGTTTTTGGTGTTTTCTATTTTGCAGCTACCATCGTGGTTAAGCATTGCCCCAGCACAAGGAAACCTAGGCAGCGCTCCCCCCACCCCCTAAGATCTCCTGCTGGACCCCAGTGTGGCCGTGGAGGGCTCTCCCTCTGGTGACCAAGTTGCCATGGGCCACAGGCTCGCTGAGTCGAAAACCAGCACGGGTTGCTTTGTTTGCAAAATGACCCAAAAAGCTGGCTTCCCCTGAGCAACTCTGGTGAAAGTGGTGGCAGCGCTGAATTTAAACATCAGTCCGGACCTGCTTGGTGGCATTAATCTGTTTGAATGCAAATTAGATTTCAGATTGAATTTGTTATGGAAGTTAATGAGGACTGAGTTCAGCAATGCTAAAGTGTTCATTTCAAACGTGTGAATTCGGTACTGCAGTTCAGTTTGTTATGCAATATTATCACACCAAGCCAGTATCCAAAACTAACAGAAGACATCGAGGAGACGGGGGTGCATGGTGCCCCAGAATGTTTGGAGAAACATACATGGCACGCAGAATGTGACAGTCATCGGTCAGTACAACCTCAGTCCTTAGAACCCCTCAACGCCTCCACTCTGCACCCACTTTCCTGTCACTCATTTATTTATCTAGGACCGTAGCTTTTGTTTTTAGTTTGAGAGCCTTTCGGAGCTTAATTTATATTCTTTGTACCTTTTTTTTTTTTTTCCTAAAATTACCAAAGATATTACGCAAAGGTAAATTATGTTCTCTGTTTTATGCTTTATCTGATGAAGCCAAATATCCTCTTATTGTTGATCAAAGGAGGTGAAAGAATTTAGAGGCAATTGATGAGTTCTAGGCTATTGCTAACCTGAGAAAGAGAACTGCTCCTTCGTCATAGAATAAATTTAGAAGACCAAGTAGGTAATGGAACCAAAGCTGTTACTTTTGTTATTTTTTTTTTTTTCTTATTCTGTACCTCAACAGAGACCAAAACTCATAAATATGAGAGGTTACGGGGCTGCTGAAGGTGTTACAGGAGCTAGGGAAGGAGAGGAGTCCCATCTCAAAACCATGAATGGATGCCACTGCAAATTAGGGAGTAACCAGTAAAGGAGACAGTCAAGATAAAATGGGAAGAAAACAGAAAAGCTTCTACAATGCAACTCAATCACGTAGTACCATTTCTAGAATGTTTTGTTTTGTTTTCCAGAAAGATTGTATGCCACTTTGGTTTTAAGGACCGTGCTAAGATCACTGCATCAATTTTGCTCTGTCTGGGCATTGATCTTCCGGTATTTTGTTTGGTTTAAAATATTTTCCTTTTTCCTTCCTTTTTTTCTAATTAGGCTTTGGTCAGCATTTTTCATTTAAAAAAAAAAAAAGTAACACTCCCATCCACTCATAAGCTTGGTACAAAAACTTCTTTGCCAGTTTCTTTTGAAGCTTCACTCTGCTTTCTGTATAAAGGGCAGTCTGTGGTCACTCGAGACTTTTTTTTCTTTTTTCTTTTTTTTTTTAAACTTTTCCAGGCAGCTTCATGATGTGCAGGCAGTAGCCAGACAGGGTCATGGGAAGGGGGCCCTGTGCTTCTAAACTGAGTGGTTGCTGGTTAGTTTGGTATTCAAAAGAGGATAAAAATCTGGTAGATTAGTTCATTCTCAGCATGTGTAGCTAGACATGAGTAAAGATAACAGCATGAGAAACTGTTAGTACGCATACCTCAGTTCAAACCTTTAGGGAATGACGAAAATTAAAAAAAAAAATACATTTCACTCAGTTGCACTTAGTTGTATGTCTTGCATGCCTAGTCTAAAGACTGTAGCAAAAAAAAAAAAAAATTAGATTTTACATATCTTTGCAGGTATCACAGCCCTGCAGATAAACCAACTGAAAAAAAAATTCTCAGGCTTTACAGCAAGCAAACTTCACTATGATTTTTACAATTCTGATTCTGTATCCCTTGGGGGGGGGGGGGGGTGTTCCAGTCGCTTCTTTAGGATGGGGTTTATTATGTTGTACATATATTCCAATGTGTCTGTGTGAATCTTTGTCTTTTTTGGGGGAGGGCGGAGGGTGGTTCTTTTTTTAGATATTGTTCCTAAAAAGGAATAAATGCATACACCTGTTTGTCAAAACACCTTTGCTTTTTGTGCAACTGCTTTATATTAACGATACTAAAAAAAAAAAAATAGCTTTGGAAAAAAACTACTGTATGTAATGGGATTGCAGAATATGCTGCACATGTATTTTATTTAGTTATCCTTGCTTTAAGAATATTGGATGACATTTCCTGACATGTGGGAGGGAGAAATTCCCTAACCTTTTTTTCCCCCCCACCTTTGGCTTTTAAATTGTAACATAGTTGACATTTTTTTTTTTTTCTGTTCTCATTGATCAGAGCATTTTGTACAGATTTGTGTGTGTGTGTGTGCGCGTGCGTGTTAATCTGTTTTTTGATACATTCCTATCCCTTGTGTTTATCCTACCACTGCCTTCCTGGCTATCTTAAACCAGTTCATACATTTGAAAAGAGAAAAAAAAATGCTGTTTTAAAAAAAATGTTTTTCTCCTGCTGCAGTAAATATTTTGCATGATGAAATGCCAGGGTCACACTTTCAAAGTTTATCAGTGAAGTAGTGATTAATAATGGGGAGTTGTCAAAGCTATTGAACTTTTTGTATAAAAAAAAAGAAAACTTTACAAGGTGCCAAGATGTAAAGACAATTTGTTACTTTTTTTTTTTTTTTCTTCAAAGAAAAGCGTACATTAGGGAGATAGTCCCTTGTATCAGGCAAATGCACTGTCAGGAATGAGAATCCATCCTCCTTGTCCCTAGAGTCTGTCCTTGTAAGAGAGTGACGCTGCCCGCAATGAACCAGCCGCGAGATGAAGCATCAAGGGTACTGTACGTGCAGAGTGACCAGCTGCCTCACGACCTTGGGACAGCTCAAACACTAGTCCCAGCATTCCGTCACACCGAGTCAAGAATACCTTGGATTCTGCACCCCAAATCTGATGGATGTAAATCACTAGCTATTTTATCATGGAAAAAAAAGTTAAAATATTCTCCTTTCCACATTCCAGCTGATCTCCGTTTCCAAGGGTACAAAGAAGAACACGCTCATAAGGATTTTGAATCTTTGGGGTACCTTTTGGTTCATGGTATTCCCTCTTGATATTTTGGATGTTTTTGAATGTCGGTTTCGCTTTTTTATCCTGAGAATGAGACTTAATGATTCTAAAGGCATTTTATGGGCCCAGTGTGGTTCGCACGATCTCTGCTACCCAGAAGCCTCGAGGAAGATGGTCCAGTCCAGAGTGTGCGCACGGTGCTTCGTGGATATGTGCTGCCAGGAACGAGAATTTTTTCAGTTTCGTTTTGTTTTGATAAGGCATAAAAGAAACTCATTCCTTGACATCAACTGTAATTCCATCATTCCATGTCTGTGGATACAGACAATAAAAAAAAAATGTTGTGTAGTCAGTACTCATTACTGACATGATAGCATTCTCAAATGCAATAAAAATGCTGGTTGTTCACACTGGTAGTAAAAAGTCGCGACAGCCTAAGTTTCTTTCCCCCTTCTGACCTGCTGATCTTGTATGTTAGAGGTGTCACCAGCTGCTTCCAACACAGAATTAAAATCAATCTTGACTAAAAGCTTCCATCATCACAGAGGGCTGAAGGCTCTCATCCTCAGGATTTCAAGTGCTAAGTCTCCACTTAGGGAACTGGAAAACACTGAAAACATAAAGGCTACCTTTTCTCCCGAGGAAGCACACCCTTATTTCTCTTCATCAAATTTTATACAGGGAAAAAAAAAAAAAAAAACCCAAAATGTTTAATAACTAGCATTAAGAGCAAACTAAAATTTCAGAGGAAAGCAATTTCATGAATAATTCATTAAAATTTCACATCTGCAAGATTAGTCATCCAAATAAAATGCTAATGTCAAAAACATGGCACCGTCTATAATATTCTCATCAAGAAATCTTTTTGCATATAATGATAAATGCTTAGATTAGAACAAATGATTTTACAAAAATATTCTATCAAAAGTATGCTAGATAACTGCATCCAGTATAGAAAACAGTGAAGCTTCAGGAACTAAATATTCCAGAAAAACCATCTTGATTTCGAGATTTGTTTCATTGCATAGCTTGATAAAAGAAAAAAAAAAAACACTGCTATTGTCTTTAATACTATTATGTCATATATATTCTAAGGATTAATGAGTTTGGGCATCATCTTTCAGTAAAAATTAAATTGGTATATTGAAAGCAGCACTGGAAGTGTCCAAACCGGGGTAACATAAAACCGTTCAGTCTGTAATTCAGAGCGTAACACAAGCCAAAAGATGACTTGAAAATTAACCAAGCTGCTCCTATTCGGCCAAACACCGGCTGCTGGTGAGGAGCACATAAGCGTGCTTTCCCAGCATTGTTTTGAAAAGCCTATCTTATGAAGAAAAAAATTTTTAATATAGGTTTTGCTATTAAGTTACAAAGTAGTGTCCTCTTTTCATTAACAGTTATGCCACAGTCTAGAAGCCCTCTAGTCTGATAATTAATAAAACATTTGAACCCTTAATTCTCATCTAGCTACTAAGAATATAATATGAGGGTTAATTGAAATTCCTTTAAATGCCAGGCTTAAACATAAATACTGCTTACAGCATATGCAGTTGGTAAAATTAAATATGTACACATATTTGAATAAGCTGAAGGACCCAGACCAAGTATGACAATGCATTAGGGAAGATGTTGCTGGTTGGTGCCTAGTACCTTTTTCACTGGATTTCTGGAATTCTTCTGAAGCAGGAACATCCTCCTCTACACATTCATTTAAGGCTGGTTGCTCAGGTAAACGAGGCAGCAAGCCCAAAATATATGTTCTTCTTTTAAATGGAGGCCTTTATAAATAGAAAGTAAGACTCAGACGAATTTCACATCAACACAAACAGCTGCGTGATATTAACGATCTCCCCCCTCGTCCGCCCCCCAATAGACCAAAGTGTAATTAGTCTTCCTTACTAGATTTTGTCTTCTTTGGTATTACATATTCACATAGAGGGTAGTAATCACAATTTATCTTTCATCTTCATTGTAGTTAAGTCAAATAAAAGTATTCTTTATTAAAATAAAGAAGTTGGGTCTCAAACCTTCATTTAAGGAACTGATTGATGATTTAGGGTTTAAGACAGAATTCACACTGGAGGGAAATTAAAGGTTTAAGACAGAATTCACACTGGAGGGAAATTAAATTACATACAAAAACACTGGTTTAACTGGGACAATATTTGGATTAGAAAGCCATCACTCTAGATATAACCTACTTTTATTTATTTTTAAACAGGCTTTTATTTTTTAAAAAAACAAAACCCTTTGTTGTCTTATTTCCACTCTGTAAAATGACATTCGATGCTTAATACCATATATATATTTGAAATGATCAACGTTCTTTTTTTTTTTTTTTTTTTTTTTTGGCTTATACCAAGAATATAGGGAGGAGAAAAAGACAAGCTTCAAGTTATAATGTTAATTTGAAGGTAACCGGCCTTTCAAGAATTAATTTCAGCCAAAGCAATAATCATTATTTACCAGCTTATGACATTTTTATCACTCATCATATTAGCAAATTTCCATTGAAAATGCTAAAATGGTTCGTCATAAGGCAGATAACTGCTCTAGCTGTAAAAATGACCAACACAAGTGCCGCTACTCAAACATTAAATTATACTGTAATTAATAAAGACAGTTAAACTGTCTACTAGCAACAGCAATTTAGGTAACCACATTTGATCGGCTATAAATTGTAACTACATTAAAATTCCAGAAATATTAGCAATATGGATTACTTGATGGAAGTCAGTGCTGATCACCAACTCCCCCCACACCCCCCCTTTTTTTTTTTAAACACCGGAAGCATAGGTCAGGTTGACCACAAATCCGTGGGCGAAGATCAGGCCTTAGCACTTTTAATCTTGTGAAACAAGCAATTACAAATAGTCGCATCGATTTGTTAAAAAGCTTTAGGTGACATAAATTGTTTCCTATTTAGCTTATTGCTCTGATACATAAATGTCACCGAGTCCAGTATTAATTAGGGCCATGGAAGAACACAGGGTGGCTTCCAGTGAAGAATTTGCTGGTCCTTTCGAGAACGTTGTCTAGAGTCGCTCTTACGGCACCAGTTTTCATGAATGGCAGAGAGCGGCGGAGGGGGGGAAGGACAACTATTTTGTCATGTGAAGTCTTTAATACCAGCCAACTTGATTTTGGGTTCTGAACTGTATGACAGGATTTCAGACTTGCTTTATTGCCATCTGACAGAAAGCACCACATTTTTAAAATATCTTTTAAATAGAGTAATATTTGCAAGGCATCTCAGCCCCTGAAAAGCTAACACTTCTCCCTTCTGAATATATAGTACTATATGTGTTTCCTTGGGTTGCTATTTCCACACTTAAAATACAATTTTAAATGGCTTGTGTGTGTTATTGACTTAACATAAATCAAATGTATCATATATACTTTCTTTAGGTTGGCATGCCACTTAGAAAAATATGTTAGATTCTGGGAGGAAAAAAAAAAAGTCTGGAGAAAATTTATTAAATAGAAGTTTTTACTGTAATAGAATATTAATGTAAGCCAATGCTCATTTGCCATTAGCTGATCCTTTTTTTTAAACATACACATGCTTTTTATTATTTTGCACTCAAGCAAAAATTCCACATTCAAAGACTTTCCATCTAGTCGGGAATGTCTCTGGCAGGAAACTCATAAGAAATCCTGACCTCCAGAAAGACAGCAGACATTGTCCACGCTGAGCGTGAGCCCCACTAGGCAACAAAGGCAAACCCACTCCTAAACCATAAAGTACGAGAGCTAGTCAACAGTGTGGAATTGGGAGAAACAATTATTCCTGAAATCCTTCCTCACTGCTACTCCACCAGCGCACAGATGAAAATGTTTGATTTGCAACATAAAAGATTCATTAATTACCACTTGAATATTTAAAGCTATTTTGCAGTCTAACAGAGATAGATAAAGCAGTGAATTAAAACCTCTAATAAAATTGTAAAAATATTTCAGTAAGTTTACCCGTGTTATGATTTAGGGAGAGATTCAAGCATTCTCACAGAACAGAATCTCAGCAATTCTCAAGTGTGTATTTCAAGGAAGGAGCTAAGTGTTCTGGGAATAATTTGTTTCTCACTTTCAAATGTTTACTAATTTATTTTCAAATCAAGCTTGCTACTTTAGGACTTTATGGATGAGGGGGAAAATTAGTCAAGTACGTTGGAGCATTGTATGTCTGATCCAGAAATGTAAACACTTGCACAAGTATTCAACTAGGCTGAAGGGTTTTGTAGCTGTCACATCAAAGTGGTAGTTTCCTGCCCACAAAATGCATCAAGTCTAAAAACACCCAAACCCTGATACACAGCATAGCAGTCCCTCCCAAGCATTGGATTTCTCTACCTAGAATCCAGTATAGCGTATCTCAGTGTTTGGATCCCAGGACCCTTGAAGTAGACAGTGCCAAGCTCGCTCTTTGAATCAAATGCAAGAGAATCCAAATGCCAGATTACCATCTAAGCCCTGACTCTAACAGCCTGGGTTACCTTGACAAGTCACTTCCTCTCTTTGGTCCTTTGGTGAGGAATCTTTCTGTTAACGGAGGACATTTAAGCCCATGACAAAACAGTTTCTTTCTAATTTTAAAATTCTAAACATTTAATAACATGTTTCCCAGTAGGGACTTTCCTTGATGAAATCTATGGTCTCAGCATGAGAGAGTTCGTGTGGCACTCCATATTTCACCAATATTGTAATAATTGTCTAATTGAACTCTGCCTTGTAGCATGCCCCGTTAGGAACAAATTTCACTAGCAGGCACGCATGCCTCCATCCACCCACCCACCCACAAATAAGCATTAAACAACCTGCTCAGACTCAACACTGGATATACAACTGGAACTAAGGTAAACACAGCCTTGGCCTCATTCTACCCAATGGGTCACTGGGAAGAGAGTTCTTGAACGCTAAGGTGCCCGATAATGCATGAGTGCTAACGAGAAGGGAAGTACCAGAATATATAGGAACATCACCAAATTGCGCTAGGGACAATCAGAGAAGCTTCCCAGTTTAACTGGAACCCAAAGGATGAGTATGCCAGCTAGCAGGAAGCAGGGAAAAGATTTAAGCCGAGGCAAGAAAGCTGCAGTGTCAGAGGCATGGGGCTTCCCAGCAGGGTTAGCTAGAAATTTACAGAAAAGAGAACTAAATAAAATCATCTCTGCAGTTACCATGTATCAAGCAGATGGCAAACTCCTAATTCTAATCGTTAAAGGATCCAAGTGCTGTGCACAAGTCCAGCTTGGTAAATCCTGAGGAGGTGGTGCTAAATCAGTTTCACATTCAGGTGAGGACGCAGGCTTCTCTCTAGGCTCCCTTCCAGCCACACTGGCCACGCCGTGCGCTTCCTGGGCACAGAGCCCACTCTGCCTCCAGGCTCAGTGTTTCTATTCCCTTTGGAGTGGATGTTCTTTTCCTGGCTCTCTGTGTGGCTCCCATCCTCCCTCCCTTCAAAGGTCACAGCAGAAAGGACTTTCCCGACCATACATTGTAAATGGCACCCTCACTGCCCACTCCACGTTCCATATGCCCTTGCCCACTTTATTATTTCCATTGTGCTTAGCACCTCCCAACATCATGTATTCATTTGTGTCTTTCACATGATATGTCTCCCTCCAACTTGAAGGGCGGAAACACTCCCTGTATGGTTTGCTGCTGCCCTCCCATCCCCCAGCATGAGGACCACAAGTGGATGCTCACATTTGCAGAGTGAAGGAAGCAGTGTCGCCCTGCGGGGAAGGATGGAGGCAGTCTGAACACCTGCGGTCACTCACATTCCGCAACCTGCCGATATCAAGCCTCCTACTCTGTTTCAAGACCAGCCAAACCCAGTATCACTTCCATGATTCTCACACCAAACGTGCAAGGTAGAAATGGTCAACAGCATGTTACAGACGACAACACCGGGGCTTCCTCAGGGACACACTCAAGGTCACTTCCATGGTTTACTATAGAGCCCACGGATGAGTGCTGGTCGTGCCACCTACCTCCAAAGAGCCTCTCAGCAATCTTATATAAAGGTAACAAATATGGGGCGCCTGGGTGGCTCAGTCGTTGAGCGTCTGTCTTCGGCTCAGGTCATGATCCCGGTGTCCTGGGATCGAGCCCCACATTGGGCTCCCTGCTCTGCGGGAAGCCTGCTTCCCCCTCTCCCACTCCCCCTGCTTGTGTTCCCTCTCTCGCTGTGTCTGTCTCTGTCAAATAAATAAATAAAATCTTAAAAAAAAAAAAGGGTAGCAAATATAGTGTCTCTGGAGAAGATGCTAGAGGAACTGTGAGCTCCGTGAGGATGAGGCTCACTCTGTCTTGTCTCCTGGAGGACCGCTCTGAATGTGCTTGCTAGGGAACGAGGCCAGAAGCTGGAACACGTGGGGCTGGAACCGGAGCCAGAGAGACGGGGTTTCAGTATCCCTGACTTCCTGGTGTCTGTATGACAATGGGCAAGTTACTTAAACCTCTCTGAGCCTTAGTGAACACTCTCACCTGACAGGATAGTTCTAACGACAAAGCAAAATGGCGTATTACGTAACAAGTAAGCCAGTGGACGGATTCTTAATAAATGGGACAGAGTGTTGAGGAAAAACAGACTCAGTGCCTGGCCTCGTGTCTTTTACACTCCAGCTGGGGGCCAGGACTTAGTCTAATAACTTCAAACAGAAAGAGAAAATTCCAAATGTCACAAGAATGTGGCCTACACAGAGAGATGTGCTTTTGAGAGGAGAGCTGAGGGAGTATGTCTGCGAAGAGGAGAGACTGAGTAAAGACCTGAAAGGTAAGAATCAGTGAGGCGGACTGTTCAGGACTTAGTTCACCAGCATTCACTTCCTTTCTTCAAGTAGAGCACTCTTGTTTTCCTTTGGAGAAGCCACCATCTCCCACCCTGTCAAGGATGCTTCAGCATCAGCCCTTCTGCCCCACCTGCTCAGGGTGCATCCCCAGATCCCGGTTGTCTTTTGTACTCAAATAGTCCTCATGAATGAACCAAGGGGTTGGGGGCACTTCACCGAGGGAACAGCATGCGTGAAGGCCCTAGGGCAGAAAAGAGCATTCCAAGTTCAAGAATCTGGAGGAAGATCTGTATGTCTGGAGCTCCAAACGTGAGGGAAAGCATAGGCAAGAGGATGTTCAAGACAGAGGCAGGGGCTGGACCAGCCATGATCATGGCTTTGTGACAGTCGTGTGACATGTCAAAGCCATGTTCTAAATTCTTCTTCTGTCATTTTGCAGATAAAATAAGGACTCGAAAACACGCTAGTATTAGAGAGAAAAATGACATCTCTTTGGGGCTAGAACGGAGGCCAAATTAGTGTTTTGTGCTCTCACCACGTCCAATGTAACCCAAGATGCCAAAAAGGGAGAGTTTCTTCAGGTCACTGGAAAATGACTTGGACAAATTTTATATCATTTGTCTCATTTTTTTTTTTGATCAAAGGGAATTTGGTTTCAGGCTTGACTGAATGCAAGGCTCAAATGCAGAATCACAGCTAAACAGAGAGAGGGGTCACTAACACTTGAACACAGCTTTCCAAAACTAGGGGTTTTTCCAAAAATGTGTTCCTAGTCTCCAATAAGCATGTCAATTAAGAGTATGAAAGATGCTTGGGCGCCTGGGTGGCTCAGTTGGTTAAGCGACTGCCTTCGGCTCAGGTCATGATCCTGGAGTCTCAGGATCGAGTCCCGCATCGGGCTTCCTGCTCAGCAGGGAGTCTGCTTCTCCTTCTGACCCTCCCCCCTCTCATGTGCTCTCTCTCTCTTTCTCATTCTCTCTCTCAAATAAATAAATAAAATCTTTAAAAAAAAAAAAAAGAGTATGAAAGATGCTAAAGAAGAGAACAGGAGACACATAAAGAATTCTCTCCCTTCCTCCATCCCACCCCCAAACACCACGTTTCCCTGTGTATAAACCTCACAACTATATGGTAGTGTCACTATTTCTGTTCAGTGTCCAATTCTGACTAATTGCTGTCCATGGCATCCCAGCTGCTATTTTGAATACTGCCCCTGTTTTCCTCTGTGTGATAGGGAAGCTGACCATAGGCATTGCTTTATCTGTAAACCCTCAATTAATGTCCCCTGCTCTCACCATCGGAGAAGTCTAGGGGAGGACTCTGATTGACCCAACTTGGAGTATCCCCTCATCTCCCAGGCAATCATGATGACCGACAGCAGGAAGGACATCCTCCACCTGGCCATGCCTAGGAGATATAGGTTTGCCAGACTCACCAGAGCCACAGTGAATAGGTTAAAACTATTCACTCTAAAAAACACAGTTGTGCTGGGAAAGTCAAGACAACCACTGTCCACTGCCCCCACTAGTGTGCTGAGCATTGTGTGGAGCTCACAGCAGTGAAAGACGTACTTCCCAGCCCTGAAGTTGCTTATAACCTAGTCACACCTTGGAGACAGATCACTGATCTAACAAGCAGTTTTACTGAACTGCCTACTGTGTGTCAGATACCATTAGGCTCTGAGGATTCAGAGGTAACAAAGCAGAAAATAACCGCTGCCTCCTCAAGTTTCCTTTCTAGAAACGGGAAACAGACCATACATAGTAGGTTAGATGGTGATAAGTGGTTGGAAGAAAAAGAAAGCAGGGTAGTGGGATAGCACCAAGTAGAGGGCCTGTGGGGTGATGGTGATAGTAAAAGCCTCAATGATAAGTGAGATTTGAATAAACATCTGAAGGAAGCAAGTCAAGTAGATACCTGGAAGAAAAGCATTTTACCTAGAAGGAACAGAAAAGGCAAAGGCTCTGAGGCTGGAAGAGAGAGAGTCAGAAAGAGGGTGGTAAGAAGCCAGGACAGAAAAGTAAGGATGATATGTATCAATGGCCTCTTTATGGAGACATTCGCTTTTCTTCTCAGTGAGATGGAAGCCATGGGAGGTTGTGAGCATAAGCATGGCATTCAATGACTTGGGTTTAAAAGTATTCCTTTGACTGCAGCATTATAAATGTAGGGAAGCAAATGTAGAAGCAGAGGGATCCATTACAAGAAAGACTGGTGGCTAAGACTAAGGGGCAGCAGCAGAGATGGTGAGAAGGGGTTATATTTTGAAAATAGAGCAAATGGAACTTGCTGCAAAATATGGTGTCCAACATGAGAAATAAGAAGGGTCAGTGGAGAACCCCAGTTGTTTCTGTGGGATAAATAAGAAAGGATAGAGTTGTCACTTACCAAACTAGGAAGACTATAAGAGGAACAGATTTATGGTAATATCAGAAGATTTTTCTAGACTTTTAAACTCAGAACCTTCCCAATCATCTACTAGAGATGCTGAGTAGGCATGTGACCAGAGGAGTCTGCAGTTAGGGAAGAGGTTGGACACGGATATGTGCAGGAGTGTGTGTTGGGGAAGGAAAGAGTAAATGGTATTTTGGTTTCAATAACACACAGAAGGTAGAAAATCTTGTCCCATGAAAACAGAATCGAATTTGGAGAAATTACATCGCTTGGACTCAATGAAGTCAAGAGTTTGGAGATCCAGCTCAATAATTTTTGCACCAACATTAGATGACTTACCTAATGAACTTAAAATTGATGTCTTTGGGGGGGAAAGTCTCTTATGCTAGCCTTGAAGGAAAGGAGATTTAGTAACTACTTAGTGCTAAATTGAGTTCACAAAAGAAAAATTTTAATTTCTATCATGAGAACTAGAGAAGTGTGTGTGTGTGTGTGTGTGTGTGTGTTGTGTGTGTGTGTAGAGAGATAGAGCACAAGCAAGCATGTTGTTTATATATAAACAACTTCTAACCTTAAGTATCATTTCCTGAGTTGGACATTTTCAAAGAGTTACTAATTTAAAAATAAACATTTTCAAAAAGATCAGTTCACCCCAGGTTCATTCTCTCTCCGAAGTCCTTCCTTAATTACAAAACCTGCATAACCCATTTCCTTTGGTGTGCAAAAAGGTGTGTAATTAAACCATCAGCATAATACCTATCTCCATGTAAAACCCGCACTTATGAACTTTAACTGCTGAATAAAAACTCCTATTACATGACCATTAAGTATTATGAATAAAGCAAGTCATGGTAGGACTTGATTAATTTTTATGCACTATGGATTGTGTCTAGAAGAAATTTGACTTTGGTGGGTCTCCTCCTAGGCAACCCCACAGACTTTGATGGCTTCACCTCAGGAAAGGCATGTGCTGAATTGGCTCAGGGAAAATGAGTCTGACCTCACTGTGGACCTAAGCTACTCTTGGGGTAACTCTGTTCAGGGAGAAATCTCAGACCACACTGATAAATAAGCAATGCAGTCAGCATTGGAATGAAAGGAAGAAGTGAGGGCAATGGGTGGGCAGGAAAAAAATAGTTGATTCCCTTTGGTATTAGTTTCCAAAGCTAACATCTGTTTAGATTAATACACATTTTAACTTTTTAGGCTAATACATAAAAGCCACAGTTTGAGACCTAAGTGTGCCATCTGGAATTCTAAAAGTCACCAAATTGTACACCAGGGGCTGGGACTCAGAGATTCTTGGTTTTGACTTTGTTAGGGAAAATGAAGATTTGTGAATGGCATCTCAAAATCCCCAAGAGATTTTATTTTATGAAACTCTGAGTAGAGAAGTAACATGTAAAAGCAGTGTCTCCAACCAAAAAGAATGGAGTTTCACCAGCAAGAAGGAAAATTTGGAGCAACAATAACTACAACTTAGATGATTGGGTCTAGAAGTGCCAATACAGTGTCCCTGCTGGGATAGATGTCAGAGACCCCAAATAAGAATAAAAGGATGCCCAAATGGAAAGAACCTAAGCTAGGTTTCCCAGGGCTAACTCAGAGACTAAGGACCCCATATCCAAATAGAATGACCAAAAGATAAAATGAGAAAATGGGGGTGCAGGCAGATGGCCTGAGAAGACTCTGGGAGGGTCCTGGTACTTGGAGTGGTAGGAGAAGCATGGGAAGTATTTCTGTGACCTCCTTTCCATAGGGTCTCGGGAATGGATAGGAACCAGAAACCAAGGGATTTAATGTAGTAAGGTAATAGTGCCAGAACCCAGATAGTCTGGAGAATGGTTAACACATGTATATGCAGAGACAGCCTCCCCTGAGCCTTCCCTTCTCCTCTTCCCCTCTGTATCCTGAAGTATACAAAATCCAAACTAAGGGAGTCTACTCTTAAAGAACATCAGTGTCCAAAGTGGAAGCACAAGACAATTCTGTGAGAGACAGATTCAGGTGGTAGAGGGGTAGAAAAAATGGTAAGGTCAAGCCCAAGAGATTCTAATGCTAGAGAGTCAAACACCCTGCCCCTCCCCGAAAGGAGGGAGGGAGGGAGGGAGGAAGGGAGGAGGGGAGGGAGGAAGAGAGAGAGAGAGAGAAAGAGAGGGAGAGAGAGAGAGAGAAAGAAAGAAGGAAAGAAAGAGAGAGAAAGAAGGAAAGTGAGGAAAAGGAAATAAAAAATAATGATAATGGCACAACATGCACCTAATAACATGGCCCCAAAACATATTGCACAACAACTAGAGTTACAGGAAGAGATAGACAAAACATTGTAAATAAATATGATATACTCTTCTCATAATGCATTGAGTCAATTGGAAAAAAATCAGCACAAATGTGGAACATCTAAATGGACTGATTTGTAGGTTCAAGGTAATTGTGTATGAAGAGAACTGTATGCCAAACAAAACCATGCATTTCTTTTGTCCTACATGAAAAATTCCTCAAATTTGTATGGATCAATTAGCTCTAGAGTAAATATTACTCAGGCACTTTCTAACAAATCTTAAAAGCCAGACTCTAAGAGATATAACTATTTCTGAGTAACTTAACTTCATCCCAGAATAAATCTCAAGAATGTTGGTAGGATTAAAAAAATATATCCAGTACCCAACTAGGTAAAATTCACAACACCTGGTATCCAATAAAACATTATGGAGGCATGAAAGAAAGCAGAAATATAGGACCCATATGAGGAGGAAAAACAAAATCAATAAATTCAAACTGCACCAGAACTACCAAATATATGTGAGTTTTTATAGTTATTATATAGTTTTATAGTTATTATAACTATATTCCCTATCTTTAAAAAGCTTAATTGAAACATATATAAGATATTTTTAAAATCCCAAATTGAACTTCTAGAAATGAAAACTACAATGTCTGATCGAAAAATACAGTGGAGGGGAATGATGGCAGTTTAGACATTGTAGAAGAAAAGATTAGTAAACTTAAGGTCATAGCAATAAACACTATCTGGAATGAAAAACAGAAGAGAATAAAAAATAAAAATAAAAAAAGAGAATGAATGAATGAAGAAAGGGAGGGAGAAATTAAAGGAGGAAAGAATGAGTAAATTAGAAAAGTGCACCAGGGATCTGGGGGACAACATAAATAACATAATATATATGTAAATGGAATCTGCAGAGCGGGGAGTAGAGCGTAAAATTTTGAAAAAATGACTGATTTTTTTTTCCAAATTTGCTAAAAACTTTAAGCCTGTAGTCCAAGAAGTTCAGTGAGCCCCAAGTATTAGAACCATGAAGAAAACTAAACCAAGTGAAATTATGATCAAATTGCTTAAAAAGAGTGGCAAAGAAACTCTTAAAAGCAGCCAGAGAAAAACCTCACATTTTGTAGAAGGGCAATGAATGACTACAGGTTTATCATTGGAAACAACACAAGTAAGAAGACAGTGGAGTAACATCTTTAATATACTGAAATGAACTGCCAACCCAGCATTCTAAATCCAGAAAAAAGTCTTTTAAAAATGAATATGATTCCAGCCTTGGTTTCACCTTAATTTCTAGTCTCAAGAATTGTGAAAGAATAAATGTCTGTTGTTTAAAAAAAAAAAAAAAAGAATATGAAAGAAATACTTTGCCAGACAGACAAAAGCTGAAAGAATTGATCACCAGCAAACCTGCTCTACAAGAAATGTACAGGAAGTCCTTCAAGTAAAAGAAAATATTAACAGGTGGAAACATCGATCTATACAAAGAAATGAAAGGTGCCAAAAGTGTAAAAATCAGTAAACATGTAAGATTTTTAGATTTAAATTTCTTTAAAACAGAATTGATAAATTAAACAAAAACAATAACAATGTATTGTGAGGTTTATAACATACATAAAAGTAAATGTTTAACAACAATAGTACAAAGGTTGGAAGACAAGAAATGGGAAGTGTACTATTATATAGTTATAATAATATGAAGTGGTGTAATGCAAACTTAAAATGGGCTGCTGAGGGGTGCCTGGGTGGCTCAGTTGGTTAAGCAACTGCCTTCAGCTCAGGTCGTGATCCTGGAGTCCCAGGATCGAGTCCCACATTGGGCTCCCCGCTCAGTGGGGAGTCTGCTTCTCCCTCTGACCCTCTCCCCTCTCATGCTCTCTCTCACTCTCTCTCTCTCAAATAAATAAATAAAATCTTAAAAAAAAAAAAAATGGGCTGCTGAGTTGTACTTGTATTAATCCCAAAGTAATGACTCAAAAAATTAGAGTTTTAGCTAAGAAGCCAACAAAGGAGATAAAATAGAATCCATAAAAAAAAAAGTCCAAAATAAGGAAGGAAAAAAAAAAAAAAAAGGAAAAGAAAGAACAGATGGCAAAGATACAACTCAAATAGTAAGATAATAAACTTAAATCTAACCATATTGACAATGACTTTAAATGTAAATAGTCTAAATACTTCAATTAAAAGGGAGAGTTTATCAGGTTAGTAAACAAAAGCAATACCAACCAAATGCTGTCTACAAGAAGCAAAATTTAAATATGAAAAGCAAATAGGTTAAAATGGGTGAGAAAAGATAGACTATATTTAAAAGGAAGCTAAATAAATGAAAGATATATCATGTATAAAAGAAAGCTAGAGGGGCTATGTTGAGTAGATTTCATAGCAAAAAAAATATTAGCAGGAATAAAGAACCATAATGATACTCATTAAAAGGGCATAAAAATCCTCAGTATTTATGCACCCAATAAGAGAACTTAAAAATACATAGAACAAAAGCAGATAGAGCCACAAGGTGAAATAGAAAATTCCAAAATTATAGTGTGAGATTTCAGTAACTCTTATTAATTGATAGAACAAGTACACAGGAAATTATTAAGGTTCCCTGCCTCACCACTCCCAGATGCTGGACTCAGCTGACACTGGAGCCCCATAAGCACCCTTGCCCTGGGAGTGGGGGGATGGGTAGCCCTGTATATTAGAATGCCTACAAGGGTTCAGCCAAACCTCAAAGCCAGTCATGCTGGGGGCAAACCTCACATACTGTGTGCCTGAAAGAGTTGTGGCTGAGCCCCTCAGCTGAACAGTTGGGAGCCAGCCACACTTAGCAGCCCCCTGTAGCAGTCACAGCCAGACCACGCAGACAGCTGCACTGGGACAGACCAGCACACCAGTAAGATCATAGCAGTCACAACCCAGGCACAACAGGAGGGTATCAGTAACCCACAGAGGGGTCGCTTCTGGGCATCTGGTGCCGGTGGCTGGGGAGTTTGCACTACTGTGCCACACAGGACACCTTCCACATAAAGACACTCTTTCAAGACCAGAAGACTTGACTGATGTCTGTGCTATATAGAAACTAACACAGAGACAAAATGAGAAGCCAGAGGAGTATGCTCCATACAAAAGAACAAGAACTAAATAAAACAGGGACAAGCAATCTACCAGATGAAGATTTCAAAGCTGATGTCATAAAGATGCTCACCAAACTCAAAAGAAGAATGGATGAAAACAGTGAGAACTGAAAGAAAATACAAAAATAACCAATCAGAGATGAAGAATACATTAACTGAAATGAAAAATACACTATGGGGAATCACAGCAGAAGAATGGATCAGTGATGCCAAAGACAGGATACTGTAAATCACCCAATCAGGAGTAAGAAGAAAAAAAGAATTAAAAAAAAAAATGAGGATAGTTTAAGGGACCTCTGGGACAACATCAAGCCTAATAACATTTGCAGTAAGCAGTCCCAGAAGGAGATAATACAGAAAAAACTATCTGAAGAAATAATGACTCAAAAGTTCCCCAGCAAGAAAAAGGAGACAGATATCCAAGTCCAGAAAGCACATAGAGTCCCAAATGAGATGAACCCAAAGCGATCCACACCCAGACACGTTATAATCAAAATGCCAAAGGTAAAATTCTTAAAACCAGCAAAAGAAAAACAACTTGATATATACAAGGGAACCCCCCCATAAGACTCTCAGCTGATTTTTAAGCAGAAACTTTACAGGACAGTATATTCAATATATTCAAAGTGCTGAAAGGAAAAATAACAACAACAACAAAACAAAACAACAACAACAACAACAAATCCTTACAACCAAGAATACTCTACCTGGGCAGATTATTACTCAGAATTGAAGAAGACATGAGAAATTTCCCAAATAAGCAAAAGCTAAAGTTCACCAACACTGAATTGGCTTTACAAGAAATGTTAAAGGAACTCCTCTAAATGGAAAAGAAGAAACCATAATTACAAATAGGTAATTTATGGGGAAAAAAACCTCACTGGTAAAACTAAAAATATACTAAAAGTAGTGAATCAACCACTTGCACAGCAAGTATGTAGGTTAAAAGACAAAAGTAGTAACATCAGCTAGACCTACAATCAAGTAATAACATGTAAAATATGTCAGAATCATAAAATATGGGGGGAGGATAGAAATGTAATGCTTTTAAAATGCACTTGAATTTAAGCGCCCATCAACTTAAAATAGATTGCTATACACATAGAATGTTATATATGAACCTCATGGTAACCATACATGAAGCATCTCTAACAGATACACAAAAAATAAACAGAAATCCAAACCTAACACTAAGGAAAATATAAAATCACAAATGAACAGAACAAGAAGAAGGAACAAAAAAGAACTACAGAAACAACCAGAAAACAAGCAACCAAATGACAACGATTACTTTATATTTACCAATGATTACTTTACATGTAAATGAACTAAGTGTTCTTATCAAAAGACACAGGGTAGCTGAATGGATTAAAAACCAAGAACCATCTATATGGCAAGAGACTCACTTCAGATCTAAAGGTACACACAAACTGAAAGTAAGGACACAGAAAAAGATATTCCATAAAAATGGAAATGAAAAGGAAGGTAGGGTAGAAATATTTTTATGAGACAAAATAGACTTAAAAAAAAAAGACTGTAAAAAGAGACCAAGAAAGGCATTACAAAGTGATAAAAGGATCAATCCAAAAGGATATAACATTTATAAATGCACCCAACATAGGAGCACCAGGTTTTACAAAGCAAATATTAAGAGACCTAAGGAAAGAAACTGACAGCAACAGAATAATTGTGGGGGACTTTAGCACCCCACTTACATCAATGGATAGATTATCCAGACAGAAAGTCAATAAGGAAACATTGGCCTTCAATGACACATTAGACCAGATAGTCTTAATAAATATATATCAAACACTCCATCCCCAAGCAGAATACATTCTTTTTGATGGCATATGGAACATTCTCCAGAAAAGATCACATGTTAAGCCAGAAAAGAAATCTCAATCAATTTAAGAAGACTGAAATCGGAGGAGGAGCAAGATGGCAGAGGAGTAGGAGACCTGGATTTCGTCTGGTCCCAGGAATTCAGCTGGATAGGGATCGAACCATTCTAAACACCTACAAACTCAACAGGAGATCGAAGAAAAGAATAGCAACAACTCTCTGAACAGAAAGCGACCACTTTCTGGAAGGTAGGACGTGCGGAGAAGTGAATCCGAGGCGATATTCAGGAGGATAGACGGCGGGGGAGGAGGCCTCCGTCGGCCGCTTCTGGCAAGTGATAGAGCGGCGGAGCACAAAATCGGAACTTTTAGAAGTCTGCTCCTCTGAGGGACGTCACTCCGGTGGCTAAGCGGGGGTGGAACCCTCGTGGGACAGTGCGATCTCAGGACCCTCAGGGTCACAGAAAGACCAGGGATGCCTGAGTGTGGCAGAGCTCCCAGGGATTAGAGCGGGGAAGCTGGCTGCAGAGACTGAGCCGAGGTGTGGGCTCTCAGCTCGGGGTTGCCATAAACCATGATCCACAGCAGTCGGGCCACTGCTCCTCCAGCAGGGACCCAACAAGTGGCAGATCCGGGGAGACTCCCCTTCCTACCCCGGGAGGAGAGGCGCGGGAGTGCACCACAGGGATCTGCTGGGTTTGGAGACTCCACACGGGGTCGGGTGCCAGAGATAGAAACGCTCAGTCACAGGCCGGGTGAGCACGGAGTGCGGCCGGAGACCGGGGAGACGGGAGTGATTGACTGCTTTTCTCTGGGGGCGCACTGAGGAGCGGAGTCCCGAGTTCTCGGCCCCTCTGGGGGGGGAGATTGGGAGGCCGCCATTTTCACTCTCCGCCTCCAAAGCTGTACAGAAAGCTTGCAGGGAACAAAAGCTCCCGAGAGCAAACCGAGCAGAGTCCTTGGCCCGGACCGGGCAAGGGCGGGGCAATTCCGCCTCCGGCAAAGACATTAGGGAACCACAGCAACAGGCCCCTCCCTCAGAAGATCAGCGAGAACAGCCAGCCAAGACCAAGTTTACCGATCAATGAGAACGGCAGAACTCCAGCGCTAGGGGAATACTGCACATAGAATCTGTGGCTTTTTTTTTTTTTTTAAAGATTTATTTATTTATTTATTTGACAGAGAGAGACAGCGAGAGAGGGAACACAAGCAGGGGAGCGGGAGAGGGAGAAGCAGGCTTCCCGCGGAGCAAGGAGCCTGATGCGGGGCTCGATCCCAGGACCCCGGGATCACGACCTGAGCCGAAGGCAGACGCTTAACCATCTGAGCCACCCAGGTGCCCCTAATCCATGGCTTTTTTGCCATGATTCTTTAGTCTTTCGAAGTAAATTATTTTAATTTTCTTTTTTTTTCTTTTTCTATTTTTTTTCGAAATTTTCTTTTTCCCTTTTCCAACCAACATCTTATTAATCCCTTTAAAAAATTTTTTTATTTTTCATTTTTAGAGTCATATTCTATCCCTTCATAGTAGTTAACCTTATTTGTGAGATATATATATATATATATATATATATATATATATATATATATATACACATATATATATATGTTGTTCTCTCTTTAAAATTTTGGGATACAGTTTCTTCTAACAACCAAAATATACTCTAAATCTCTAGTGTATGGCTTTGTTCTAGTCTCCTGCCTGATCACATTCTCTCTTTTTTTAATTTCTCTTCTTTCTTTTTTCAACCAACTTCTTATCAATTCCTTTTATAAAATCGTTTATAATTTTCATCTTTACAGTCATATTCCATCCCTTCATTGTATTTACCCTTATTTTTGTACATATATAAGTTTTTCTTTCTTTAAAATTTTGGGAGGCAGTTTCTTCTAAGAGACCAAAATATGCCCAGAATCTAGTGTGTGGTGCTGATCTATCCACCAGCCTGATCATATTTGACCATATCCTTTTTTTCTTTTTTTTTTTTTCTATTTTCTTTCTTTCCCTTTCTTTTCCCCAGTTTCGGGTCTCTTCTGATACACATATACATAGTGTACATGTTTCTGGGGTCATTGTTACCCTGTTAGCATTTTGTTCTCTCATTCATCTATTCTCCTCTGGACAAAATGACAAGACGGAAAAACTCACCTAAACAAAAAGAACAAGAGGCAGTACCGACTGCCAGGGACCTAATCAATACAGACATTAGTAAGAAGTTGGAACTAGAGTTCAGAATGGCGATTATAAAGACACTAGCTGGGCTTGAGAAAGGCATGGAAGATACTAGAGAAACTCTTTCTGGAGAAATAAAAGAACTAAAATCTAACCAAGTCGAAATCAAAAAGGCTATTAATGAGGTGATATCAAAAATAGAGGCTCTAACTGCTAGGATAAATGAGACAGAAGAGAGAATTAGTGATATAGAAGACCAAATGATGGAAAATAAAGAAGCCGAGAAAAAGAGATAAACAACTACTGGATCACGAGGGCAGTATTCAAGAGATAAGTGATACCATAGGACAAAACAATATTAGAATAATTGGGATCCCAGAAGAGGAAGAGAGACAGAAAGGGGCAGAAGGTATATTGGAACAAATTATAGCAGAGAACTTCCCTAATTTGGGGAAGGAAACAGGCATCAAATCCAGGAGGCACAGAGAACCCCTCTCAAAATCAATAAAAATAGGTCAACACCCCGACATCTAATAGTAAAACTTAGAAGTCTCAGAGACAAAGAGAAAATCCTGAAAGCAGCTCGGGAGAAGAGATATGTAACCTACAATGGTAGAAACATTAGATTGGCAACAGACCTATCCACAGAGACCTGGCAGGCCAGAAAGGACTGGCATGATATCTTCAGAGCACTATACGAGAAAAATATGCAGCCAAGAATACTATATTCAGCTAGGCTGTCACTGAAAATAGAAGGAGAGATAAAAAGCTTCCAGGACAAAGAAAAACTAAAAGAATTTGCGAACACGAAACCAGCTACAAGAAATATTGAAAGGGGTCCTCTAAGCAAAGAGAGAGTCTAAAAGTAACATAGACCAGAAAGGAACACAGACAAGATACAGTAACAGTCACCTTACAGGCAATACAATGGCACTAAATTCATATCTTTTAATAGTTACCCTGAATGTAAATGGACTAAATGCCCCAATCAAAAGACACAGGGTGTCAGATTGGATAAAAAATCAAGATCCATCGATATGCTGTTTGCAAGAGACTCATTTTAGATCCAAAGACACCTCCAGATTGAAAGTGAGGGGGTGGAAAACCATTTACCATGCTAATGGACATCAAAGAAAGCTGGGGTGGCAATCCTTATATCAGACAAATTAGATTTTAAACCAAAGACTGTAATAAGAGATGAGGAAGGACACTATATCCTACTTAAAGGGCCTATCCAAAAAGAAGATCTAACAATTGTAAATATCTATGCTCCTAACATGGGAGCAGCCAATTATATAAGCCAATTAATAACAAAAGCAAAGAAACACATCAAAAACAATACAATAATAGTGGGGGACTTTAACACCCCCCTCACTGAAATGGACAGATCATCTAAGTAAAAGATCAACAAGGAAATAAAGACTTCAAATGACACACTGGACCAAATGGACTTCACAGATACATTCAGAACATTCCATTCCAGAGCAACAGAAAACACATTCTTCTCTAGTGCCCATGGAACATTCTCCGGAATAGATCACATCCTAGGTCACAAATCAGGTCTCAACTGGTACCAAAAGATTGGGATCATTCCCTGCATATTTTCGGACCACAAGGCTTTGAAACTAGAACTCAATCACAAGAGGAAAATCAGAAAGAACTCAAATACATGGAGGTAAAGAGCATCCTACTGAAGAATGAATGGGTCAACCAGGAAATTGAAGAATTAAAAAAATTCATGGAAACAAATGAAAACGAAAACACAACTGTTCAAAATCTTTGGGATGCAGCAAAGGCAGTCCTAAGAGGAAAGTTTATAGCAATACAAGCCTTTCTCAAGAAACAAGAAAGGTCTCAAATACACAACCTAACCCTACACCTAAAGAAGGTGGAGAAAGAACAGCAAATCAAGCCTAAACCCAGCAGAAGAAGAGAAATAATAAAGACCAGAGCAGAAATCAATGAAATAGAAACCAAAAGAACAGTAGAACAGATCAACGAAACTAGGAGCTGGTTCTTTGAAAGAATTAACAAGATTGATAAACCCCTGGCCAGACTTATCAAAAAGAAAAGAGAAAGGACCCAAATCAATAAAATCATGAATGAAAGAGGAGAAAGCACAACCAACACCAAAGAAATACAAACAATTATAAGAACATATTATGAACCACTCTATGCCAGCAAATTAGATAATCTGGAAGAAATGGATGCATTTCTAGAGATGTATCAACTACCAAAACTGAACCAGGAAGAAATACAAAACCTGAACAGACCCATAACCACTAAGGAAATTGAAGCAGTCATCAAAAATCTCCCAACAAACAAAAGCCCAGGGCCAGATGGCTTCCCAGGGGAATTCTACCAAGCATTTAAAGAAGAATTAATACCTATTCTTCTGAAACTGTTCCAAAAAATAGAAATGGAAGGAAAACTTCCAAACTCGTTTTATGAGGCCACCATTACCTTGATCCCCAAACCAGGCTAAGACCCCATCAAAAAGGATAATTACAGACCAATATCCCTGATGAACATGGATGCAAAAATTCTCACCAAAATACTAGCCAATAGGAACCAACAGTATATTAAAAGGATTATTCACCACAACCAAGCGGGATTTATTCCTGGGCTGCAAGTTTAGTTCAACATCCGCAAATCAATCAATGTGATACAATACATTAATAAAAGAAAGAACAAGAACCATATGATCCTCTCAATAGATGCAGAAAAAGCATTTGACAAAGTACAGCATCCTTTCTTGATCAAAACTCTTCAGAGTGTAGGGATAGAGGGTACATACCTCAATATCATAAAAGCCATCTATGAAAAACCCACAGCAAATATCACTTTCAATGGGGAAAAACAGAGCTTTCCCGCTAAGGTCAGGAATATGGCAGGGATGTCCACTATCACTACTGCTATTCAACGTAGTACTAGAAGTCCTAGCCACAGCAATCAGACAACAAAAAGAAATAAAAGGCATCCATATCGGCAAAGAAGAAGTCAAACTCTCACTGTTTGCAGATGATATGATACTTTATGTGGAATACCCAAAAGACTCCACCCCAAAACTGCTAGAACTCATACAGGAATTCAGTAAAGTGGCAGGATATAAAATCAATGCACAGAAATCAGTTGCACTTATGCACACCAACAACAAGACAGAAGAAAGAGAAATTAAGGAGTTGATCCCATTTACAATTGCACCCAAAACCATAAGATACCTGGGAATAAATCTAACCAAAGAGGCAAAGGATCTGTACTCAGAAAACTATAAAATACTCATGAAAGAAATTGAGGAAGACACAAAGAAATGGAAAAACGTTCCATGCTCATGGATTGGAAAAACAAATATTGTGAAGATGTCAATGCTACCTAGAGCAATCTACACATTTAAAGCAATCCCTATCAAAATGCTATCCACTTTTTTCAAAGAAATGGAACAAATAATCCTAAAATTTGTATGGAACCAGAAAAGACCCGGAATAGCCAGAGGAATGTTGAAAAAGAAAAGCAAAGCTGGTGGCATCACAATTCCGGACTTCAAGCTCTATTACAAAGCTGTAATCAAGACAGTATGGTACTGGCACAAAACAGACACACAGATCAATGGAACAGAACAGAGACCCCAGAAATGGACCCTTAACTCTGTGGTCAACTAATATTCGACAAAGCAGGAAAGAATGTCCAATGGAAAAAAGACAGTCTCTTCAACAAATGGTGTTGGGAAAATTGGACAGCCACATGCAGAAGAATGAAACTGGACCATTGCCTTACACCACACACAAAAATAGACTCCAAATGGTTGAAAGACCTCAATGTGAGACAGGAGTCCATCAAAACCCTAAAGGAGAACACAGGCAGCAACCTCTTCGACCTCAGCCGCAGCAACTTCTTCCTAGAAACATCGCCAAAGGCAAGGGAAGCAAGGGCAAAAATGAACTATTGGGACTTCATCAAGGTAAAAAGCTTTTGCACAGCAAAAGAAACAGTCAGCAAAACCAAAAGACAACTGACAGAATGGGAGAAGATATTTGCAAATGACATATCAGATAAAGGGCTAGTATCCAAAATCTATAAAGAACTTATCAAACTCAACACCCAAAGAACAAATAATCCAATCAAGAAATGGGCAGAAGACATAAACAGATATTTCTGCAAAGAAGATATCCAAATGGCCAAAAGACACATGAAAAAGTGCTCAACATCGCTTGGCATCAGGGAAATCCAAATCAAAACCTCAATAAGATACCGCCTCACACCAGTCAGAATGGCTAAAATTAATAAGTCAGGAAATGACATATGTTGACGAGGATGTGGAGAAAGGGGAACCCTCGTACACTGTTGGTGGGAATGCAAGCTGAGACAGCCACTCTGGAAAACAGTATGAAGGTTCCTCAGAAAGTTGAAAATAGAGCTACCCTACAACCCAGCATTTGCACTACTGGGTATTTACCCCAAAGATACAAATGTAGTGATCCGAAGGGGCAGGTGCACCCCAATGTTTATAGCAGCAATGTCCACAATAGCCAAACTATGGAAAGAGCCAAGATGTCCATTGACAGATGAATGGATAAAGAAGATGTGGTGTATATATATATACAGTGGAATATTATGCAGCCATCAAAAAACCCCGAAATCTTGCCATTTGCAATGACATGGATGGAACTAGAGGGTATTATGCTAAGCAAAATAAGTCAGTCAGAGAAAGACATGTATCATATGATCTCACTGATATGAGGAATTCTTTATCTCGGGAAACAAACTGAGGGTTGCTGGAGGAGTAGGAGGTGGGAGGGATGGGATGGCTGGGTGATGGACATTGGGGAGTGTATGTGATATGTTGAGTGCTGTGAATTGTGTAAGACTATTGAATCACAGACCTGTACCTCTGAAACAAATAATACATTATATTAAAAAAAAAAAAAAAGATAGTAGGAAGGGAGAAATGAAGGGGGGAAATCAGAGGGGGAGACAAACCATGAGAGACTATGGACACTGAGAAACAAACTGAGGGTTCTAGAGGGGATGGGGGTGGGGGGATGGGTTAGCCTGGTGATGGGTACTAAAGAGGGCACATATTGAATGGAGCACTGGGTGTTATACGCAAACAATGAATCATGGAACACTATGTCAAAAAAAAAATAATTTAAATAAAAAAAAAAAACACTGAAATCATACTAAGCATCTTTTTCAAACATAATGGTATGAAACCAGAAATCAGTTGTAACAAGAAAACTGGAAAAGGACAAATCGTGTGGCGGATACACAACCAAATAGTAAACAAACAGCTAATGCTATCAACACAGAAATCTAAGAGGAAATTTAAAAAATACCTAGACATAAGTCTATGGGGATTTATCCCAAAATCTATGCGATGCAGCAAAAGCACTTCTAAGAGGGAAGTTGATAGTGAGACAGACCTACCTCAAGAAACAAGAAAAATTTCAAATAAACAATCTAATGTTATACCTCAAGAAACTAGAAAAAGGAGAACAAAGCCCAAAGTTAGTAGAAGGTAGGAAGTAATAAAGACCAGACTGAAAATAGAAAATAAAAAAAAATAGAAAACATCAGTTGAAACTAAAAGCTGGTTCTTTGAAAAGATAAACAAAATTGATGAACTTTTAGCTAGACTCATTAAGAAGAAAAGAGAAAGGACCCAAAAAAGTAAAATCAAAAAACAAAAGTTACAAGTAATACCATAGAAATACAAAGGATAAGAGACTACTACAATTACATTCTAACAAATTAAAGTGCCTAGAAGAAATTCATACATTTATAGAAACATACAAGCTTGCAAGACTGAATCAGGAGGAAATAAAAAATCTGAGCAGACCTATTACTTATAATGAATTTGAATCAATAATCAAAACTCTCCCAACAAACAGAAGTCCAGACCAGACAGTTTCAAAAGTAAATTCTACCAACATTTAAAGAAGTTAATACCTATAATTCTCAAAAAAATTGAAGAAGAAAGAACACTTCCAAACTCATTCTGTAAAGCCAACATTACCCTCATATCATAACCAGACAGACACTACAAAAAAAAAAAAAAAAATTACAGGCCAATATGCTTGATGAACACGGATACAAAAATCCTCAAGAATACATTAGCACATTGAATTTAACAATTCAGTTAAAGGGTTATGCACCATGATCAAGTGGGATCAGGTGGGATTTCAAAGATGCAAGTATGGTTCAATAGCCATAAACCAATCAACGTGACATGCCACATAAACAGAGGATAAAAATCTTATGATCATCTCAATAGATGCAAAAAATGCATTTGATAAAATTTAACATCTGTTTATAAAAGAAACCCTCTCAATAAGGCAGGGAATATATCTCAATATAACAAAGGCTATATATGACAAACCCACAACCAAACATCTTATTCGACAGTGAAAACCTAAAGCCTCTCCTCTAAGATCAGGAACAAGACAGGGATGTCTACTCTCACCACTTTTATTCAGCATAGTATTTAGAAGTCCTAGCAACCATAATCAGACAAGAAAAAGAAATAAAAGGCATCCAAATTGGAAAAGAAGTAAAACTATCACTATCCACAAAAGACATGATATTATAAATAAAAAACCCTCAAGATTCTACCAAAAAACTATTAGAATAAATGAATTCAGTAAAGGTATAGGATACAAAGTTTACATAAATGTGTGGCATTTCTATATGCTAATAATGAACTACCAGAAAGAATGATTAAGAAAGTAATACCATTCATGATTGCATCAAAAAGAATAAAATACTTGGGTAGGGCGCCTGGGTGGCTCAGTCAGTTAAGCATCTGCTTTTGGCTCAGGTCATGATCCCAGGGTCCTGGGACGGAGCCCTGCATTGGGCTTCCTGCTCACTGAGGGGTCTGCTTCTCCCTCTCCTTCTGCCCCTCCTCCCTGCTTGTGTTCTCTCTCTCTGTCTCTCTCTCTCTCTCAAATAAATAAATAAAATCTTTTTTAAAAAAGAATAAAATACTTGGGAATAAATTTAACCAAGGAGGCGAAAGACCCATACACTGAAAACTTTAAGAAACTGATGAAAGAAAATGATGACACAAATAAATGGGAAGCTATTCTGTGCTTATGGATTGGAAAAAATGATACTGTAGATGTCCACACTACAAGAATCAATCTACAGCTTCAATGCAATCCCTATCAAAATACCAATGGCATTTAAAAAAATTATTTGAGAAGGCGGGGAGGAGCAGAGGGAGAGGAAAAGGGAGTAAAGCAGACTCCCCACTGAGCACAGAGCCCAAGGCAGGGCTCGACCTCATGACCCCGAGATCATGACCTGAACTGAAGTCAAGAGTCAGATGCTTAACTGAGCCACCCAAGCACCCCAAAACACCAATGGCATTTTTCACAGAACCACAACCAATAATCCTAAAATGTGTATGTCATTACAAAAGACCTCAATTAGCCAAAGTGATCTTGACAAAGAAGAACAAGGTATCATGATCCCTGACTTCAAACTATATTACAAAGCTACTATAATCAAGACAATAGAGTACTGGTACAGAAACAGACACGTGGAACAAAACAGAGAGTCCAGAAGTTAACACACCATTAATTAATCTCCAACAAAGCCAGCAAGAACACACAATAGAGAAATAAATCTCTTCAATAAATGGCACTGGGAAAGCTGGGCAACTATATGCAAAAGAATGAAACTAGACAACTTTCTTAAATCATGTGTAGACAAAACTCAAAGTGCATTAAAGACTTAAATATGGGGCACCTGGCTGTCTCAGTCAGAAGAGCATGTGTCTCTTGATTTAGTTTCAGGGTCAAGAGTTGGAGCCCCATGTTGGGTGTAGAGATAACTAAATAAAACTAAAAAAAAAAAAAAAAAAAAAAGACTTAACTGTAAGACCATAAACCATAAAACTACCACAAGAAAACAAAGGTAGTAAGGTTTTGGACATTGGTCTCAGCAATGTTATTTTGGATCTGTGTCCTCAGGCAAGGGCAACAAAAGCAAAAGTAAATAATTGGGACCTGCATCAAACTAAAAAGTTTTGAACAGCACAAAATTAAAAAACAATCTACTGAATGGAAGATAAAATTTTCAAGGGGTTAATACCCAAAATATGTAAAGAAGTAAAACAACTCACTATCAAAAAAACAAATAACCCAATTAAAACATGAGCAGAGAACCTGAATAGACACTTCTCCAAGGAAGACACACAGGTGGCCAACAGCAACATAAGATGTTCAACATCACTAACCATCAGGGACATGCAAATCAAAACCATAATGATGTATCACCCTCACACCTGTCAGAAAGGCTACTTATCAGAAAGACAAGAATAACAAGAAATAAGTGTTTGTAAGGGATGTGAAGAAAAGGGAACCCTTGAGCACTGTTAGTGGGAACGTAAATTGGTGCAGCCACTGTGAAAAACAGTATGGAGGTTCTTCAAATAATTAAAAATAGAACTACTCTCTAATTGAATTTAAATAACAAAAAAAGAACTACTCTTGATCCAGCAATTCTACTTCTTGGCATTTATTCAAAGAAAATGAAAACACTAATTTGAAAAGATATATGCACCCCTGTTTATTGCATTACTATTTACAATAGACCAGATACGGAACAACCCAACCATCATTAGATAAATGAATATAGCAGATATGGTGTGAGTGTGTGTGTGTGTGTGTGTGTTTACATTTGTAGGTTATATATAAATATGTTGTATGTTTATATATTCTATGTTTACATTTACATATTTATAATGGAATATTTCTCAGCCATAAAAAAAGAATGAAATCTTGCCATTTGGGACAACATTGATGGACCTAGAGAATATTATGCTAAGTGAAATAAGTCATCCAAAAAAAGACAAATACCATATTATTTCACTTATATGGGGAGTCTAAAAAACAAACAAAAAAAAAGAACAAACAAAACAAAACAGAAACAGACTCAGAGATAGAGCAATTTGGTGGTTGCCAAAGGGAGGCGGATGAGAGGATCTTCAAACACAGGAAGGGGATTAAAAGGTACAAACTTCCAGTTAAAAAATAAACAAGACACAGTGATACAGCATACAGCATAGAGAACACAGTTAATAATATATAACAACTTTGTATAATGACAAATAGGAACTAGATTTATGATGGTAATTATTTCGTATTGTATATAACTGTTGAATTGATTTGTTGTACATCTGAAACTAATATATTGTATGTCAACTACATTTGAATAAAAAAGAAAATAAGAATACAGAAGATTTTTGTACCATAATTTACTACCTTGATGTAATTATTATTTTTGGGACACTCTACCCAAAATGAGAATACATACTTTTCAAGTGTGCACAGACTTTTACCCAAAATGACTTTATTTTGGATCACAAACAAGTCTCATTTATTTTAAGGATTCAGGTCATACAAAGTATGTTCTTTGACCAATGAATTAAAATGTAAATAAATAAGAAAAATTTCTGGAAAATATCCAAATATTTGAAAAGTAAAGAATCACAATCTATGGGTTAAAGAAGAAATTAAGAGAGAAATCAGAAAGTATTTCATATGAATGAAAATGGTAACAAAATATATCAAAATTTGTGGGATGCTATTAAAATAGTAAATATGTATATGAAAAGAAGTGTCAAATCAATGATGTCAGTTTCCACCTCAAAAAACTAGAAGAACAGAAAATGTAATCCAAAGTAAGCCATGAAATCAAAAATAGAAAATATTAGAGAAAAATCAATGAAACACAAAGCTGGTTTTCTGAAAGAGGAAAGAAATTGGTAAGTCTCTATCCAGACTTAACAGGAAACAGAGAAGGGCTCGCTGAGGAGCGGGACCCCGAGTTCTCGGCTCCGCCGGGGCGGAGACTGGGAGGCCGCCATTTTCACTCTCCGCCTCCAAAGCTGTACGGAAAGCTTGCAGGGAACAAAAGCTCCGGAGAGCAAACCCGAGCAGATTACTTAGCCCGGACCGGCAAGGGCGGGGCAATTTTGCCTCCGGCAAAGACATTTGGGAACCACGGCAACAGGCCCCTCCCCCAGAAGATCAGCGAGAACAGCCAGCCAAGACCAAGCTTACCGATCAATGAGAACGGCAGAACTTCAGCGCTAGGGGAACACTGCACATAGAATTCATGGCTTTTTTACCATGATTCTTTAGTCTTTCAAAGTTAATTATTTTTTTTAACTGTCTTTTTTTCTTTTTTCCTTTTTTCTTTTTTTTTGAATTTTTCTTTTTCCCTTTTTCAACCAACATCTTATCAATCCCTTTTTTAAAAAAAAACATTTTTATTTTTCATTTTTAAAGTCATATTCTTCTATCCCTTCATAGTAGTTACCCGTATTTTTGGCATATATATATAAGTTGTTCTCTCTTTAAAATCTTGAGATAGGTTCTTCTAACAGATCAAAATATACTCTAAATCTCTAGTGTATGGTTTTTTTCTACTCCCCTGCCTGATCACATTCTCTCCCTTTTTTCTTTCTTTTTTTTTTTTTTTTTAATCCTCTTCTTTCTTTTTTCAAACAACTTATCAAATCCTTTTTTAAAATTTTTTATAATTTCCATCTTTACAGTCATATTCCATCCCTTCATCATATCAACCCTTATTTTTGTACATATATAAGTTTTTCTTTCTTTAAAATTTTGGGAGGGACTTTCTTTTAAAAGACCAAAATACATCCAAAATCTAGTGTGTGGCACTGATCTATAATCCAGCCTGATCATATTTGATCACATTCTGTTTTTGTTTTGTTTTGTTTTGTTCTGCTTTTGTTTGTTTTTATCTTTATCTTTTTCTTTTTTCTTTTTTTCTTTCCTTTTCTTTTTTCTCTCTTTCCCTTTCTTTTCCCACTGCTTCAGGTCTTTTCTGATTTGTTTAGAGTATATTTTCTGGGGACGTTGTTACCCTGCTAGCATTTTGTTCTCTCATTAATCTATTCTCCTCTGCACAAAATGACAAGACGGAAAAAATCACCTCAACAAAAAGAACAAGAGGTAGTACCGACTGCCAGGGACCTACTCAATACGGACATTAGTACAATGTCAGATCTAGAGTTCAGAATCATCACTTTAAAGATACTAGCTGGGCTTGAAAAAAACATGGAAGTTATTAGAGAAACCCTTTCTGGAGAAGTAAAAGAACTAAAATCGAACCAAGTAGAAATCAAAAAGGCTATTAATGAGGTGCAATCAAATATGGGGGCACTAACTGCTAGGATAAATGAGGCAGAAGAAAGAATCAGTGAGATAGAAGACCAAATGATGGAAAATAAAGAAGCTGAGAAAAAGAGAGATAAACAACTACTGGATCACGAGGGCAGAATTCGAGAAATAAACGATACCATAAGACGAAACAACATTAGAATAATTGGGATCCCAGAAGAAGAAGAAAGAGAGAGAGGTGCAGAAGGTATAATGGAGCAAATTATAGCAGAGAACTTCCCTAATTTGGGGAAGGAAACAGGCATCAAAATCCAGGAAGCACAGAGAACCCCTCTCAAAATCAATAAAAATAGGTCAACACCCCGACATCTAATAGTAAAACTTACGAGTCTCAGAGACAAAGAGAAAATCCTGAAAGCAGCTCGGGAGAAGAGATATGTAACCTACAATGGCAGAAACATTAGATTGGCAACAGACTTATCCACAGAGACCTGGCAGGACATATTCAGAGCACTAAATGAGAAAAATATGCAGCCAAGAATACTATATCCAGCTAGGCTGTCATTGAAAATTGAAGGAGAGATAAAAAGCTTCCAGGACAAACAAAAACTAAAGGAATTTGCAAACACGAAACCAGCCCTACAACAAATATTGAAAGGGGTCCTCTAAGCAAAGAGAGAGCCTAAAAGCAACATAGACCAGAAAGGAACACAAACAATATACAGTAACAGTCACTTTACAGGCAATACAATGGCACTGAACTCCTATCTTTCAATAGTTACCCTGAATGTAAATGGGCTAAATGCCCCAATCAAAAGACACAGGCTATCAGATTGGATTAAAAAACAACACCCATCGATATGCTGTCTGCAAGAGACTCATTTTAGACCCAAAGACACCCCCAGATTGAAAGTGAGGGGGTGGAAAACCATTTACCATGCTAATGGACACCAAAAGAAAGCTGGGGTGGCAATCCTTATATCAGACAAATTAGATTTTAAACCAAAGACTGTAATAAGAGATGAGGAAGGACACTATATCATACTTAAAGGGTCTATCCAACAAGAAGATTTAACAATTGTAAATATCTATGCCCCTAACATGGGAGCAGCCAATTATATAAGGCAATTAATAACAAAAGCAAAGAAACACATCGACAACAATACAATAATAGTGGGGGACTTTAACACCCCCCTCACTGAAATGGACAGATCGTCTAAGCAAAAGATCAACAAGGAAATAAAGACTTTAAATGACACACTGGACCAAATGGACTTCACAGACATATTCAGAACATTCCATCCCAAAGCAACAGAATACACATTCTTCTCTAGTGCCCATGGAACATTCTCCAGAATAGATCACATCCTAGGTCATAAATCAGGTCTCAACCGGTACCAGAAGATTGGGATCATCCCCTGCCTATTTTCAGACCACAATGCTTTGAAACTAGAACTCAATCACAAGAGGAAAGTCAGAAAGAACTCAAATACATGGAGGCTAAAGAGCATCCTACTGAAGAATGAATGGGTCAACCAGGAAATTAAAGAAGAATTAAAAAAATTCATGGAAACCAATGAAAATGAAAACACAAGTATTCAAAATCTTTGGGATACAGCAAAGGCAGTCCTAAGAGGAAAGTATATAGCAATACAAGCCTTTCTCAAGAAACAAGAAAGGTCTCAAGTACACAACCTAACCCTACACCTAAAGGAGCTGGAGAAAGAACAGCAAATAAAGCCTAAACCCAGCAGGAGAAGAGAAATAATAAAGATCAGAGCAGAAATCAATGAAATAGAAACCAAAAGAACAGTAGAACAGATCAACGAAACTAGGAGCTGGTTCTTTGAAAGAATTAACAAGATTGATAAGCCCCTGGCCAGACTTATCAAAAAGAAAAGAGAAATGACCCAAATCAACAAAATCATGAATGAAAGAGGAGAAATCACAACCAACACCAAGGAAATACAAACAATTATAAGAACATATTATGAGCAACTCTATGCCAACAAATTAGATAACCTGGAAGTAATGGATGATTTCCTAGAGATGTATCAACTACCAAAACTGAACCAGGAAGAAATAGAACACCTGAACAGACCTATAACCACTAAGGAAATAGAAGCAATCATCAAAAATCTCCCAAAACACAAAAGCCCAGGGCCAGATGGCTTCCCAGGGGAATTCTACCAAACATTTCAAGAAGAATTAATACCTATCCTTCTGAAACTGTTCCAAAAAATAGAAATGGAAGGAAAACTTCCAAACTCATTTTATGAGGCCAGCATTACCTTGATCCCAAAACCAGACAAAGACCCCATCAAAAAGGAGAATTACAGACCAATATCCCTGATGAACATGGATGCAAAAATTCTCACCAAAATACTAGCCAATAGGATCCAACAGTACATTAAAAGGATTATTCACCACGACCAAGTCGGATTTATCCCTGGGCTGCAAGGTTGGTTCAACATCCGCAAATCAATCAACGTGATACAATACATTAACAAAAGAAAAAACAAGAATCACATGATCCTCTCAATAGATGCAGAAAAAGCATTTGACAAAGTACAGCATCCTTTCTTGATCAAAACTCTTCAGAGTATAGGGATAGAGGGTACATACCTCAATATCATAAAAGCCATCTATGAAAAACCTACAGCGAATATCATTCTCAATGGGGAAAAACTGAGAGCTTTCCCCCTAAGGTCAGGAACGCGGCAGGGATGTCCACTATCACCACTGCTATTCAACATAGTATTGGAAGTCCTAGCCACAGCAATCAGACAACAAAAAGAAATCAAAGGCATCCAAATTGGCAAAGAAGAAGTCAAACTCTCACTCTTTGCAGATGATATGATACTTTATGTGGAAAATCCCAAAGATTCCACCCCAAAACTGCTAGAACTCATACAGGAATTCAGTCAAGTGGCAGGATATAAAATCAATGCACAGAAGTCAGTGGCATTCCTATACACCAACAACAAGTCAGAAGAAAGAGAAATTAAGGAGTTGATCCCATTTACAATTGCACCCAAAACCATAAGATACCTAGGAATAAATCTAACCAAAGAGGCAAAGGATCTGTACTCAGAAAACTATAAAATACTCATGAAAGAAATTGAGGAAGACACAAAGAAATGGAAAAACGTTCCATGCTCATGGATTGGAAGAACAAATATTGTGAAGATGTCAATCCTACCTAGAGCAATCTACACATTCAATGCAATCCCCATCAAAATACCATCCACTTTCTTCAAAGAAATGGAACAAATAATCCTAAAATTTGTATGGAACCACAAAAGACCCCGCATAGCCAGAGGAATGTTGAAAAAGAAAAGCAAAGCTGGCGGCATCACAATTCCAGACTTCCAGCTCTACTACAAAGCTGTCATCATCAAGACAGTATGGTACTGGCACAAAAACAGGCACATAGATCAATGGAACAGAATAGAGAGCCCAGAAATGGACCCTCAACTCTATGGTCAACTAATCTTCGACAAAGCAGGAAAGAATGTCCAATGGAAAAAAGACAGTCTCTTCAACAAATGGTGTTGGGAAAATTGGACAGCCACATGCAGAAGAATGAAACTGGACCATTTCCTTACACCACACACAAAAATAGACTCCAAATGGTTGAAAGACCTCAATGTGAGACAGGAGTCCATCAAAATCCTAAAGGAGAACACAGGCAGCAACCTCTTCGACCTCAGCCGCAGCAACTTCTTCCTAGAAACATCGCCAAAGGCAAGGGAAGCAAGGGCAAAAATGAACTATTGGGACTTCATCAAGATAAAAAGCTTTTGCAAAGCAAAGGAAACAGTCAACAAAACCAAAAGACAACTGACAGAATGGGAGAAGATATTTGCAAATGACATATCAGATAAAGGGCTAGTATCCAAAATCTATAAAGAACTCATCAAACTCAACACCAAAAGAACAAATAATCCAATCAAGAAATGGGCAGAAGACATGAACAGACATTTCTCCAAAGAAGACATCCAAATGGCCAACAGACACATGAAAAAGTGTTCAATATCGCTCGGCATCAGGGAAATCCAAATCAAAACCTCAATGAGATACCACCTCACACCAGTCAGAATGGCTAAAATTAACAAGTCAGGAAATGACAGATGTTGGCGGGGATGCGGAGAAAGGGGAACCCTCCTCCACTGTTGGTGGGAATGCAAGCTGGTGCAGCCACTCTGGAAAACAGTATGGAGGTTCCTCAAAAAGTTGAAAATAGAGCTACCATATGATCCAGCAATTGCACTACTGGGTATTTACCCCAAAGATACAAAAGTAGGGACCCGAAAGGCTACGTGCACCCCGATGTTTATAGCAGCAATGTCCACAATAGCCAAACTGTGGAAAGAGCCAAGATGTCCATCAACAGATGAATGGATAAAGAAGATGTGGTATATATATACAATGGAATATTATGCAGCCATCAAAAGGAATAAGATCTTGCCATTTGCAACGACGTGGATGGAACTGGAGGGTATTATGCTGAGCGAAATAAGTCAAACAGAGAAAGACATGTATCATATGACCTCACTGATATGAGGAATTCTTAATCTCAGGAAACAAACTGAGGGTTGCTGGAGTGGGGGGTGGGGTGGGAGGGATGGGGTGACTGGGTGATGGACACTGGGGAGGGTATGTGTTCTGGTAAGCGCTGTGAATTGTGCAGGACTGTTGAATCTCAGATCTGTACCTCTGAAACAAATAATGCAATATATGTTAAGAAAGAAAAAAAGAAGAAGAAGAATGTAGCAGGAGGGGAAGAATGAAGGGGGGGAAATCGGAGGGGGAGAAGAACCATGAGAGACGATGGACTCTGAAAAACAAACTGAGGGTTCTAGAGGGGAGGGGGTTGGGAGGATGGGTTAGCCTGGTGATGGGTATTGAGGAGGGCACGTTCTGCATGGAGCACTGGGTGTTATGCATAAACAATGAATCATGGAACACTATATCTAAAACTAATGATGTAATGTATGGGGATTAACATAACAATAAAAAAAATTTAAAAAAATTAAAAAAAAAAAAAAACAGGAAACAGAGAAGACACAAATGACCAGTGTGAGGACTGAGAAGGTGACATCATTACAGATTCTTCAGATATCACAAGGATAATAAGGAAATATGATGAACAACTATATGCCAACAAATTAAAAATCTTAGGTGAAATAGACAAATTCCTGGAGAGATGCAAACCACTGAAGAAGAAATAGGTAACTTGAATATCCATATATCTATTAAAGAAGTTAAATTTGTAGTTAACAACCTTCAGAAAGAGAACTCCAAGACTAAATGGTTACAATGGTGAATTCTCTCAAACATAGAAAATAGTAATTCTTCACAGCTCTTTCAGAGAAGTGAAGAAGAGGGAAGATTGCACAAACTCACTCTATAAAGCCAGCTTTACCCTGATACCACAACCAGACAAAGCCATTACAAGAAAGAAACTAGACCAAAATTCCTCATGAACATAGATGCAAAAATTCTAAATAAAACTTGAGCATACTGAACTCAGGAATACATCATGGCAAAGTGGGATGTATCCCAGGATTGTAAGGTTGGTTTAACATTCAAAAATATAGAAGTTCTGACACATGCTACAACATGAATAAACCTTGAAAACATTATGCTAGGTGAAATAAGCCAGACACAGAAGGACGAGTACTTCTCCCTGTTCAGAGAGGGAGATGAACCATGAGAGACTATAGACTCCGGGAAACAAACTGAGGGTTTCAGAGGGGAGGAGGATGGGGTATGGGGTAGCCAGGTGATGGGTATTAAGGAGGGCACGTGTTGTGCTCAGCACTGGGTGTTGTACGCAACTAATGAATCATTGAACGCTACATCAAAAACTAGTGATGTACTCTACAGTGGCTAACTGAGCATAATAAAAAAAAAAGGACAAGAATTATATGATTCTGTTTATATGAATATCTAGAGTAGGCAAGTTCATAGAGACAGAAACTAGAAGAGAAGTTACTAGAGGCTGAGGGAACTGGTGATTTTTTAATGGGTATAGCTTCTGTTTGGGATAATGAAAGAGTTCTGGACATGGATTTTGGTAAGAGTTTACAATATTGTGAAAGTACTTAAAACCACTGAATTGTGTATTTAAAAATGGTTAAAATGATATGTTTTGTTATGTACATCTTAACACATAAAAATTAAAACTCAGTGTAAATCACCATATTAACACTCTAATAAATATTATGATCATTTCAATAGACACAGAAGAAGCATTTGACAAAGATCCAATATTTATTTTCAATAAAAACTCTGAGCAAACTAGGGATAGAATGGTACTTCCTTAAACTGCTAAAGGGCATCTACAAAAGACCTATAGCCAATATCATTCTTAATGGCAAAAGATAGAGTTTTTCCCCATAAGATCAGGGCCTGTCTGTTCTCACCACTCCTATTCAACACTGGGCTGGAGGTTCTGTCCAGTACAATTAGGCATTCAAACTAGAAAGGAAGAAGTAAAAATTTTATGTGGAAGACTGATGGAATCTGCAAAAAGAAACTAGAATTAATAAGTAATTTAGGAAGGTTGCAAGATAGAAGATTAATGTACAAAAACCCATTTTCTTTATGTATATTAACAATGAAAAATGTGAAATTGAAATGAAAATGCAAGGCTATTGCCAATAGCATTAAAAATATGATATACCTAGGGATAAATCTGACAAAATATTTGAAATCCCTGTACACTGAAAACTATAAAACACTGCAAGGAGAAACTGAAGACAACCTAAACAAATGTTCATTGGTTGGAAGTCTCAATATTGTTAAAAACGTAAATTCTCTCAAATTCAACTTATGCATTCAATGCAACCTATACATTCAAAATCCCAGTAGACGTGTTATAGAAACTGCCAAGCTGTTTCTAAAATGACTCCAAAAATGCACAGGACCAAAAATAGCCAAAACAACTTTGAAAAGGGAGGTGCAATACTTGTATTTTCAAGATTTATTATAAAGCTACAGTTGTCAAGACAGTGTGGTATTGGCTTAAATATAGGGAAATAGAACTATAAAAAGAATAGAGTCCTAAGATGGACCCACATATATATACAGACAACTGATTTTTTTTGACAAATAAACAAAGGCAATTCAATGGAGAAAAGATAGTCTTTCAACAAATTATGCTGGAACAATCAGGTATCAATATGATAAGTAATGTTTTTCTATCTATGCCTCATAATTTCTATAAAAATTATTTCAAAATGCACCACAAACCTAAATGTAAACCCTAAGCTATAAAACTTCTAGAAGAAAACGTAGGAAGAATCTTTATGATGCTGGGTTAGGCAATGATTTTTTAGATACTACATGAAAAAAATCACAAAAATGTCTGATAAATTGGATTTCATAAAAATTATAAAAGCTTTTGCCCTTACAAAGATACTGCTAAGATAACAAAAAGATAAGCCACAAGCTGGGAGAAAATATTTGCAAATCACACATCTGATAAAAAAAAAACAACTTGTGTCCAAAATATATAAAGAACTCTCAAAACTTGCAACCCCATTAGAATGAGCAAAACATTTGGACATGTCATCAAAAAGATATAGAAATAGACAATAAGCACATGGATGCAGGCTCAACGTTATTAGCCATTAGGGAAATGCAAATTAAGATTTTATATATTGCCATAATGGGATATCAGTACACATTTTTATAATGATTAAAATTGGAAAGACTGATCCTATCAAGTGTTTACAAGTATGTAAGAGAACTGAAACACTCATACTGGTGGGTATCCAAGATGACACAATCACTTTGAAAAAACATTTTAGAAGTTCCTTCAAAATTAATCATACACCTACTAAATGATCCAGTCATTTCACTCCTGGATATTTAACCCAAGAGAAAGAGCATATGCCAATACAAAGAATTATGCATGAAACATCATAGCAGTCTTATTTGTAGTAGTAGAAACCCAGAAGCAACTGAAATGTCCATCAATAGGTCAATGGGTAGGCAATTGGTATATCCATGTAATGGAATACTACCCATCAATAAAAAGGAACAAAATATAGATACAGCATCAATATTGATATAACAACACAGATGATCCTTAAAATAATTTCGCTGAGAAAAGCCAGGAAAAAGAAAAGAATATACACATTGTTATTCAATTTAGATAAATGATAGGAAATGCAAACAGATTCACAGGGAGAGAAAGCAGATCAGTGGTTCCCTGTAAAACAAGGTGCTGGGATAGGTGGGAGAGGGGTTAGTTAGAAAGATGTGCTGGATGTGTTCAATGTTTTTGCTGAAGCAGTCATCTTATGGTTGTATACATATGTCAAGTCTTATCAAAATGTAGGCTTTAAATATGTGCAATTTATTCTATGTCAATTACGCTACAATAAAACTCTTTAAAAAGAAAGCTGAGAAAGAAATAGAGCAAATGGGGGCGGAGCAAGATGGTGGAGGAGTAGGACACCTGGATTTCGCCTGGTCCCAGGAATTCAGCTGGATAGGGATCAAACCATTCTGAACACCTACGAACTCAACAGGAGATCGAAGAAAAGAATAGCAACAACTCTCTGAACAGAAAAGCGACCACTTTCTGGAAGGTAGGATGTGCGGAGAAGTGAATCCGAGGCAATATTCGGGAGGATAGATGGTGGGGGAAGGGCCTCCATCGGCTGCTTCTGGCAAGTGATAGAGCCGCGGAGCACAAAATCGGAACTTTTAGAAGTCTGCTCCGCTGAGGGACGTCGCTCCAGGGGCTAAGCGGTGGGTGGAACCCTCACGGGACAGTGTGGTCTCAGGACCCTCGGGGTCACAGAAAGACCGGGGGTGCCTGAGTGCGGCAGAGCTCCTAGGGATCAGAGCGGGGAAGCCGGCTGCAGAGACGGAGCCGAGGCGTGGGCTCTCAGCTCGGGGTTGCCGTAAACCATGATCCACGGCACAGTCGGGCCACTGCTCCTCCAGCAGGGACCCAACAAGCGGCAGATCCGGGGAGACTCCCCTTCCTCCCCTGGGAGGAGAGGCGCGGGAGCGCACCACAGGGATCTGCTGGGTTTGGAGACTCCACATGGGGTCGGGTGCCAGAGAGAGAGAGACGCTCGGTCACAGGCCGGGTGAGCGCGGAGTGCTGCTGGAGACCAGGGAGATGGGAGTGATTGACTGCTTTTCTCTGGAGGCGCCCTGAGGAGCGGGGCCCCGAGTTCTCGGCTTCTACGGGGCGGAGATTGGGAGGCCGCCATTTTCACTCTCGGCCTCCAAAGCTGTACGGAAAGCTTGCAGGGAACAAAAGCTCCCGAGAGCAAACCCGAGCAGATTACTTAGCCCGGACCGGGCAAGGGCGGGGCAATTCCGCCTCCAGCAAAGACATTTGGGAACCACGGCAACAGGCCCCTCCCCCAGAAGATCAGCGAGAACAGCCAGCCAAGACCAAGCTTACCGATCAATGAGAACGGCAGAACTCCAGCGCTAGGGGAATACTGCACATAGAATCCATGGCTTTTTTACCATGATCCTTTAGTCTTTCAAAGTTAATTTTTTTTAACTGTCTTTTTTTTTTTTTTTTTTTTTTTTTTCCCTTTTTCAACCAACATCTTATCAATCCCTTTTTTAAAAGTTTTTATTTTTCATTTTTAGAGTCATATTCTATCCCTTCATAGCAGTTACCCTTACTTTTGGCATATATATATATATATATATATAAGTTGTTCTCTCTTTAAAATTTTGAGATACAATTTCTTCTAACAGATCAAAATATACCCTAAATCTCTAGTGTATGGCTTTGTTCTAGTCTCCTGCCTGATCACATTCTCTCCTTTTTTCTTTTTTTTTAAAATCCTCTTCTTTTTTGAAACAACTTATCTTATCAATTCCTTTTATAAAAGCTTTTATAATTTTCATCTTTACAGTCATATTCATCCCTTCTCGTATTAACCCATGTTTTTGTACATATATAAGTTTTTCTTTCTTTAAAATTTTGGGAGGCACTTTCTTCTAACAGACCAAAATACACCCCAAATCTAGTGTGTGGCACTGATCTATGCACCAGCCTGATCATATTTGATCATATTCTGTTTTTTTTTGTTTTGTTCTGTTTTTGTTTGTTTTTATCTTTTTCCTTTTCTTTTTTTTTTTCTTTCTTTCCTTTTCTTTTTCCCCAGTTTCAGGTCTTTTCTGATTTGTTTAGAGTATATTTTCTGGGGACGTTTTTACCCTATTAGCATTTTGTTCTCTCATTCATCTATTCTCCTCTGGACAAAATGACAAGACAGAAAAACTCACCTAAACAAAAAGAACAAGAGGCAGTACTGACTGCCAGGGACCTACTCAATACGGACATTAGTATGATGTTGGAACTAGAGTTCAGAATGATGATTTTAAAGATACTAGCTGGGCTTGAAAAAAGCATGGAAGTTATTAGAGAAACCCTTTCTGGAGAAATAAAAGAACTAAAATCTAACCAAGTCGAAATCAAAAAGGCTATTAATGAGGTGATATCAAAAATGGGGGCTCTAACTGCTAGGATAAATGAGGCAGAAGAGAGAATTAGCGATATAGAAGACCAAATGATGGAAAATAAAGAAGCTGAGAAAAAGAGAGATAAACAACTACTGGATCACGAGGGTAGAATTCGAGAGATAAGCGATACCATAAGACGAAACAATATTAGAATAATTGGGATCCCAGAAGAAGAAGAAGAGAGAGAGAGAGGGGCAGTAGGTATATCGGAGCAAATTATAGCAGAGAACTTCCCTAATTTGGGGAAGGAAACAGGCATCAAATCCAGGAGGCACAGAGAACCCCTCTCAAAATCAATAAAAATAGGTCAACACCCCGACATCTAATAGTAAAACTTAGAAGTCTCAGAGACAAAGAGAAAATCCTGAAAGCAGCTCGGGAGAAGAGATATGTAACCTACAATGGTAGAAACATTAGACTGGCAACAGACCTATCCACAGAGACCTGGCAGGCCAGGAAGGACTGGCATGATATCTTCAGAGCACTATACAAGAAAAATATGCAGCCAAGAATACTATATCCAGCTAGGCTGTCATTGAAAATAGAAGGAGAGATAAAAAGCTTCCAGGACAAACAAAAACTAAAGGAATTTGCAAACATGAAACCAGCCCTACAAGAAATATTGAAAGGGGTCCTCTAAGCAAAGAGAGAGCCTAAAAGCAACATAAACCAGAAAGGAACAAGACAATATACAGTAACAGTCACATTACAGGCAATACAATGGCACTAAATTCCTATCTTTCAATAGTTACCCTGAATGTAAATGGGCTAAATGCCCCAATCAAAAGACACAGGCTATCAGATTGGATTAAAAAACAAGACCCATCGATATGCTGTCTGCAAGAGACTCATTTTAGATCCAAAGACACCCCGAGATTGAAAGTGAGGGGGTGGAAAACCATTTACCAAGCTAATGGACACCAAAAGAAAGCTGGGGTGGCAATCCTTATATCAGACAAATTAGATTTTAAACCAAAGACTGTAATAAGAGATGGGGAAGGACACTATATCATACTTAAAGTCTATCCAAAAAGAAGATCTAACAATTGTAAATATCTATGCTCCTAACATGGGAGCAGCCAATTATATAAGCCAATTAATAAGAAAAGCAAAGAAACACATCAAAAACAATACAATAATAGTAGGGGACTTTAACACGGCCATCACTGAAATGGACAGATCATCTAAGCAAAAGATCAACAAGGAAATAAAGACTTCAAATGACACACTGGACCAAATGGACTTCACAGACATATTCAGAACATTCCATCCTAAAGCAATGGAATACACATTCTTCTCTAGTGCTCATGGAACATTCTCCAGAATAGATCACATCCTAGGTCACAAATCAGGTCTCAACCAGTACCAAAAGATTGGGATCATTCCCTGAATATTTTCAGACCACAATGCTTTGAAACTAGAACTCAATCACAAGAGGAAAGTTGGAAAGAACTCAAATACATGGAGGCTAAAGAGCATCCTGCTAAAGAATGAATGGGTCAACCAGGAAATTAAAGAAGAATTAAAAAAAATTCATGGAAACAAATGAAAATGAAAACACAACTGTTCAAAATTTTGGGATGCAGCAAGGCAGTCCTAAGAGGAAAGTATATAGCAATACAAGCCTTTCTCAAGAAACAAGAACGGTCTCAAATACAGAAACGAACCCTACACCTAAAGGAGCTGGAGAAAGAATAGCAAATAAAGCCTAACCCCAGCAGGAGAAGAGAAATAATAAAGACCAGAGCAGAAATCAATGAAATAGAAACCAAAAGAACAGTAGAACAGATCAACGAAACAAGGAGCTGGTTCTTTGAATGAATTAACAAGACTGATAAACCCCTGGCCAGACTTATCAAAAAGAAAAATGACCCAAATCAACAAAATCATGAATGAAAGAGGAGAGATCACAACCAACACCAAAGAAATACAATTATAAGAACATATTATGAGCAACTCTATGCCAGCAAATTAGATAACCTGGAAGAAATGGATGCATTCCTAGAGATGTATCAACTACCAAAACTGAACCAGGAAGAAATAGAAAACCTGAACAGACCCATAACCACTAAGGAAATTGAAGCAGTCATCAAAAATCTCCCAACAAACAAAAGCCCAGGGCCAGATGGTTTCCCAGGGGAATTCTACCAAACATTTAAAGAAGAATTAATACCTATTCTTCTGAAAGTGTTCCAAAAAATAGAAATGGAAGGAAAACTTCCAAACTTGTTTTATGAGGCCACCATTACCTTGATTCCCAAACCAGACTAAGACCCCATCAAAAAGGATAATTACAGACCAATATCCCTGATGAACATGGATGCAAAAATTCTCACCAAAATACTAGCCAGTAGGATCCAACAGTACATTAAAAGGATTATTCACCATGACCAAGTGGGATTTATTCCTGGGCTGCAAGGTTGGTTCAACACCCACAAATCAATCAATGTGATACAATACATTAATAAAAGAAAGAACAAGAACTATATGATCCTCTCATTAGATGCAGAAAAAGCATTTGACAAAGTACAGCATCCTTTCTTGATCAAAACTCTTCAGAGTGTAGGGATAGAGGGTACATACCTCAATATCATAAAAGCCATCTATGAAAAACCTACAGCAAATATCATTCTCAGTGGGGAAAAACTGAGAGCTTTCCCCTTAAGGTCAGGAACGCGGCAGGGATGTCCACTATCACCACTGCTATTCAGCATAGTATTAGAAGTCCTAGCCACAGCAGTCAGACAACAAAAAGAAATAAAAGGCATCCATATCGGCAAAGAAGAAGTCAAACGCTCACTGTTTGCAGATGATATGATACTTTATGTGGAAAACCCAAAAGACTCCACCCCAAAACTGCTAGAACTCATACAGGAATTCAGTAAAGTGGCAGGATATAAAATCAATGCACAGAAATCAGTGGCATTCCTATATACCAACAACAAGACAGAAGAAAGAGAAATTAAGGAGTCGATCCCAATTACAATTGCACCCAAAACTATAAGATACCTAGGAATAAATTTAACCAAAGAGGCAAAGGATCTGTACTCAGAAAACTATAAAATACTCATGAAAGAAATTGAGGAAGACACAAAGAAATGGAAAAACGTTCCATGCTCATGGATTGGAAAAACAAATATTGTGAAGATGTCAATGCTACCTAGAGCAATCTACACATTCAGTGCAACCCCTATCAAAATGCCATCTACTTTTTTCAAAGAAATGGAACAAATAATCCTAAAATTTGTATGGAACCAGAAAAGACCTCGAATAGCCAGGGGAATGTTGAAAAAGAAAAGCAAAGCTGGGCATCCCAATTCTGGACTTCAAGCTCTATTACAAAGTTGTCATCATCAAGACAGTATGGTACTGGCACAAAAACAGACACATAGATCAATGGAACAGAATAGAAACCCCAGAAATGGACCCTCAACTCTTTGGTCAACTAATCTTCAACAAAGCAGGAAGGAATGTCCAATGGAAAAAAGACAGTCTCTTCAACAAATAGTGTTGGGAAAATTGGACAGCCACATGCAGAAGAATGAAACTGGACCATTTCCTTACACCACACACAAAAATAGACTCAAAATGGTTGAAACACCTAACCGTGAGACAGGAGTCCATCAACATCCTAAAGGAGAACACAAGCAGCAACCTCTTCGACCTCAGCCACAGCAACTTCTTCCTAGAAACATTGCCAAAGGCAAGGAAGCAAGGGCAAAAATGAACTATTGGGACTTCATCAAGATAAAAAGCTTTTGCACAGCAAAAGAAACAGTCAACAAAACCAAAAGACAACCGACAGAATGGGAGAAGATATTTGCAAATGACATATCAGATAAAGGGCTAGTATCCAAAATCTATAAAGAACTTCTTAAACTCAACACCCAAAGAACAAATGATCCAATCAAGAAATGGCAAAAGACATGAACAGACATTTTTCCAAAGAAGACATCCAAACGGCCAAATGACACATGAAAAAGTGCTCAACATCGCTCGGCATCAGGGAAATACAAATAAAAACCTCAATGAGATATCACCTCACACCAGTCAGATTGGCTAAAATTAACAAGTCAGGAAATGACAGATGTTGGTCGGGATGCGGAGAAAGGGGAGCCCTCCTACACTTTTGGTGGGAATGCAAGCTGGTGCAGCCACTCTGGAAAACAGTATGGAGGTTCCTCAAAAAGGTGAAAATAGAGGTACCATATGATCCAGCAATTGCACTACTGGGTATTTACCCCAAAGATACAAATGTAGGGATCCGAAGGGATACGTGCACTCTGATGTTTATAGCAGCAATGTCCACAATAGCCAAACTGTGGAAAGAGCCAAGATGTCCATCGACAGATGAACGGATAAAGAAGAAGTGGTATATATATACAATGGAATATTATTCAGCCATCAAAAAGAATGAAATCTTGCCATTTGCAATGATGTGGATGGAACTGGAGGGTATTATGCTGAGCGAAACAAGTCAATCAGGGAAAGACATGTATCATATGACCTCACTGATATTGCGAATTCTTAATCTCAGGAAACAAACTGAGGGTTGCTGGAGTAGTGGGGGGTGGGAGGGATGGGGTGGCTGGGTGATAGACACTGGGGAGGGTATGTGCTATGGTGAGCGCTGTGAAGTGTGCAAGACTGTTGAATCACAGGTCTGCACCTCTGAAGCAAATAATACATCATATGTTAAAAAAAATAAAAAGAAGAAGATAGCAGGAGGGGAAGAATGAAGGTGGGGAAATTCAAGGGGGAGACGAACCATGAGAGACTATGGACTCTGAAAAACAAAGTGAGGGTTCTAGAGGGGAGGAGGGGAGGAGGATGGGTTAGCCTGGTGATGGGTATTAAAGAGGGCACGTTCTGCATGGAGCACTGGGTGTTATATGCAAACAATAAATCATGGAACACTACATCAGAAACTAATGATGTAATGTATGGTGATTAACATAATATAATAAAAAAGTGTAAAAAAATGAAATAGAGCAAATGGATAAGAATAAAGAATTAAGGATGTGCTAAAGATAAGAACAGACATCTATATAACGCAGAGGAAAAAATAGAGAAGATTAACAAAAGTAAAAGCTAGTACTTTGAAAAGATAAATAGGTAAACCTTTTTCAAGACTGATGATATACACAAAGGAGAAAAGATTTTTTAAAAAGCACAAAATATAGAATGAGAAAGGGGAAACAACAATGAGAAAGGGAAAAAACTGAAAGGAGGGCAAAATATATACTTTTGCATAAGATTAACAAAAAAAGAAAAATAGAAGAGAGATTGTAGTGGTCATTAACGATGTACCCACTTCCATAATATGGCCCAGGTCCAAATGATTTTACAGGTGAGTTCTAACCTTTCAAAAGAACATATAATTCTTACCCTACTGTGATTTTTCCAGGAGAAGAAAAAAGAAATCCAACTTATTTTGTAAGTCAAATACATCCCTGATTCCAAAATATGAAGAAGATAAAACAAGGAATTTATTAGTCTATTTCTCTTAAGAATATTTATGTGAGAATACTAAACAAAATAGGGTTGAATGAAAAAACGTATTACAAATATATAATAGTCAGATCTTTGTTCTGAAATACAGGGATAGTATGACTTCTGAATTTTAATTCAAGGGGAAAATGACAAGATTAACAACAAACAAAAATCTGATAAATTTTAACATCTATTAGTGAATATATATACTGATCAAAATTTATCTACTTATCTTCAATATCTATTGATCATTGATTGATCAAGCAAATGATCTATCTCTGGATCAGCACAGAGATATATTCAACTTGAAAACAGCAGAGTATCAAGTGTAAGATCATATATGATGGCGAAATCTTAGATGTGTTTGTTTTAAGATCAAAAAACAAGATATTGATGTTTTCTATCATCACTATTGTTTAAAAAAGTGCTGGAGATGCTGTTCATTTAAATAAAGAAGAAAGGAAATAATAGCTGTAAGAAATGAAAGAAAAACACAAGTCCCTTAAGAATACTCTATTTTAAAATGTATAGTCTGTATGGCATTTATAAAACTCTACTGAAAATGTTCAATTAATGGGAAGACTTATCATGCAGACACTAATTCTCCCAAAATAGATCTTTAGATTCAATGCAATTTCAATTCAACTTCAAGTTTTTTTGTACGTGTGTGGTGTGGGGGGGAACGATTTTACAATCTGATTCTAAAATTTATATAAAATAGAACAGAGTCATAACAACAGCTTAAAAGAAGAACCAGATGGGGACCTTATTCTGCCAAATATCAGCACTTACTCTGCAGCTATAATCATCAAGATAATGTTATATGTCATAGGGATACATAAATAAGCTACTGTATGAGAACAGTGAATCTAGAAGTAAAAAACCCACATGTAAGCAAACCCCACATATATGAATACAATTCGTGCTGTAAAATGAGTGAAGAAAAGGATGTACTATCCAAAACAATTGGTGCTGGGATAGTTGTTTTTCAGTATAGAACAGCATGAATTTGGGTCCCTATCTCACACTATACATAAATATCAATTCTAGATGATTTGAAGAATTTAAATGTCCTTAAAACATCCTAACAGAGAATCCACTCCTTGGCTCCGTCTTTGCAGTAGGCTTCCCTGCTCTGATACTTGGGAGCTCTGCCACACTCAGGCACCCCCGGGCTTTCTGTGACCCCCAGGGTCCTGAGAGCTACCCTACAACCCAGCAATTTCACTACTGGGTATTTACCCCAAAGATACAAATGTAGGGATCTGGAGGGGCAGGTGCACCCCAATGTTTATAGCAGCAATGTCCACAATAGCCCAACTATGGAAAGAGCCTAGATGTCCATCAACAGGTGAATGGATAAAGAAGATGTGGTATATATATATATATATATATAATGGAATATTATGCAGCCATCAAAAAAATGAAATCTTGCCATTTGCAATGACGTGGATGGAACTAGAGGGTGTTATGCTGAGCGAAACAAGTCAATCAGGGAAAGACATGTATCATATGACCTCACTGATATATGGAATTTGAGAAACAAGGCAGAGGATCATAGTGGAAGGGAGGGAAAAATGAAACAAGACGAAACCAGAGAGGGAGATAAACCATAAGAAACTCTTAATCTCAGGAAACAAACTGAGGGTTGCTGGAGTGGAGGGGGGTGGGGGGTGGGAGGGCTGGATGATAGACATTGGGGAGGGTATGTGCAATGGTGAGCGCTGTGAATTGTTAAGACTGATGAATCACAGACCTCTGCCCCTGAAACAAATACGTTATATGTTAATAAAAAAAAAAAATCCTAACAGAAATGTAGACAAAACATGCAATAGAAAAAAAATCTACAAAAGACACCAAAAGGAAATATAAATGCCCATAAAAATGTTAAGGGATGCTCATCTGTTGTCAGAAAAATGCAAATTAAAATTTCAGTGAGATACTACCGCATACTCGGTCATTTGGCAAAAGTCAAACAGCCAACAAAACTAAGTGTTGCTGAAGATGCAGAACAAGGCGAGTTCTACCTGGCAGGTGGGAGCTGCAAACAACACACCCACTTGAGGAAACACTAGGCTACTAAGCAGCAAAATTGAACAAGCACATTCCGTGCAATCTAGAGTTCCTGATTTTGGAACACACTCTAGAGAGAAAATCTTGCAATTGTGCCCTTCGAGTCACCTAAAAGTATGGTTATAGTAGCAGCAAGTCACTGAAAAATGAGTGCAGTATGATTTCATTTTTATTAAGTCCCCAAACAGCCAAAAATAACAGTATTTTGTTTAGGCAATATAGGAAACCAGTCAATACAAAAAGAACAAGCCAAAAACAAACCAAGAGAAATAACATATATATGGTTTCCTCTGGGGGGAAATAATGTGAGGAACAGGATGGGGGATGGACATGTAAGGAGGTTCAATGGTTCTGGTAACATTCTGTTTCTTTCACTTTGGGGCAAGTTTCTAGGTGTTTTTACGGTCACTACTACCCAATTGTATTCTATTTCTGGTCTGGTAATGTTATCTGCCTGGCAGTTACTTGAGTTTTTGATCCTTGCCGTCTTAAAGCTCACCTTCCCAAGGATGAATCCATCCAAATAAGCAACAAACATTTGAGCATTTTGCAATTAATTACAGTAAGTGGAGAAATTAGCGTGAAAGCTGACATGTGACACTGACTTAAATGTATAAGACATAAAAATCCAAGCCCTTTCCACTGCTCTGTCTTGCCCAACTCATGGTAGAGATCATAGCCATCTTTTATTCCCTCCTAAGCCCAAAGTGGTCTGAAAATGCTCAGCATCAGACTCCACACACCCACTCACAATCCATCAGCGTTGACAAGTAAGATATGACCTATTTGCAAGCCTAGTTGTTGAGTTTAAGTCGTTAGCCACATCCATGCAAATGGGTTCAGGACTGCCAATCAGTCCATTCATAAAAACCTGGAAAAGGCACTTTTCAGATCAGGTGATCAACACCAAGAGGGAAGCCCATGGTTTTTACATAAGTCACCTGACCTATCCTAACTTGAATTTATGTCACGGAAACAAAACCGCTCTTGTGCTAACTAAGCAACTGACTTCCATGCATAATATTTGTTTTGGGCGTGAGGATGCAGTTAGAATTTAAAAGAGAAAAATCAAATAAATCAGATTCCTGCATTTTTTTTTCTGGTTCAGGTGAATCAGAGAGGCCTTTTTCAGCTGCTGAAGTTCTTTACATGTGACATAATCCTCTTAGCTGGTAGGGAAGTAGGTTTGTGTTTTCTGTGATTCACACTTTATGGGAGGGAGGTGGGAGCTATGAAAGACCACTTTCTTCCTCTCCTGTCATTAGTACAAGTCCATGAAATGGGAACATAAGCTCACTCTGAAGTATTGAGAATGAACTACTGTCTTTACTCTTCTTTTTCACTTGTGTTTCCCATAGAGGAAGGGTAGTCTTTTGAGTCTGACAGTCCTTGATCTGTAATTCTCTCCTGCACTGGGTTAATGTATTCAACTTAGCTATGCACGCATGACCTATCTTTTGGGTATCCTAATCTCAAGTGAGAATAAGGTAGCATCATTTACCTTGACCCTCTGTGGGGCAGCCATCCTCATGCAGATCCCAAGTCTAGCCATAGCGAAAGGACTACAAAGGCCATTTGGGCCTTAGGTCTACTAAGGCCAAATAATAATAAAAGCCAGCATTAGTAGTAATAAAACTTTTGTTCTTACTCATTACCTGACTCTTGCTCTCCCCTGTCCCCCCTTAATTGAATGTGAACACAGGAGGAGGATGTGGTCACTTAACATTCCTCAGATTAGGGTGTAAGGGGAGGCTAATTTGGCTCTGATGAACAGATTAAAATGGAAAATTAGTGTAAATCAGTAAGTGCTGTTAGAGGAAATAGATGGAAGAATCAAATCAACATGCAGATCATATTTTAGTACAACACAGTAAGAATAATAGTATCTAATATTTAGTGAACAGTTACTATGGGCCAGATGCTGTTACAAGTGCCATACATGGATTGGCCCATTTAATGAGCTCAGTACCACAAGGGAGGGGTTTCTGTCTCCAGTTTACAGATGGGATAAGCACAAAGAAGTTAGGCAGGCAGGCTGCAACCAGAGCCCAAGCTCATCATTTCCTTTTCTTACAGATTATTAACTAAGACATGATATGGTAGGTTTAGAGGCTACTGGTAACTTTCATAAAGTTCTAATATGCATTCGGTCATTCAAATATTCATTCTACAAGAACTAATCCAGTGCTTACTAGGTGCCAGGGATGCTTACAGATATTGAAATGTGGTAAAAATAACAAAATTCTTATCTTCAAGAAGCTTGTATTTTATACAATACAATAATGAGAATGAGGACTTCTTAGATAAATAACTGATTCGAGGGCTGGGAAAGGGAAAGTACAAGAGGAATCTGTACCATCTTGTATTACCAGAAATTAAAGAAGTGCTCAGAAAACAAGAGTAGGACATGTCAAAAGGACATAGAAGCCAAAGTGTTCCCAAATCTCAAAAATAGAATTTTTTTGTGTAAGACTTAAAACTATAAAAATCCTAGAAGAGAGGGGTAAAATCCTTGATAATGGTGATGGGAATTTTTTTTTTTTTAATGTTATACTTAAAGCAAAGGCAACAAATGCAAAAATAAACAAGCAAGACAATATCAAGTTAAAAAGTTTCTGTATGGCATAGGAAATCATCAACAAAATGAAAAGACAACCTAACAAATGGGAGAAAATATTTGCAAGCCACGTATCTGATAAGGGGTTAATATCCAAAATATACAAGGAGCTCATATGACTTAATTGCAAAAGAACCCAATAGTCAATTTCTGCATGGAGCACTGGGTGTTCTACGCAAACAATGAATCATGGAACACTACATCAAAAACTAATGATGTAATGTATGGTGATTAACATAACATAACAATAATAAAAAAAAATAATTAAAAAAAATGAGGAAGAGACCTAAATAGACATTTCTCCAAAGAAGACATACAAATGGTCAACAGGTCCATGAAAAGGTGCTCAACGTCATTAATTATCAAGGAAATGCAAATCAAAATCATAAGATATCACCTCACACCTGTTAGGATGGCTATTTTCAAAAAGACAAGAAATAACAAGTGTTGGTGAGGTATAGAGAAAAGGGGACCCCTATGTACTGTTGGTGGGAATGTGAACTGGTACAGCCACCATAGAAAACAGTATGGAGGTTCCTCAAGAAATTAACAAGAGGACTATCAAATGATCCAACAATCACACTTTGGGGCATATATCCATAAGAAACACAATCCTTATCTTTTTTTTTTTTTTTTAAAGATTTTATTTATTTATTTGACACAGAGAGACAGAGTGAGAGAGGGAACACAAGCAGGGGGAGTGGGAGAGAGAGAAGCAGGCTTCCCGCTGAGTAGGGAGCCTGATACGGGGCTCGAGCCCAGGACCCTGGGGTCATGACCTGAGCCGAAGGCAGACGCTTAATGACTGAGCCACCCAGGCGCCCAACACAATCCTTATCTTGAACAGATATCTGCACTCCCGTGTTCATAGCAGCATTATTTAAAATATGCAAATGATGAAAACTGTCTAAGTGTCTGTTGATGGATGAATGGAAAAGGAATATGTGATATATAGATGATGGAATATTATTCAGCCTTAAAACCAAAGGAGGGTTGCAGTTGAAGATGGCAACATAGAAAGATTCTGAACTCACCATACAGATGTATATGGAACAATGTCCTCTGAAAAAAAGAAAAAGAAACTAAAAATTAGCTGAGTAATTCCTACACATTGAGGAAACGAGAAAAAACCTACATTGATGGGGTAAGAGAAGCTGAGACACAATCTTGCCATAAATCCGACTCCTGCTGCAGTGACTCACAATACAGAAGGAACTTAAAACCCAGAGCTTCTCCCTGAGAAGTGAAAAGCTTGAACCCCACATCAGTCACCCCAACTTTTAAGATGTACACCTGAGAGAGGAGCCCCTGAAACATCTAGCTTTGAAAACCAAAGGGGCTCAGGGCACCTGGGTGGCTCAGTCGGTTAAGCAGCTGCCTTCAGCTCAGGTCATGATCCTGGGGTCCTGGGATCGGGCCCCATGTCCGGCTCCCTGATCAGTGGAGAGCCTGCTTCTCCCTCTCCCTCTGCCTGCCACTCTGCCTGCTTGTGCTCTCATTCTATTTCTCTGTCAAATAAATAAATAAAATCTTAAAAAAAAAAAAAAGAAAAGAAAACCAAAGGGGCTCAAACTATGGAAAGAGCCAAGATGTCCACCGACAGATGAATGGATAAAGAAGATGTGGTGTATATATACAATGGAATATTATGCAGCCATCAAAAGGAATGAAATCTTGCCATTTGCAATGATGTGGGTGGAACTGGAGGGTATTATACTGAGCGAAATAAGTCAATCAGAGAAAGACATGTATCATCTGACCTCACTGATATGAGGAATTCTTAATCTTAGGAAACAAACTGAGGGTTGCTGGAGTGGTGGGGGGTGGGAGGGATGGGATAGCTGGGTGATAGACACTGGGGAGGGTATGTGCTATGGTGAGTGCTGTGAATTGTGTAAGACTGTTGAATCACAGACCTGTACCTCTGAAATAAATAATACATTATATGTTAAAAAAAAAAAAAAAGAAGATAGTAGGAAGGGAAAAATGAAGGAGGGGAAATCGGAGGGGGAGACGAACCATGAGAGACTATGGACTCTGAAAAACAAACTGAGGGTTCTAGAGGGGAGGGGAATGGGGGGATGGGTTAGCCTGGTGATGGGTATTAAAGAGGGCACGTACTACATGGAGCACTGGGTTATACGCAAACAATGAATCATGGAACACTACATCAAAAACGAATGATGTAATATATGGTGATTAACATAATAATAAAAAAAGAAAAAAAAAAAAAAAAAGAAAACCAAAGGGGCTCACATCTACAAGAACCACAAGGTTATACCAAATTGAGAAATGGCTCTTAAAGGCCTTATGTGCTTGGACTCACTCACACCAGGGATTAGCATGGAGGCAGCTACTTGAAAGGGGCCCAGATTTTATTTGCTCATCTTAAAGCATCAGTCTGAGAGGCAGGATCTAATAATGCACATCTAGGCATCTGTTTGTGTACTCTCTGGGCACAAAGGCTTGGGGCTGCCATCTTTGAGCTATCCCTGTACCTTGCTCTAGCTAGCCAGTATTTCCTAGAAAGGGGCCTTTACCCTGCTCTGGTGTCCCAGTATTTGTGGCTGCCACGAGGGACACATCTAGATTACCTGGCTCTGGTGACCAGTGGGGCTTATGCTCCAGGGTCCCACAGGACTGTAACAAATGGAGACAGAGTTCTTCAAAGGCTACCATGCTGAGGACACAGAAAGAGGCAACATTCCAAGGAGCCCAGTCTTTCTGTGAAGGAGGCCTATTAGTTGATCTTTGTAGAGTCTGCAGAAGAAGCAAGCTTCTAATCAAACACACATTTTAATCCTTTCCAGAGATCTCAGAGAACAGGGGCTAGCCTTGTGCTTTTCCTCTGCTATGCTCCTGAGCACCAATATCTCCCAGAAGAGGAGCTTTTACATGCATCTGGGCATTAGTTTTGTGGCTGCTGTCTGGGGGATGCCCCTTGCTTACTTGGCTCTAGTGGCCAGAGGGGCTTGCATTCTTTGGTCCTCTAAGACTTTAACAATTGGTGGCACAGTTCTTAGCTGGCTGCCATCCCAGGACACTGCACAGACAGCAGAGTGAAGTACACCCCCCCCCCCAGTCCTTTGGGAAAGAGGTCTATTTGCTTGTCCTGGAGCTTCAGCCAGAAGGGCAGGCTTCTGGTTTGGCATCTATCTAGGGGCCTACAGAGGTTCTCTAAGGGATGGAGGATGACAATCATCATCTCTGCACTCTGCCTCTACCTTGATTCAGCTTGCCAGTATCTCCCAGTAAGGAGCCTGTACCTTCCTGTGTTGTGTCCCAATTCTTATAGTTGCTGACCAGGAGACCATCTGTAGGTTGCCTGGCTCTGGTGGCTGGTGGGGCTTCTGCTTGCATGCCCCATGAGATTATATAGAACCAAGGGAGAAAGAACTCTCACCTGGCTGGCACCCCCAGGATACAAAGAGGCAACAGACTAAGCATGCAGTCTTTCTGTGAAAGAGGCCCTATTAGTTTACCTGCATAGCTGAAGCCCAAGGGGCAGGCTTTTAACTAAACACACATGTAAGGGCCCACTGTAATACTCTGGAGACTTCACAGGGCAAGAGTTATCTTTGAATTTTCCCTCTGCCACTCTCCAAAGCACCAATATCTCGGGGAGAGGAGCTTTTACACATATCTGGTGTCTTGGTTCTTGTGGCCGCTGCCCAGATGTCCCTTGAATACTTTAAAAGCTCCTGCCTAAGGGTCTGGCTTCCAATCAGCCTGAATCTAGGGGCTGATTTCCTCCCCTTTGGGAATTCACATGTATAGGCAGGCCCTCAACTGGGAGCCACTAAAAATGAAATAAGCTTCTTGGATAATCATAAAGATTTGAGAGACAACAAAGAGCTAGGGCAGGATTGAACAGTAAGTTTCATCTCCTACATGAAGCCACTCCTTCACAATGGAGAGAGATGGCTGTTTTATCTAATGCATAGAAACCAACACAGAGAGCCAAGGGAAATGAAAAAAAAAACAGGAATATGTTTCAAAGAAACAAAAACAAGATAAAACCTCAGAAAAAAAAATCCCTAATTAAAAGGTGATAACTTATTTACCTGATAAAGAGTTCAAAATAATGTCCATGTAGATTCTAAATAAATAAAATCTTTAAAAAAAAATGTAAGAAAGTACCAAAAAGAAGTCAAAGAGCTGAAGAATACAATAATTAAACTGAAAAATAGAGGGCTTCAACAGCAGAATACATGAAGCAAAAGACAGGATCAGTGAACTCAAAGACATAACAGTAAAATTCACCCAATCACAGCAGAAAAACAAAACAAAAAGCCAAGATAGCTCAAACAGCTTATGGTATAATATCAAGCAGAATAATGTTCATATCATAGGGGCTGCAGAAGAAGAAGGGAAAATGGGGCAGAAAACTTATTTGAATAAATAATGATTGAAATTTCCCTAGCCTTGGGAAGAAAACAGACATCCAGATACAATACGTCCAGAGAAATCCAAAGATGAACCCAAATATACCCACACCAAGACACATTATAATTAAAATGCCAAAAGTAAAGACAAACAGAATCTTAAAAACAGTAAGAGAAAAACCCCCATAAGACTATCAGCAGAAACAGCATATTGTGCCACTTTCTTCTGGTCAGCAAAGGGCTGAAAGAAAGAAAAACCTTCCAACCAAGGATATTCTACCAGGTAAAACATACATTCAGAATTGAAGAAGAGACAGAGTTTTCCAGACAAGACACAGGCAGGAAAAATAACTAAGTACAACAATTAATTAAGGGATACACAAGATCAATAGATATAAAATGTGACATCAAAAACCTAAAATGTGGATGAGGAGAGAATAAAAAAATGTAGAGTGTTAGAATGTGTTCAAACTTACATTGTTATCAAATTGAAATACACTGTTAAAAATTTAAGTCGTTATTTGAAGCCTCATGGTAACCACAAAGCAAAAACCTATAGTAGATACAGAAAAGATAAAGAGAAAGGAATCTAAACATACTTTAAAGAAAGACATCAAACCACAAAGGAATGGAACAAAAGAAGAAAAGGATACAGAAGAACAACAAAACAGCTAGAAAAGAATTAACAAAGTTGCAATAAGTACATACATTTCAATAATTACTTTAAATGCAAATTAGCTAAATTCTCCAATGAAAAGACAGAGTGGGAGTTCTCGGAACATGTGGAGTAGGAAGATCCTGAGTTCACCTCCTTCCACAGATATACCAAGGTTTTGAGTACTTATATTACAAATCACTCTGAGAATAAGCTGAAGACTAGAAGAATAGCTCTTCTATAGCTAAAGATATAAACATACATGTGCACATGCTCTCACACACACATACATATGTACACACACACACACACACACACACACACACACACATTGAGAAGAGATGTAGTCAGGAACCAAACCCCTGGCTCAGTGACCCACAACTGGGAGTGATAGTACAAGTTTCTTCTTGAGGAACAAGGAGTTCAAGCCACACAGAGGGCACACCCCTGCCCTGGGGATCTGCACTTGAGGTGACAAACCACCATAAAGTCTGGATTTGCAAATCAGCAGAGCTTCACTCTAGAACATTTGAAAACCAGTGGGGTGTAACTCCGGGAGAGCCAAAGGGTTGGAGGAAATGAAACCTCCAGTCTTAAGGAGTTCACACACAGTAATACTGGGTCTGAGACTCAGCAAGAAGCAGGAGTTTGAAAAGTGCCCGGCCTATACAGGAAGGATTTTTGCTGACTAAGGTTAGGGTGTGTATCATAGGCATGGGGATCTCTTGGAACTCTTGCACCTCTCTCCAGGACTGAAAACACTGGCAGGTGCCATTTTTCTTACACTCCTTTAGCCCAGCTGGCCCAAAGCTGCTGTGAGTCAGTTCCAACGTCTCTATATACCTTGCTAACACCATTTGCCCTGCCCAGATGTACCCCTGTGGACCCGCTCTGGTAGGTATCCCAGCAAAGTGGCTCCCACCCTACACATGGCAAGCAGCCTTGCTTGGGACCAGTGTTCCCCGCTTAAGTGGCTCCTGCACTACCACACCCAGGAAGCAGCTTCAGTTGGGACTGATGCCCCTCCAAAGACACTTTGGTCTTGGGTTGGGCATCCTCTCTCACCAGCATGGCCACAAAACCTGTGGCTGAGCTTCACAGCCAAACACACTGGGGAGTAACTTCACCCACAAGCACACTTGCAGCCCCAGCCCCAGCCACGCCTCTCAGACACTCATGCTGGGACCAACCCCTTCCACCAGTGCACTCCCAGAAACTGGGGCCAGGCATTGCAGCTGCTGACCTGGGGGCCAGCCTTGTCCACTAGCCTGCCTGCAGCGGTAGTGGTCCTGATATACAGAAGAGCATACACAGCCCAAATAGGGGATATCCCTGGAGTGCCAGTAGGCCCCAGAGGACACATTCTACAAAAGGCCACTACCTTTAAGGCCAGGAGACATAGATGACCTACTTGAAACATAGATACAAACACAAGAAGTCAGATAAAATAAGTCAGGGAGGAACATGCTCCCAATGAAAGAAACCAGAAATCTAAAAACAAACAAACAACAACAACAAAAATACAAAAACACCCCCAAAACAAACAAACAATAAACCCTAAATGTAATGAAGCGAAGATACCAATCTATGGGATAGAGTTCAAAGTAATGGTCATAAACATATTCACCAGACTTTGGAGAAGAGTGAAGGAACCCAGTGAGAACTTTGACAAAGTGATAGAAAATATAAAAAAGAACCAATCGGAGATGAAGAATACAATAGCTGAAATGAAAAATAAACTAAGGGTATCAACAGCAGATGAGAGGATGAAGAAGTATCAGTGATCTGCAAGACAGGGTAGTAAAAATCATCCAGGCTGAATAGCAAAAAGAAAAAAGAACAAAAATAATGAGGATAGGTTAAGGAACCTCTGGGACAACATTAAACATACTAAAATCTGCATGATAGGGGGTCCCAAAAAGAGAAGAGATAGACAAAACAGCAAAAAAAATGTATTTGAAGATGTAATATTTGACAACTTTGACAAACTTGGGAAAGAAACAGACACTAGGTCTGGGAAGCAGAGAGAGCCCTGAGTAAGATGAACCCTATGAAGTACACACCAGGGCACATAATAATTAAAATGTCCAAAAATAAATAAAATCTTAAAGGTAACCAGAGAGAAGAAACCAATAACCTAGAAGGGAACACCCAGAAGACTATGAGCTGATTTTTGGCAGAAACTTTGCAGCAGTAAGGAAGTGCCATGATATAGTTAAAGTGCTGAAAGGAAAAAAACCTTCAACCAAGAATACTCTACCTGTCAAGGTTATCATTGCAGAATTAAAGGAGATAGAGTTTCCTAGACAAACATAAGTTAAAAATGTTTATCACCACTCAACTGGCCTTCTAAGAAATGTTAAGGGGACTTCATTAAACCAAAGGCCATCACTAGAAGAAAATTATGAAAGAAAAACTTTCAAAGGTAAAAGCAAACATATAGTAAAACCAGTCACTTATAAAGCAAGTATGAAAGTTAAAAGTAGTACTATCAATTATACCTGAAAAATTAGTCAAGTGATATGCAAAATAAAGAGATGTAAAATATGACATCATATACATAAAACAGAGGGGGAAGTCAAACTGTAGTACTTTTAGAACACACTTGAGCTTAAGCTGCCATTGACTTAAGATAGTCTGCTATCTACATAGGATGTTATATATGAAATTCACGGTAACCAGGAACCAAATATCAATAACAAATATACAAAAAATAAACAGAAAGGAGTCCAAACATAACATGAAGTTAAAAAAAAAATCAGAAGATAACAGAGCTAGAGAAGGACAGAGCAGTGAGAATTACAAAATACACCACCCCCCCAAATCAACAAAATGGCAATAGATACATATATCTTAATAATTAGTTTAAATGTAAATGGACTAAACCGATCACCCCAACAGAAAATCAACAAGGAAACAATGGCTTTGAATGACACACTGGACCAGATGGATTTAATAGACATATTCAGAACATCCCATTCTAAAAGATGGCACATTCTCCAGAATAGATCACATATTATTATTATTATTATTAGGCCACAAAACAAGTTGCAACAAATTAAAAAAAAGTCAGCCATACCATGCATCTTTTCTGACCACAACACTATGAAACTAGAAATCAACCACAAGAAAAAATCTGGAAAGAGCACAAATACATGGAGGTTAAATAACATGGTACTAAACACTGAAATGGTCAACCAAGAAATCAAAGAAGACATAAAAAATTACATGGAAACAAATTAAAATGCCAAAATCTTTGGAATGCAACAAAAGTGGTTCAAAGAGGGAAGTTTATAGAAATACAGGTCTACATCAAGAAGCAAGAAAAATCTCAAATTAACAACCTAAACTTACACCTAAAGGAGTTAGGAAAAGAAGAACAAACTCCAACCCAGCAAAAGGGAGGAAATAATAAAGATTAGAGCAGATTATAGAAACTAAAAATAATAGAATAGATGAATGAAACCAGGAGATGGTTCTTTGAAAGGATCAACAAAATTGATAAACCTCTAGCCAAACTCATCAAAGAGAGAGAGAGAGAGGACTCAAATAAATAAAATCACTAATGAAAGAGGAGAAATAACAGTCAACACCACAGAAGTACAAACAATTTTAACAGATTATGAAAACCTATATGCCAACAAATTGAACAATTGGAAAAAATGGATAAATTTCTAGAAACATATAACCTACCAAAACTAAAGCAGGAAGAAATGGAAAATTTGAACAGACCAATTACCAGCAATGAAATTTAAACAATAATACAAAAAGACCGGCCCCCTTCCCACGCCAAATAGTACAGGACCAGACAGCTTCACAAGTGAATTCTACCAAACATTTAAAGAAAAATGATACCTATTCTTCTCAAACTAGTCCAAAAAATGGCAGGGGAGGGAAAACTTCCAAATTCATTCTATAAGGCCAATATCACCCTGATTCCAAAACCAGGTAAAGACACCACAAAAAAGGAGAAATACAGGCCAATATCTGTCATGAATATAGATGCAAAATTCCTCAAAAAATATTAGCAAACTGCATCCAACGATACATTAAAAAAAAATTCATACACCTCAGGGCGCCTGCGTGGCTCAATCGGTTAAGCATCTGACTCTTGATTTCTGCTCAGGTCATGATCTCAGAGTCATGAGATTGAGCCCTGTGTTGGGCTCTGTGCTCAGCATAGAGTCTGCCTGAGGTTCTCTCTCTCCCTCGCCCTCTGTCCCCCCACCCTTGTGTACACTCTCCATTTCTCTATAAAATAAATAAAATCTTTTAAAAATCATACACCTTCATCAGGTGGGATTTATTCCCAGGACACAAGGGTGGTTCAATAATCACAAATCAATGTGATATGTCACATCAATAAGAGAAAGGATAAAAATCTTGTGATCATTTCAATAGATCCAGAAAAAGCATTTGACAAAGTACAACATCCATTCATGATAAAGACTCTCTGCAAAATAGGTCTAGAGGGAACATACCTCAACATAATAAAGGCCTAATATGAATAACCCAAAGCCAACATCATACTCCATGGTGAAATATGGAGAGCTTTGCCCCTAAGATCGGAAACAAGACAAGAATGTCCACTCTCACCACTTTTATTCAACATAGTACTGGAAGTCCTAGTCACAGCAATTAAACAACATAAAGAAATAAAAGGCATCCAAATTGGTAAGGAAGAAGTAAAACTCTCATTATTTGCAGATGACATGGATACTATATATAGAAAACCCTGAAGACTCCACCAAAAAACTACTAGAACTGATAAATTCAGTAAAGTTGCAGGACACAAAATCCATGTACAGAAATCTGTTGCATTCCTATACACTAATAATGAATCAGCAGAAAGTGAAATTAAGAAAACAGTCCAATTTATAATTGTACCAAAAACAAAATACCAAGGAATAAATATAACCAAAGAGGTGAAAGACCTGGACTCTGAAAACCATAAAACACTGAAGAAGACACAAAGAAATGGAAAGACATTATATGTTCATGGTTCGGAAGAACAAATATTAAAATGTCTATACTACACAAAGAAATCTACAGATTTAATGCAATCCTTATCAAAATACCGACAGCAGTTTTGACAGAACTAGATTGAATAATCTAAAATTTGTATGCAACCACAAAAGACCTCAAATAGCCAAAGCAACCTTGAAAAAGAAAAATAAAACTGGAAGTATCACATTTTCTGCTTTCAAGTTATATTATAAAGTGGTAATAATTAAAACAGTATGGTACTGGCATAAAAATAGATACACAGATTAGTGGAATAGAACAGAAAACCCAGATATAAACCCACAATAATATGGTCAATTAAACTTCAACACAGGAGGAATGAAAATGCAATGGGAAAAAGAGTCTTCAACAAATGGTGTTGAGAAAACTGGATGCAAAAGAATGAAACTGAAACACTTCCTTTCACTGTACACAAAAATAAACTCAAAATGGATTAAAGACCTAACTGTTAGACCTGAAACCATAAAAATTCTTCAAGAGAAGATAGGCAGTAATTCCTCTGACATTGGCTGTAGCAACATTTTTCTAGATATGTCTCCTGAGGCAAGGGAATTAAAAGCAAAAATAAACTACTGGGACTACATCAAAATAAAAAGTCTCTGTACAGTGAAGAAAACAATCAACAAAGGTAAAAGACAAACTACTGAATGATATTTGCAAATGACATATCCAAGAAAGGGTTAGTATCCAAAATATATGAATAACTTATACAACTCAACACCCCAAAGAACAAATAATCCAATTAAAAATGGGCAGAAGATACAAACAGACATTTCTCCAAAGATGACATACAGATGGCCTACAGACACACAAAAAGATGCTCAACATCACTCGTCGTCAGGAACATGCAAATCAAAACTGTAATAAGATATCACCTTACACCTGTCAAATGGCTAAAATCAACAAAACAAGAAACAAGGGTTGGGGAGGATGTGGAGGAAAAGGAACCCTTGTACACTGTTGGCAGGAATGCAAACAGGTGCAGCCACCGTGGAAAGCAGTATGGAGGTTTATCAAAAAAATTGAAAATAGAACTATCCTGTGATCCAGTAATTGCACTACTGGGTATTTACCCAAAAAATACCAAAGCACTAATTCAAAGGGATACATGCACCAGATGTCTATTGCAGCATTATTTATAATAGCCAAAATATGGAAACAGCCCATGTGTCCATCAATAGATAAAGAAGATGTGGTGTATATATATATACACACACAATGAAATATTATTGAGCCATAAAAAACAATGAAATCTTGCCATTTGCAACAACATGGATAGAGCTAGAGAGTATAATGCTAAGCGAATTAAATCCATCAGAGAAAGACAAATGCCATATGATCTCATTCATATGTGGTATTTAAGAAACAAAACGAACAAGCAAAACAAAGAGAGAGGGGGGAGAAGAGGGAGGAAGGGAGGGAGGGAGAGAGAGAGAGAGAGAGGAACCAAGAAACAGGTTCTTTTTTTTTTTTTTTTTTTTTTTGAGGAAAGTGTTCTTTTTTTTTTAATTTTTTTTTTTTTTTTAAGATTTTATTTATTTGCGAGAGAGAGAACGAGAGACAGAGAGCATGAGAGGGAGTGAGAGGGAGGAGGGTCAGAGGGAGAAGCAGGCTCCCTGCCGAGCAGGGAGCCCGATGTGGGACTCGATCCCGGGACTCCAGGATCATGACCTGAGCCGAAGGCAGTTGCTTAACCAACTGAGCCACCCAGGCGCCCAAGAAACAGGTTCTTAACTATAGAGAACAAACTGATGGTTACCAGGGAGGAGGTGGGTGGGGGAAATGGGTGAAATAGGTGATGGGGATTAAAGAGTACACTCACCAAGATAAAAAAATAATTAAAAAATATAAATGGACTAAGTGCTCCAATCAAAAGACATATGGTGGATGAATGGATTAAAAATCAAGACCAAATCTATATGCTGCCTACAAAAGACTCACTTCAGATCTAAAACACATGGACCGAAAGTGAAGAGATGGAAAAAGATATTCCATGCAAATGGAAACAAAAATAAACCTGAGATAACAATACTTATGAGATAAAATAGACTTTTTTAAAAAGGCTCTAAAAAGAGATAAAGAAGGGCATTATGAAATGATAAAGGGATAAATCCAAGAAGAAAATAAAACACTTAAATATCTACGCACCTAGGGGCACCTAAACACTTACAGCAAATATTAACAGACCTAAAGAAAACATTGCTGGCAATAGGATAACAGTAAGGGACTTTAACACCCAGCTTACATCAATGAACACATCACCCAGACAGAAAATCAATAAGGAAACATTGGCCTTAAATGACCCATTAGACTAGATGGAGTTAACAGATATGTACAGAACATTCCAACCAAAAGAAGCAGAATATACACTCTTTTCAAGTGCACATGTAACATGCTCCAGGATAGATCACATGTTAAGCCACAAAACAAATCTCAACAAATTAAATAAGAATGAAATCAAATCAAGCAACTCTTCTGACACCAAAACTATGGAGTTAGAAACCAATTACAAGAAAAAAAAAAAAAACAAAACACCCATGAAACAATTGGAGGCTAAAGGATTTACTACTAAGCAACCAATAGGTCAAGGAGGAAATCAAAGAGGAAATTTAAAAAATACCTTAAAATATACGAAAATGAAAACACAATGTTCAAAATGCTTGCGATACCGCAAAAGCAGTTCTAATAGGAAGGGTTATGGTGATAGCAGCCTACCTCAAGAAATAAAAATCTCAAATAAACAATCTGACATTACACCCAAAAGAAGTAGAAGAAGAACAAAGCTTAAATTTAGAAGAAGAAAGCAAACAATAAAGATCACTGTGGAAATAAAGAGATCAAAAAAAAAAAAAAAAGAGAAAAGATTAATAAAACTTAAAGCTAGTTCTTTGCAAAGATACACAAAATTGATAAACTTTGAGCCAGACACATCAAAAACAAGGAACTAAAATAAACATAAATCAAAAATGAAAGAGAAGTGACAATTGACACCACAGAAACACAAAGGATTATATGTGAATATTATCAATTATACACTAATTGGAAAACCTAGGAGAAATAAATTCCTAGAAATATACAAGCTTCCAAAATTAAATCAGGAAGAAATAGAAAGTCTGAACAGACCAATTACTAGTAATGAAATCACATCAATAATTTTAAAATTCCCAACAAATTCCAGGACCAGATGGCATCACAGGTGTATTCTACCAAACATTTAAAGAAAAGTGTATATCTTTCTTTCTCAAACTATTTCAAAAAACTGAAGTGGAAGGAATACTTCCAAAAATATTCTTTGAGGCCAGCATTACCCTGATACCAAAACCAAAGACCCTACAAAAAGAGAAAATTACAGAACAATGACCCTAATCAATATGGATGTAAAAATCCTCAACAAATTATTAGCAAACTGAATCAAAAATACATTAAAAAGATCATTTACCACAATCAAATGGGATTTATTCCAGTAATTCAAGGATGGTTCATCATCCACAAATCAATCAATATGATACACTGCAGTAGCAAAATGAAGGATAAAAATCATGTGATTACGTCAATAGATGCAAAAAGAGCATTTGACAAAATTCAGTATTCATTCATGATAAAAACTCTGAGCAAAGTGGGTGTAGAGGGGATGCATCTCCCATATAAAGGCCATATATGACAAACTCCCAGCTAACATACTCAAAGTGAAGAGATGATATTCTTTTTTTCTTTCTTTCTTTTTAAATATTTTATTTATTTATTTGACAGAGAGAGTGAGAAAGCACAAACAGGGGGAACAGTAGAGGGAGAGGGAGAAGCAAGCTCCCTGCCAAGCAGGGAGCCAGATGCAGGGCTCGATCCCAGGAACTTGGGATCATGACCTGAGCCAAAGGCAGACGCTTAACAATCTGAGCTACCCATGCGCCCCAAGAGGTGATTTTCTTCTAAGATAAGGAACAAGACAAGTATGTCTACTCTCATCACTTTTACTCAGCATAGTAATGGAAATCCTAACCACAGCAATCAGACAAGGAAAATAAAAGACATCCAAAATGATAATGTAGTACAACTGTCACTATTTGCAGATGACATGATACTATATATAAAAGAAACCCTGATGACTTATTATTATAATTGATAAACGAATTCAATAAAGTTGCAAGATACAAAATAAATATACAAAAATCTGTTGCATTTCTATACATTAATAATGAAGTAGCAGAAAGAGAAATTAAGAAAATAATCCCACATACAACTGCATCACAAAAATAAAAGACCTAGAAATAAATTTAACCAAGAAAGTGAAAACTGTAAGACAATGTAGAAAGAAATTAAAGAAGAAACAAATAAATGGAAAGATATACCATACTCAAAAATTGGAAAAATTAATCTTGTTAAAATTCTCATACTACCCAAAGCTATCTATCCAAATAGATTCAATTCAATTCCTATGAAAATACCAATACAGTTTTTTCATAAAACTAAAATAAATAACCTTAACATTTTTTGGACCCACAAAAGACCCCAAATGGCTAAAGAAATCTTAAGGAAGAAGAATAAAAGTAGAGGTATCACAATCCCTGATTTCAAACTATACTGCAAAGCTATAGTAATCCAAACAATATGGTATGAATGCAAAAGCAGACACATAGATCAGTGAAAGATAATAGAGAGCCCAAAGATAAACCCATACTTAAACGATCAGTTGACCTATTAGAAAGGAATGCAATGATATAAAATGTGAAAAAGATAGTCACCTCAATAAATGGTGCTGGGAAAACAGGACAGCTACATGCAGAATGAAAATCAGCTGCTTTCTTACACCATATACAAAAATAAACTCAAAATGGATTAACAACCTAAATGTAAGACCTGAAACCACAAAACTCTTAAAAAAAATGGAGGCTGTAAACTCATGTACATCGGTCTTAGCAATAGTTTTTTGTATCTGTCTCCTTAGGGAAGAGCAACAAAAGCAAAAAGAAACAATTGAGACTGCATCAAACTAAAAAGCTTTTGCACAGTGAAAGAAACTCTTAACAGAACAAAAGGGCAACTTACTGAATGGGAGAATACATTTGCAAATGACATATCTGATAACAAATTAATATCCAAAATATATAGAGAACTCATACAAGACAAAACAACAAACCAACAAAAAACCCAAACCTAAACAATCCAATTAAAAAATGAGCAGAGGACCTGAAAAGACATTTTTCCAAAGAAGACATACAGATGTCCCTTAGGCATAAGGAAAGATACTCAACAGCACTATCAGGGAAATGCGAATCAAAACCACAATGAGATATCACCTCATATCTGTCAGGATGGCAACATCAAGATGACAAGAAATAACAAATGTTGGCTAGCATGTGGAGAAAAGGGACCCCATGTGAACTGTCACTGGGAGGTAAATTGGTACCTCCACAATGTAGAGCTTCCTCAGTAAATTAAAATTTTAAATATAATATGATCCAGTAACTCCACCTCTGACTATTTCCCTGAAAACAAATAAAAAAACTATTTTTGAAAAGATATATGCACCCCACGTTTATTGCATTATTTACAATGACTGAGATATGGAGTCAACCAATCTAAATGTCCATTGTTAGACAAATGGATAAAGATGTAGTATATATACAATGGAATATTACTCAGCCACAAAAAAAATGAAATCTTGCCATTTGTGACAACATGGATGGCCCTAGAGGCTACAATGTGAAGTGAAATAAGTCATACAGAGACAGACAAATACATGATTGCACTTATACAGGGAATCTAAAAAACAAAAGGAACAAAAGAGAAACAGACTCACAAATGCAGAAAATAAACTGGCAGTTGCCAGAGGGAAGGTGATTGGGGGTATGAGCAAAATAGCTGAAAGAGATTAATAGGTAAAAACTTAGAGTTACAAAATAAGTAAGTCATAGGGATGTAAAGTACAGCACAGGGAATGCAGTCAATATTATTTTAATAACTTTGTATGGTGACAGATGGTAACTACACTCATTATGGTGATCATTTTATAAAATATATAAATGCTGAATCACTATGTTGTACAGCAGAAACTAATATTATATGTCAACTACATTTCATTTAAAATAAATAAATAAAATGTTTAAAAAGAAAGAATGGCTGAATGGATAAAACAACAAGACTCACTTATATGCTGCCTATAAGGGGCTCAATTCAGATATAACACACATAGAATGAAGGAGAAGGGATGCAAAAAGATATGGAAACCAAAAGAAAGATGGGGTAGTTAACCTTACATCAGACTTTAAATCAAAGACTGTAACAAGAGACAAAGAAAGGCATTACATAATGATAAAAGGTTCAATCCAACAAAAGAATCTAACATTTGTAAAAATTTATGCATCCCACATAGGAAGCATCTAAATATATATACCAAATATTAATAGATCTAAAGGAAGAAATAGACAGCTATACAATAATAGTAGTGACTTTAATACTCCACTTTCATCAATGGATAGACCATCTAGAGAGAAAAATCAGTCAGGAAACATCAGCCATAAAAAACACATCAGAACAGATGGACTTAAAAAATATATACAGAATATTCTATCCAAATGCAACAGAATATACATTCTTCTCAAGTGCACAAGAAACATTCTCCAGAATAGATAATATGCTGGCACAAAAGAAGTCTTAATACATTTCAGAAAACTGAAATCATATCAAGCATCCTTTCCAACTACAGTTACATGAAACCAATGGGTCAAAGAAGAAAACAAAACAAAAAATACCTTAAGACAAATGAAAACAGAACATACTAAAACTTACAGGATGCAGCAAAATCATCTGTAAGAGGGAAGCTCATAGTGATAAATGCCTACACCAAGAAATAGGAAAAATCTCAAATAACCTAACTTTACACCTCAAGGAACTAGAAAAAGAAACACAGCCCAAAGTTAGTAGAAGGAAGGAAATGACCAAAATCAGAGCAGAAATAAATGAAATAGAGACTAAAAAGAGTAGAAAAGATCAATGAAGCTATGAGCTGGGTCTTTGAGAAGATAAAATTGAGAAATTTTTAGCTAGACTCATCACGAAAAAAAAAGAGAAAGAACTCAATAAATAAAATTAGAAATGAAAGAGATATTACAACTGATACCACAGACCATAGGAAGGATTGTAAGATACTAATATGAACAACTGTATGCCAACAAATTGGACAACGTAGAAGAAATGGATAAATTCCTAGAAACATAGTACCTACCAAGAATGAATGATGAAGAAACAGAAATTCTGAAAAGGGCTATTACTAGTAAGGAGATTGAGTCAGCAATTTAAAAACCTCCTAACAAACAAAAGTTCAGGGGCAGACAGCTTCACTGGTTAATGCTACTAAACATCTAAAGAACACATATAAATTCTACTCAAACTCTTACAAAAAAAATAAAAGAAGAGGGAACATTTCCAAACTCATTTTACAAAGCCAGCATTACCCTGATACCAAAACCAGCCACAAGAAAAGAAAATTACAGGCCAACATCTCTGAAGAAGATAGATGCAAAAATCCTCAGCAAAGTATTAGCAAACTGATTTCAACAATTCAGTAAAAGTATTATGCAGCATGATGGAGTGGGATTTATTCCAAGGATGCAAAGATGGTTCAACAACTGCAAATCAATCAGAATGTTACATCACATTAGCAAAATGAAAGATAGAAAGCAGTTGGTCATCTCAATAGATGCAAAAAAAGCATTTGACAAAATTCAACCTCCATTTATGATAAAAACTCTGAATACAGTGGGCATAGAGGGAACATACCTCAATATAATAAAGGCCATATATGACAAGCTCACAGCTAACATCATACTCTATGGTGAAAAGCTGCAGCTTTTCCTTTAAGATCAGCAACAAGACAAGGATGTCCACTCTCACCGCTTTTATTCAACACAGTATTGAAGTTCCTACTTAGAATAATTAAGCAAGAAGAAGAATTAAAATTCATCCAAATTGGAAAGAACAAAGTAAAACTGTCACTATTTGCAGATGACATAATATTATAAAAAACCCTAAAGACACCATCAAAAATTTTAGAATAAATGAATTCAGTAAAATTGCAGGATACAAAATCAATACACAAAAATCTGTTGCTTTTAAGCAATGTCACTTACAAGTGCATCAAAAAGAATAAAATAACGAAATAAACTTAAGGAGGTGAAAGATCTGCATTCTGAAAACTATTAAGACACTGGTCAAAGAAATTCGAGAAGAGACAAATAAATGGAAAGATATTCTGAGCTCCTGGATTGGAAGAACATTGTTAAAATGTTCATACTACTTAATCTACAGAATCAATACAATTCCTAACAAAATTCCAATGGCGTTTTTCACAGAAATAAAACAATCCTAAAATTTGTTTTGAACCCCAAAGACCCTGAATTGCCAATGCCAACTTGAGAAAGACGAACAAAGTTAGATGTATCATGCTCCCCGATTTAAAAATACATATTACAAAGCTACAGTAATCAAAACAGTATGGTATTGGCAGGAAAAGAGACACACAGATAACTGAAATAGAATGCCCAGAAAAAAAACCCACGCATATATATGTTAACTTAATTTTTAACACAGGAGCCAAGAATATACAATAAGGAAAAGAGTTTCTTCAAAAATGGTGTTTGAAAGCAGAAGCCACATGCAAAAGAATGGAACTGGACCACTGAATGGTGTAGACCATACACAAAAATGAACTCAAAATGGATTAAAAACTTGAACGTGAAACCTGAAACCATACAACTCATATTAGAAAACACCAGTAGTAAGTTTTTTGACATCGATCTTGGTGATGTTTTTTTGGATGTTGTACCAGTAGCAGAGGCAATAAAAGCAAAAATAAAGATGCAAAAATAAACAAGTGGGACTATCTCAAACTAAAAAGTCAAAAACCAAAAATCTGATTAAACAATGGCAAAGGAAACGAATGGAAAAACAAAGAAGACATACAGAAGGTCAAGAAACTCATGAAAAGGTGCTCAACAACACTCACCATCAGATAAACACAAATCCGAACCATAAGGAAACATTACCTCACACTCATTAGAATGGATAGTATCAACATGGCAAGAAATAACAGGCATTGGTGAGGACAAGGAGAAAAGAGAACCCTCTTGCACTGTCAGTGGGAATGTAAATTTGTACAGCTGCTATGGAAAACAATATGGAGATTCCTAAAAAATATCTATCTACCTACCATATGATCCAGCAATTCCACCTCTGGGTATTTTTCTGAAGAAAATGAAAATACTAACTCAAAAAGTATATGAAGTTCCATGTTCATTGCAGCGTCATTTATAGAAGCCAAGATATTGAATACACACACTCACACAAACTTTTAAGATTAATAAGATCTGAGGATCTAATATCTAACACAGTAACTCTACTTGGTAACACTGCATTGTGTAATTGCAATTTGTTAAGAGAATAGGATTTAAATATTCACACATGTACACATGAAAGGTAAATATGTGGGTGATGGATGTGTTAATTAACTTGATTGGGGGAATTCTTTCACAATATACAAAGACCAAATCATCAGATTGTATACTTTAAATATCGTACAATTTTAATTCTCAATTATACCTTAATAAAGCTGGGGCAAAAAGAACAATATGAGCAAAAAGTAAGTAATGTAGTATTAGATTGTAACCCAAATTGTAAAATTAATATGCATGGATCCACACGGACATACATAAATTATTGAATAAAACAAACAAATGGGAGAGAAGAGACAAATATTTCTTACAGAAGAATTCCAAGAGCCACCTCTATCCTGATCTCTAACAGCATAGACTAGTTTTGGCTGTTTTTGTACTTTATATAAACAGAAGCCAATGTATCATCTTTGTAGGTTTTTAAGCAGGACTATTATCTGTTGGGTGCAAAGGGCACTCAAGTGAAACATGAGAAATGGAAGTAGAGGGGGCTCTGATTTTTCATCATCTCTGGTAGATTTTGTTTTCTTTTCTTCTGAAAATGCCTATAAACTTCTGACTTGTGAATTTAACTCCTATCCAACAGAACACTTTAGACTTTGCTCTTACTCATAAATCTGGTGTTTTTGACCTTTCAGATTTGTAAAAATGCAAAGTGGAAAATACATTAGTTATTTAAGACTTAATTTTCATAATCATGGACAAAGTCTCCATATAAATCAAGTCCCCTAAGTGATGAGGTTTGCACAAAAAGCAGAGGTCAATAGAACATGAAAATATTGGTAGTAACTACTTGTCAGATTTGTCTCCACTCAATCATCCCTCTCTATTTGCCACGAACTGCCACCTCTTAGTCTTTGTGGGAACTCTCGTGGAGAATTTTTATTTATTTTATTTATTTATTTATTTTTTTATATTTTATTTATTTATTTGAGAGAGAGAGAATGAGAGACAGAGAGCACGAGAGGAAAGAGGGCAGAGGGAGAAGCAGACCCCCTGCTGAGCAGGGAGCCCGATGTGGGACTCGATCCAGGGACTCCAGGATCATGACCTGAGCTGAAGGCAGTAGCTTAACCAACTGAGCCACCCAGGTGCCCTCGTGGAGAATTTTTAAAGATCCAACAGAGCCATTTACATTTGTTCAAAAGTGAAATTGTCCATCTTGGAAAAAGACCAGAATTCCATGAAATTGATAAATGTGATGTTGGAAAAGTATTTTGGGGAGTTTGAAGGAATTCACTATGAGTACTGCTTTTGAACCACACACAAAAGCCATTGATAAAAGAGAATCTGGCAGAAATAGCCCAGGTAACGCAGAAAGAGGAGAAAATCAACACGGATGGGCATTTCAGAACAGAAAAATGTGAATATCAGAGAATCATGAGAGAACTCGGAAATAGTTTGATGAAACTCTGGAATGTTTTTGTAAAATATTTATGACCATGTAATGAAAGTCAACTGTGGAGTTTAGAGTATTGTTTGATGTTATCACGCAACAGTATGCCCGAAAGTATATCCTGTTGTAATTGTAACCTAAAGTTAAATATAAAAATGTAAGCTTATATTAAAAAGTTTTTCAAGGTTAAGTCTCAAATTAACTTCTTCCTTTCCCTGCTTTTTACTCTAACATTCTGACTTCCTTATACTATATATTATACTGAAATAACGAGAAAGTCTTCTTTGGACATAATGATGCCATTCTGGAAGCTTCACCTAGAAAATGAGGGTCTTCGATAGGAGAGAAATATTGATTTAGCTGACAGGAAAGGAGGGTTTCCAGATTTGGGAGAGTACTAAAATAATTGCAAAGCCAAAAGTAAGAACTGGGTTGTAAAGGGTGGGTGCCGGGCACTGTGGAGAATCAAGTAGTTCCATTTCTAGGAGGAGAGGCTTCTTGCTTTAGACTGGCTGTCTGCACCACCTCTGCTTTGAACTAGGCATCTAACCTGGCTGCATTAAGAAAATCTAGTATCTGAAAGTCCATCTGAAAATTTACAGTTAGAAATGGTGGGACCAAGAGGTTCATTTTCAAGATCACGCTTTTCTAGTTAGCCCTGTTGCACATGATACATTTTTAAAACTTTGCACTGCATTTGCAAGAGCTATAGGTTTTTTCTTTTCTTTGGCAATTTATTTGCCAAAATGGTATGAAACGTTGCAACAGAATCTGATACCAAGGGCCCCTTAAACCATTTCAAAATTTTTCTGGGGAGTCCCTCTGGCTCCTGCCACAAATATCTATGGGAGCATTTCTGAATATCTGTTCTTTGAAATACTTATCCATCCAGATAGTCCATGGAAACAAGGATTCTGGGGTCAAATAAGGTTAGAAACCGCTGTAAGCCCCATCTCCCTGTCTGAGACACACAATGTATATCAGCATTATGAAGCCTCTGCATCAAAGTCCCACCAGAAACAAAAGACTTGAGCCAGTTAAGTTCCATCCCAAACTTGTTTACTACACAATCCTATCACATGGGTATTCTGGGATCACACTTTCAGAAACAGACATGAAATTCAAGATGGATCCCCTAATCCAGACCATTCCCGGACTACAGCATCCATTTCTTCCTGGCAGGCAGCTCTGGGAACTGGGTTTGTCCTGCTGCCCTCAAGGAACAATCGGTGACATTCTAGGCGATGTTATGCACCACATTAGCCTCTACTGTGCGGGTGGTAGCAGCAGAAATGATTACGATCACAAGACAGCTCTTTCGTAGATAGCTATTATCTCCTTAGAATAAAGAATGTCTTTGGTTGAGTGGAATGTCAGTGAACCTTTAATTTCTTCTAGTCTGTTGGCTCTGAGTATTCTTTGGTTCCACAAACTACTACATGTGAGTTTCCTGCGTTTTCCCTCGGTCATATCAGGAGGAAAAGGAGCTCTGCCATCCTGCTGCCCCAGGGTCGATGGGCCACGGGGGGATCCATTCTATACTCAAGAGGCTGTTGTTTCCCATTCCCCACCCAGGCAAGAAGTCACTCTCAGTTTCTGGGAGGAGTAATAATTACCCTCCCTGCTAAGGAGGTCGAAGATTAGAGGCCAGTCACGGCAGTGAGGGGTCTTTATACTTCTATGGGGACAAAATCCTCCCAGGTGGGGTAGTGCTCAGGGAGGAGGAGGAGGAGGAGAAAGAGAAAGTAGATGAAGCAGGAACAGTGTCAGATGAGGTGAGAGGTAATGATTTCCTGTAAAACGAGAATAGCCTACCTTGTGGTTTTTGCTGTCGACACTGAAAAAAATAAAAACAAAAAAGTAAACTGAGAATAGCCTATTGTTTCTTGGTCATAAAGCTCCTAGACCCTCAGCAAAAAATTAAAGCTATCAAAAAAAAAAAAAATCTAAAGAAAGTCAAAACCATTCAGGAGTAGCCACTCTAAATATTTGATAAATAATGTTCCAGATATACCATTCATTATATATTTATTTGTACACACATAGCGTACATATGTTCCTGGTTTATATCCAATAGGGGAATGAGAAGCCACATGGCATGGGGCACCCATGGCAGACTTTTCTCCTCCAAGGCTGTCTTTATTCACTAAACCTGAACAAAGGCTGAGATTCTTACAGATACTACCAGTAGACTGGAGTGGTAACTCTAACTATACATTTATAATTGATGTTTTCAAAACTTGTGTATGTAATATCCCTTCTTTTATTCATCCATGTGTACATATTGGAACAAACTCAGTGACACTATACCCACCGTTACCAGCCCCCAGGGCACTCCTCCTTGCAACACCTGACACCTGTTTGCTGTATGTCTTCTCTGGGTACATAGTCATACATGACTGTGGTTTACACCTTTCATTAATCTCTTGCCCCAGTTGGACTAGATCTTGTGGATGGTGGAAACAGTGTCTCAGTAGAGTTATATCCCCTTTCTATGTATGTAATGATGACAATTATAGCTGTTCTGTGGAAGATAGCATGACAAGTCAAAGTGAGGTATTTACATTATTCCATAGGTTCTCTTTATGAGGTGGTGCTACGATCCTCATTTTACAGATAATATAGTGGCTGTCATAATACACATTATTGTTACATATATGAATATATAATAAATTATACATATATTAATATACTAATAAGTTATATTTAACATATATATGGCATATATAACCATCAAATAAGAAGGGATTATGTGCTTAGCCCAGGGTTACATGATTAACTGGGCTCTGAATCCTGGAGTCAAATAGCCCTGGGTTCAAACTCCAGCTTTGCCACTTATAAGCTCTTGGTTCCTTGGACTTTCTATGCCTCAGGTTCTTCATCTTTATAATGAGGCTAGCAATGATGCCTACACTTCATAGGGTTGAGAATTTAAAGAGAACACATGCTAAATGGAGACACAACATAAGCTTGTAGAAGTTACTGGAATTGAGTACTATGTGTGCTTGGTGGGGGTTGGGGGGTGGAGTCAGAGAAGGGGGGAGAGGGAGGGAGGAAGGAGGGCAGGGAGGGGTAGTGGGGAGGAGAGAGGGAGAGTGGGAAGGGAAAGAATGAACGAGAATATTTAATAATGTGGTCTGTCCTGCTCTGTCCCCCAAGCCAGGAGGGCCTGCCCCAGAATGAACATGAAGCAGGAGAGAAAGTGCTGTTGCCTCCATCACATTCTGTTCCCAGGCGTCTCTCAGGCTTGAGCCTGCTGCCAAAGTAAGTGTGATTCTAATGTTAAAAGGTTCACATTCTCCGTACATCAAGTTCCTAAAACATTCAATTACTTCATCATGCTCTCAGGCCAAAAAAGCAGCAATCTGTTCCAATATTGTGAGAAAAACTGGCCACCCTGGGCCCATGGAAAGAGAAAATGGGGGCCCCACTGGGGGACCTTCATAAGGATTTGCAAGGCTGATGTTGACCCTACTCAATTTTTGCCTAACGAGCCATCTTCAGTACCAAATGTTCACAAGAGAGGTCACTCCACTAAAAGTTAAATGGTAGAGCCAGGTTGCCAACCATGCAACGTGCGGAGGTCTGATCAAATATTTATGATTGCTTCAGAAGAAACTCCAGCTGGGAGTACAGGGGGGAGGAGGAGACATACCAGTAGTAACGTGGTCAGCTTCTGGCACAAAGACGTATTTCTCGGAACTGCTGGAGACACAGGTCCATTCCACACTCACAGTAAATTGTCACCTTCACAGCCAGTCATTTATGATCATGGATAACATGGTGTCAACCTACCCTACAGTTTGTCCCTCTGATATCTGGTATATTTAGATCCTCCAGATCATTAGCTCACTGGCCCACCTTTTCCCTCAACACAGCTTCTTCTTCCTCCCTTCTTAATATTTGCTCATATTTTTCTTCCCTCTACAATGCAGTTTCTTTCCTCTTTACCAAGCTCAATCCCAATCGTGCTGTAGAACCCAGTTCAGATTGGGTCTCATGTGTGAACTTTTCTATAGTGCAGACACCATACCCTGTTACCCCCATTTGGTGGTGACTCTATGCCATCCTGGGGCAGGATTGTTGGCTTTTCCATTTTGTTGCTTTTTCACAGACCGGGACCACATTACCAACAGAACAATGAATAGACAAAATCCATCCATCTATCTATCTTACCCTGTTGATAAAAGGCTGTAAGCCAGAGACTCATCTTGTCACATTTCTCTCCCTGAACTTGATGCTTCTAGGCAGATATAAAAAGCTCCCAGAATGTTTGGTGGTAGAGTGACTGGCTTTAAAAATTGTCTCTTCCACCACTCTCTCACGCTTCCCTTACTTCCCCTCACCCCACCCCCGACTTCTGTGGCTGAAAAATCTCACAGAGGTTAGTCATTTAGTGGGGAGTACCATAGGCTAGTAGAGTAGGTTGGTCTCTCATTAGTTTTGAGGATTAAAAGCATATTTTGAGAATTTGCAACTTTTAAATGCTCCTCCCCCAGGTTAATGACTGACATCTGGTGGATGTGCTTTTGTGGTCTGGGCTGGTTTCCTAGAATCCCTTTGTTTGGCCTCAACTTGATGCCCAAGGACTGCTTAGGGAAGTCTGAAGATGTTTTAATGCTAAGGTCTAGATGATTCTAGATGATGAAGCATCTTCGTTCTGGAGAAGAAATATTTTAACCTACTCAAGTTATAAAACACTTGTTCTGTGTCCAACATCCTAATTAATTTATAGAAGTTTTCAAGTTTGATCTTCACAAGAACTCTTGAAGGTAGGTGGTGCCATTCCATTTTAATATGAGGAAACAGATACTTAGGAAGTTTCTGTCCCCAACAAGGCCATGCAACTCTAAGTGGCGAAGCTGGGGAGAGAAGCCATGTTTTTCTAACCACCTCTAACTACCTAACTACATTGGTCCCTAAATAAGTCTTTGGGAAAGACTGTCTTCAAGCATCAAGGTAGATATCAGGCCCTTATAATAAATTGTTTCCTTTTTATTGACTTGAAAGAAAATGCAACTGTGAATACTATACATTAATAGATTGTACATGTAACTAATGGTCTGATGGACTGCTATGATGTCTAATATTACAGCAAGTGATCATTAGATTTTCAGAAGAAGAAAATGTGCTTTATCACTTGAAAATGGAATCCTTCCTAAAAGGTAAAGGTAGATATTGAAGATTGATTTGAAAGGTCAGGGTTAACAAGCTGATTAATGGCTAGGTTAAAATCCAGCCCAATCCTTCCTTTTTTGTTAGATAAATAAATCACTTAGCTAAGTGATGCCCTTCATTGGTAGCCTGGGGCTTTTCTCGTAGCCTCGGCAAGGATCCTGTCAAATCCTGTGCAGTAGAGAACAGGAGTTAAGAGCATGGGCTACAGAGCCAGAGGTTAAAGCCTCGCTCTCCTCTTCACTGGCTGGGCAACATTTGACTGCATTACAGAACCTCTTTATACCACACTTTCCTTAACTAAAGAAAATGAAGATAAAATCTATGCTCAAAGCTGCCAGCAGAACAACATGAGAGAAATCATGTACCCCATGGGGTCCTATGGCAAGTAAATTCTCCAAAAGAAAAAAAAAATAGCTATTATCTTCTGAACTAGAGGTCCAAAAACTTTTTTTTTGTAAAGGATCATCTAGCAAATATATTAGTCTTTGCAGGCCAGTAGTCTCTGTCGAAATTATTCACATCTGCTCTTACAACCTGAAAGCCGCAATAGACAATATATGAGCCAATGGTTATGGGTGTGTTCCAATAAACCTTTATTTATCTAAGTGGGCTGCCAGCCAGATGTGACCAGTGGGTCACAGTTTGTTGACCCCGGTTCTAAACTAAACTAGGTAGGAATACACATTCCAACTTGATTTCCCTAGGATGGAAAGTAAGTGCGGTGACACTGGTAATAGTTGGATGGAAGGCAGAACTAACTTCTCTGCTCCCAGCTAAGAGAGGGACTGAGTTGTATGGAGTTATGTGGTCCCAAGTCGGGATGCTTGATGGGAGGTTTTAAAAATACAAAACCTACCCAGAAAAGAATCTCTATTTTCACAGGCAATGCCGATGTGCAGGAATTTGCCTTGATTCAGTAGGCATTGAGTACTGCAATCGCCTGGAGAAGAACAATGAATGGGGTCTGAATACCCTATTTTTCAAGCTTCACCTTCCCTGGAAAAGGGGGTGAGGGGGGTCGGAGGGTGGGGGTGGGGGGTGACGGTGTAAATCTGCTTTCAGGAACATCTAGAGCCCTGAGGTGACCACTCCAAGTGTTGTCAGATCTCTCTTCCAGATCATATCCAAATCCATCCGAGAGGTGAATTGAGCTCTAACTTATCTGAGATCATGCGATTCCCAGAGGAAATCTCAATGTGAGCAAAATGCAGGTCAGCTGTGAACGTGGCACACCAACAATAGCAAAATGCAATTTGTACCATGTTCCATGGTCCCCTGCAAAGAGGTTGGTAAGTTTTTTACAGTGTGCCAAATCAAAGTTGTTTTGGAATTTTCCTCCACCCATCATCATCATCATTATTTTTTAAAACACCAGTCCTTTATGGGGCTTTTTGCCTGATTGTTGGTGCAAGCCATGCTTTTAATTTATAGTTCAGACTGCTGCGTTTGCATATGCTCTTGCCTTTACATTGGATGCTGGAGTACATATAATAAAGCCCTTGTCACCCAATTTACTGCTTTTTTATATATTGGATTTTAAATAAATGTTTATTTAATATTCACATTGATTGGCTAGCATGTGATTTTGCTAATGGAGATGGCTGAAGTCAAGATTAAATTGCTATCTGAAATGGAAAGAAGAGGGCATGGCCCAGCTTCTTACTCTTGACTTTAAGCTGGGGCTACATTACCATCATCTTGGATTAGTTTGCTTCAGGCCAAGCAAGAAGATTTTCCCATCTTTCTTTGCAGCCCATAAAGATGAGAGGATTATTTGGGTCCTTTTCTCGGTTGGTGTAGAACCATAGAATAATCCATGAAGGAGTATAATCAAGATCTCTTTTTTTCAATTTATAGAAATTAACTTTTTAAAAATGTGTTTTTTAAATCTCTTAGATCAAAACAACTCTTTGATGCTCCAGTGAGCCCTTCAAGTGAGGACAACAGCACTGTTAACCTAGCCACAGACTGCTTAACTTTATGATTTTAACGGAGCAAATAAAACTGATTTATTAATAAAGTGTATTGTTGAAAGAGAATCTTTATGGAATTTCAGACTGTGCAATGCATCCATTTTTATTGGCTTCACTTTGTTTTGCTTTCGGAGCTGTTTATAATGTTAGTTCACTGAAAATTCCTTTCCATATTGTCATTTGTCTTCCATCTCCAGAAAGCTTCCCGTCCAGATTAAAAAAAAAAAAAAAAAAAGTCTTTCTTCTTTCTTCTCCACCTCCTTAAAATCAATTGGAAGTGGCATCTCCTGGGAATGGGTCCATCTCTTAACTGTGTCTGATATTTCTCCTGCTCCCAGCAGCAGAAGAAAATGGAACTTCCTTTCAGAGATTTTGTTCCTCAAAAGAAATAGACCTCAGGCAAATGCTCCCACTTCCTTCTCACTCCCAAGTGATCCACTTTAACACATTCTGTTCTTTTCTTTTAGCAAAAGTCACGTGAACGAGTTATCTTCATGACTATGCAGCCTGTGTAGTCATTCGGGCCTGTGCTCAGAAGGACCCCACACACTTGGTTTGATGCTCTGCTGTCACCATCTTGAAATTCGGAATAGTCTTTGAATAAGGGGCCTCGTGTTTTCATTTTGCACGAGGCCCTGCAAATGATGTAGCCTGTCCTGGTGAGAAACAACATACCAGAGCACCGACTACTTTTTCCCAAAACACTTCTTTTCTGATGGAAAGAGAGGAAAAAAGACAAAATGTGAAAAAATTTTCAAGTTCTTATGACGAGTTGGGTTCTATGCTGAGCATCATGTAGGATTGTTTCATTCCTTAAGAACCCTGCAGGTATACTTATGGCCTCCATTTTTTCCCCAGATGGGGAAATTAAGATTTAAAAAGAGTTGACAGGTTGCAGGTCACAGAGCTACAGAGGATTGAAGCTGGCTTTTTAACTTAGCTCTGCTTCTAAAGACCACTACGTTATTTAACAGTTCATTGTCAGTTTTCACTTGGAGATCAATGGTTTAAACATCTAACTGAACTCAAGTTCAACCACTTTTTTCAGGCATAAGACCTGGAAAGTATGTGGACAGTAGATCTGAGAGACCAAGCACTGATCCCCCGTTTCCACCGTATTTCTGGATTTTGAGGTACCTCCAGGCTGGAAGACTATTACTTCTTGCACTTTCACAAAAATCTTAGACTTTAAAAAAATTTTATTTACAATGGGATGGGAAGGCCATTAAAAATGGTGTATTTGAAAGGTTTTGCTTCTGTCTGCCCAATATGCATTTTCCTTTGCTCTCACCATCAGCCTGTCAATTTTCTTTGGATAACCCCTCCTTCCTACTCTTGGTCTTTGTTATTCCAGTGGAATTGCCACACCCCAATCCCAGACAATCAACATCTTCTGTTTTGGGATACCATCCTCCCAAATGGTTTTATAATTGATTCAGGGATGGGCAATTTTGTGGGAACCTCTGTGAAAGAGAAGTATTTTTTTTCTCCCGCTGAGCTGAAAAATGTAAAGTAGGGGTTCCTTGGGCTTTCAAATTCAGTCAGAACCAAGAAATGGAAAAAAGAATATTCCTGATGCACTTGAGCTCCTTGACCCGTTCACATTTGCTCTCAGACAATTTGATTTCATGACCCATGAAAATCCTCTTTTGCTTACGTCACTTTGAGTTTAGTTTCTGTCACTTGCCCCGAAACGAGTGCTGGTTAACGAAAGTAGCAACCTTAATTGTCAAAGCAAAACGAGGCTTTCCCAACATTCATGTGGAAGACTAAACTAGTAACCGTTCATGTGACCTCAACGTGGCTTTCTTCTTTAATAGATGGGACTAAGTATGAGCTCTGCTGTTGAGAGGCAGAAACAATCTCAGATTTTCTTCTCTGATATTTCTTTTTATAGTTCAATAACTGCTGTTACTTTTTTCTTCTCCAATTGTAGTAAATAATCTGCTAGTTCTTGCGGAAAGGTATTCAACATGCTTCATAAAGGTCTCAACTGTTGCGAGTCAGTTTGTTTTCCTGGTGCCTGGTAGAGTCACCACTCTATTGCAGGTGATCAAAAAAAAAAAAAAAAAAAAAAAATGCCGAACAAAGGAAAGGCCTATGACAATTCTCCTTCTACTGCTGGAAGAAGAATCATTATCCTTTATGGACTGAGCCAGTTTCCCCATTTTGGTATCAATCTGCTTTTGGACTGAGGAAATGACAGCCTCTTTTAAACTGCCTGTCTCAACTGAATGAGTGGATAATCGGGAATTGCAATTGCTAATGGCATTTGGGGAATTTAAAACAAAATTACAAGAGTTTTTCTTCATTTCATATTTCTCAGAAGAGACTTTTCCCTGGGTACTTCATTTTTCAGACTCCATCAAACACAAAGATTCGAATCTCAAAATACATACAGAAGAACCTATAAAGTACATTTGGCTCTGCCTGGGCCTCAGTGAACACACTTTTGTGCATGTGTCATTTTGGTGACTTTGCACGTATTTTCCCACAGGTCACATGGCTAACTTGGTCCACCCCAGGAATCAAAGAGGGGGACCTTTCCTCTCCTGACTCGCTAAGTGCAGCATTGGCAGCCATCCAGTGAGTGCAGGGTATGTGGACCATCAACCCGGATTATTTTTTGCAGTGGGATATCTAGACATTAGCTGTCTATGTGTTTAAACCAGCAGGAGGACAGGATTCATCCTTCACTTCGCTGAGTGGACCTGAGCATATAAAGAGAAAGGGCACTCTCCTAGATATTCCTAGGGAGCAGCAGTCCATCTCTTTATGCTTCATAAATTCTTCCTGATAAAAATGTCTTAACAAGATGATCTAAAAGGATAGGTGATGGCCTAGAGCACAAGTCTGAGCTGGGAAGTTCAGCCCTATTATGTCCTCTCTGTTGTATCCTTGGCCAGTACCGAGTATCTTGGACTCACTAATTTTCCCTTCTGGAAAATGGGAATAACATCGATCTGGCTGAGTTGCTGTATAGATTACGGATATTCTAACATCACATTTAACATGGCTTGGACATACAGGAGGTGCTCAATATACTCTATGTCATTTCCCTTGGGAGAGAGCACCAAGTAGTTCATGGACATCCATTCTCAAGCTCTGCCTACTCCTCTGGAATGAGTGGAAGAGCATGGATTAGCAGTCGGAAAACATGGATTTGAATCACAGTAGCACTCCTCATGGATAAAGTTGCCAAATTTTGCAAATAAAAATACAACACACTCCATTGAAATGGAATTTCAGATAAAAGAGAAATAACTTTTTGGTATAAGTATGTCCCATGCAATATTTGGGAAATACTCATCCTAAAAATCTGTTTGTTATTTATTTGAAATTCTCTGTTAATGGGGCATCCCATATTTTATCTGGCTATGTGATCTTCTGCAAGTCATGTGATATCTTCAATTTTATCATGTGTAAGGATACTATTAACAGCAATTACAGAACAATTTTATGCCATACAGTTTTTCATTTTATCCTCATAGAAAATCTATAAGCTAATTTGTTAATCTTATTTTGTGGATGATAAAACAGAGACACAGAGAGGTTAAGTTACTGACCCAGGTCCACAGAGCTAATAAGTAGTTGAACCAGGTTTTAAATTTAGTTAAGTCTAGAGCCACCATGTCCTACTAAACTAATAGGCCCATCAAATACTGACTTCATGTGTGAAAAGCCGATAATACATATTGGTGTAATCTTAATGCATCTGAGGTTCCCACATAGCTCAGTCTCGTGGAATCAAACTGGAAGAAGCATGGTTCAACTGCCAAAAAGAACTTTTAAAATTTCCATTAAAGAGAGCCCAAATATTTGAGCAACACTTATCAAAATCCTCTTCCCTTTCCTGCCACTTCACTCACAGTCTGCAAACTCCTAAGGGACTTCTCAGCATTTCCTGGAGAAAAATTCTCCAGCCCTTGCCTGTGACTTATTTTTCCTCTTCTCTCCCACCCCCCATCTTCTCTTTCTCAGCCCTTTATTATGTAGATTCACTTGGCCTCTCTCCTAAAAAAGAGAGTCCATATTCTTTAGAAGAAAGGAGGAGAAAAATTGGACTGGCAATTTCAAAATTTACTCTGGCAGGCTGGGGAATTGCTCAAGTTCATGTACATTCCCGTGTTAATAATTTCTGGTTCTTTTACCCTGGTACTCATTAAATGTTAATTTACTTCTGCCTTCCCTTGCTCTTCTTGTCCATGCTCTGCCCACTATTATGGGAGGTTGCTCCCATGGTTTCATGTCATATCCTGCACATGGCTTGACAGGTACCTGAGGCTCTTGGACACAGTTTGGTATTGAGGCCCATGGGTATTTCCTGAGATGACTGGGTTTGACTGGAGAGAAGCCTCAGGAAAGGCAGCTCAGAGAATAAAGGCATGTCTCCAGAGCATGTGTTTCTAGGAAACCAAGGGACAACACAGAGGCAGTATCAACAACAACAACAACAAAAAGAGAAGCCCTTCTCAAGCACTAAGCCTTTGCAAGCCTAGGATGGTCTGTCTCTATCACTGGCTTCTAATTGCTGATGGGTTGTTCTATATGATCCAAAGGTGGATTTTGAAGGAATCTATGTTAGCTAACTGGCCAATAGCGCCTTCCCGGCTATGGTTCAGTAACAAGGCCAACACCTGAAGAGTGTACCTGAGGTTTATATACGTTCTAGTAACTGTGTATTCTAGAACACCCAGTAGAATTCATTTTTAGCTCACCTTAGCTTTTAATCCCAATAAAAAGTTTCAAGGTCAGGTCTTGATAATTCTAAGCATTTTTTTAAAAAGCAAGATCTAGAGCAAACACTTGCTCATCAAGGGGAACGCCAAGATGAGCTCTTAAACTGCTTCTTTTGTAACTTCTACATGTTTAGAGTCAACCTTTTTGTCATTTCATTGCTTTGCTATTGAAAGTTTTTGGCCCCTGATATGTAGATATTACAGTTCAAAAAAATCTCCTTAACACGTGGGAAATAGTAACAGACCCTCAATTTATAAAGGATATTGCTTATTGGATTCTCAAAATCCCACTTCAGGGTTGTTCTCTTATCATTTAGCAGTTGAGAAAATGGTGGCTCAGAGAGGTAAAAACCTTGCCCCAGGTCACAGAGCTAAAAAAGCTATAGAATTAAGATTAGAGCCCAACGCTGTCTGGCTTCAAAGCCTATGTTCTTCCTATTATGTAGAGAATGACTCAAAACACCTAACAAAGGACGGGGATAGAGGTTTCTCCAAGGAAGCTACACAAATGGCCACTAAGCATAAGAAAAGATGGTCCATGTCACTAAATCAGTGGAAATTCAAATCAAACTACATGAGATGCTACTTGCCACCCATTAGGAGGATGAGTAATAACAAACAGAAAACAAGTGTTGGGGAGGATGTGGAAAGAATGGGCCCCCTGTAAATTGCTGATGGGAATGTAAAATGGTGCAGCCTGTGGGGAAAGAGGTAGGACGATTCCTCAAAAAATGAAACAGAATTACCCCACGATCCAGCAATTTCACTTCTGGGTATATACACAAAAAGAGTGAAAGCAGGGACTCAAACAGGTATTTGTATGCCTATGTGGAAAGCAGCTTTATTCACAAAAGCCAAAAGGTAAAAAGAACCTAAATGCCCCTTGATGGATGAGTGGATAAACAAACAAGGCCTGTGTGTATAATGGAGCATTATTCACTTTAAAAAGGAAGGAAATTCTGACACATGCTACAAAACAGATGAACCTTAAAGGCATTTTGCTAAGTGGAATGAGCCAATCACTAAAAACCAAATATGGTATGATTCTACTTATACGAGGTAGCTAAAACAGTCAAACTCATAGAGACAAAGTAGAATGGTTGTTGCCAGGGCCTGGGGGTAGAGGGGGTGGGGAGTTAGTGTTTAATGGATACAGTTCCAGTTTGGAAAGATGAAAAAGGTCTGGAGATGGATGATGGGGATGGCTGCCCAACAACGTGAGCGCTAATGTGTACTAATGCCACAAATATACACTTAATGGTTCAAATGGTGACTTTTATATTATGTACATTTTGCCACACAGAAAAAAAACAAAACACGTGTGCATGCACACACGCACATATACAAAAGCTAAGCAATTCCAGACCAAGATGTTCAGAGAGTACGGTTCCTGAGGACGGTGGGTCTCAGTTTAAAAACCCGCATTCCCCGGGCGTACCCAGTAAGCCTGGCACGGAGCTCAGGGCTGCGCATTTTTAACATGCTATACGGGTGGTTGTGAAGCCTGAGGTCCAAGAATGGACAACACAGTTTGAGGTAAACCCACTTTACGACAGAGAAAATTTAAACTCCCGACATTTCAGAACTAGTAATTGATGGATCTAGAATTTGTTCACAGACAATCCGACTTCAGAGTCTGTTCTCTAAAGCATTTCTGCGGGACGCCTAAGGGTATACATTGAAAGACTTCACTAGGGTATCTTCTGGTATCCAAAATAAAAGATATAAACTCACAAATTGGGAAAGAGAAATTTTGAAATTCTGATGAAAGTTGCTGCAGACGAACGGTTCTCAAGTGGGGGTGATTTTTTGTACCTCAGTGGAAATTTGGCAGAATCTGGAGACATTTTTTCATTGTTACAGCTGGGGCTGCTACTTGCATCTTGTGAGGAGACATCAGGGATGCTACTAAATATCTTGTAACGTACAGGAAATCTCCCCACAACAAAGAATATCCAGCTCAAAATGTCAATATAGCGCGAAGTTGAGAAACTTTCATGTGTGTTATATATTTAGACCTTATTTACAGTTTCTTTTGGCAGTTGATTCTCCAGATTTTAACTCTATGAAACTGAGCTGGATGGGAACCCCAAGTGATTTAAATTTGACCTTCAGGGAATGTTGGTATTTTTGAAGGCCTTTTGATTTTGCCAGTCAAGTAGTGTCTGTTCAAAGCATGTTGCTGGTATTATTATTTTTTTGCTTAATCCAGTTGTTTTTAGGATCTTTAACCCAGAAATCTCATGCAAATTGAGCAAAACATCAAGCATCAATTTCCTCATATCAGCATATAAAATCCTCGCATTCAGTAACCTTGAATGTATCATGAAGTTTTTTCAAAATATACTATTTCATTTTGATTTGGCATGTTCTTTCTGCAGATTTCAATTTGCTTTTAGAGGTTAATTCCAGTCTAACGATGACTTTGTAGTACTTGTGATACATGACAGCTTGTGTACTAATGTTCTCACCTTCCTTTCCCAAGCCCTTCGGGTCTACTTTGGAATACAAATTATCATTGAAGCTGAGCTTCCTACATGAAATCAGGAGGTTTACTGGCTATTGATCAACAACTGTAATCTGAGTTTCCCCTGGAGACATCATCAAAGCTCTTCCCATGAAGTTGAACCACAGACTGGGGAGGAATGGGTTTAGCAATCCAAACCCTACCCACCCATCTTGGTCAGTGATACCCCCAATCAATCTTGACATCAGCCAAAGCAGAACCAAAAATCATGTGCATCCTGATACACTGCAAGAGGAAATCCACAGCCCCGCCCCTGAAGGAGTCTTGCCAAAAGTGAAATTGAACCAGAATCCACAAAAGTCTCTAGTTCTAACAACTTACTTACAGGAAATTAGAGAGATAGAGAAACAAATACAATATACACTAAGAGAAAATAATCAGCCAGCTTGAGGATGTGGGAAATCCACCAAATGCAATGGGCCTTGTTTGGATTCTGATTCACACAAACCAAGCGCAAAGGGACCTTTGAGACAAGAAGGAAAATTTGCCAGTGGTGATAATGGCATTGTGGTTATGTAAAAAATAAATTCAGCACACCCATTGTTAGCAACAATGTTTTTCCAGACAGGAGATGCCACGGTATTACATCACATGTTCAAGATTAACTATGTTTTTGAACTGGGACAAAATAGTCCTCTCACACGCCCTTGGCAGGAACATTTCACAATGGGTTATCATTCAGTCATAAAGTGCAGAGTGGATGATGACTGTCCAGCATAGAGAGGACAGGAAGATCCAAGCGTTCACAGCCTAAAGCACCTTAATAGAGCAAAAGCAGAATTTCAACACATTAACCGACTTAGCAAAAAGGACAAGTAACATTCGGATGGGCCATGATGAAGAGAGGAGAGCCAAAATGTAGTTGAGGGCACACGATTGAGTGGCTTCAGCCCAACTGTCCCAACTCTGGCAGAGTTAGGACAGGACCACCCCTCATCAATGATGGAGGAGCTCATCTTCTGGGTAGTCTGGGTGGTTCATAAATACTAGGTGCCCCTCTCTGGGGAAGATTTTCCTTCCCTCCCCACATTGGCACCAAGCTTAGCTATGTGACCTTCTCTGGCCAGTAAAATGTGACTGGAGGTGATGTGGTACTTCTGGTTAGAAGGTGAAAAGCCTGTGTGGAGTTTGCCTTGTTGTCCTTTCTTTCTCTCACGAGACAGGTGACGTTTCAGATAGAGGCTATTCCCTTAGTTTGTGCTCCAGAGTGAAGATGCTGCAGAGCAGATCTGCAGCCAACCCACAGGATATTGAAAATTCCTGGGATGTGCCGAAGAGCATCTTGCTGACTTGTGTCTCCATCGAGACCTTTTCACTGGGAAATTCCATGGCTTATTTTGCTTACAGATCTTTTGGACAGTAAAACATGACACAAGGAAGGCAACGAACCAGGGAATCAATCAATATTTAATGATTTTCAGTTTAAAAACTTGCCACTTAATTATATATAGGCATTGGTAATGCCATTTTTAAAAAGATACTCTTTTTTTTTTTTTAAGATTTTATTTATTTGACAGAGAGAGACACAGTGAGAGAGGGAACACAAGCAGGGAGAGTGGGAGAGGGAGAAGCAGGCTTCCCTCTGAGCAGGGAGCTCGATACCGGGGCTCGATCCCAGGACCCTGGGACCATGACCTGAGCTGAAGGCAGACGCTTAATGACTGAGCCACCCAGTCGCCCCCAAAAGATACTCTTCTTTTGTTGCTTTTGTGCCTAGGCAGCTTAAAGGCATGAATAATGTCATTTTCATGCTCATTAGGATTAAAACTACAAGCACAAACCTCTTCACCCTATGTTGTGAGTTGGCCTCAAACCAAAGCATTGTTATGAAGACATTGAGGGGAATAGAGGGTGAATTTGATAATGTGGGGATGGGGTTGAGGCGGTAACTTCAGTATAGGAACACACTTGTTCACAAACAAGGAAAAGCCAGGACCCATGCAGTGGATTTAGCCTTAATTCTGTACAATATAATGACTGAAAGCTATTTGGAATGAATTAACTTGTGTTTTCACTTCAAATAGACAAAACAATAGCCTGACTTTTCTTTAGTCTGTCTTAAATTCTTCTCCAGGCTTCCTAACCAAGTCCATTCTAACCCCTGTCTGTCTAAAGTGTGCCTTAAGAGAGAAGAGGAGGGATGGCTGAAGAGGAGAGCGTAATTCTATCCCCGGCTCGGCAGAACTCCCACCTCAATTCTCCTGACTGCATTTTCATGATGTAGTAAGAAATTATAGCTAAATGTGAGGGCAGAGATTCAACATGGTTTTCAAACTTATTTTCTATTCTGGCAGAGTTAGGACAGGACCACCCCTCCTCAATGATGGAGGAGCTCATCTTCTGGGGTAGTCTGGGTGGTTCATAAATACTAGGTGCCCCTCTCTGGGGAAGATTTTCCTTCCCTCCCCACATTGGCACCAACCTTAGCTATATGACCTTCTCTGGCCAGTAAAATGTGACTGGAGGTGATGTGGTACTTCTGGTTAGAAGGTGAAAAGCCTGTGTGGGGGAGTTTGCCTTGTTGTCCTTTCTTTCTCTCACGAGACAGGTGACGTTTCAGATAGAGGCTATTCCCTTAGTTTGTGCTCCAGAGTGAAGATGCTGCAGAGCAGACCCGCAGCCAACCCACGACAGACAGGGAATAGTAGTGAAGAATACACCTTCGCTGTCCTAAACCACGAAGATTGAAAGGTTGTTGGTTGTCTTGCTTTACTACAGCAACACCTGTCCTATCCTGATGTACACTCTCTGGGCGGCAAATCAGAGTTGAGGTAGGGAGTTCAGAGGAAGTAGGCATGATTGGGAAAAGCCTGTTAGATGACCCTTATGTTCGCCTCTGCTCCCAGGAGGGTAAAGACTTTCATCGAGGTGATACTCCTTGCCACAAACCATCAGTGTGAACACCATGGTCTCAAACCCGCATCAAGCTTTAGCAATCTTGTTTATTTGCTTATTTACTTTCTGAGATGCCAACTTCCATTCCAGGGTAGTGAGGATGTAATTGTTGATGACAAATAAAAACCTGGTTCCTGGGGTTTGGTGTTCATTTATTCCCCCTTTTATGTTTTCTCATCTTGTGATTGCAGTTTAACAGCCTCTTCAAGCTTAAGATCAGGCTCAGGCTTTATGATCTCATGACTAGGTTGAACTGCTTAGCTATGAAAACAAAACAACACAAGGAAGGCAAATAGCACGTTCTGAGTTCTTATGCAGTTCTGGGGCCTTCTACTCGGTACTGTAACATCATAATTGCTCTCACTTAACAGAAGAGGAAATTAAGACTCAGAAGTGTTAAGTACCTTGCTTAGAGTCTATCACCAAAAAACCAGAAGAACAGGGACACACCTACAGGCCAATGGAACTATCCATTACCTCAAAACACCCTCCACAGACTAATTCAGCACCATGTACACATGCTTTTCAAATGATCTAAGCCAAAGGATTCCTCTCCAGGCATGGGTTCCTCATTCCTGTCTTCCGCATCTCTTATTTTCAAAGCATTTCAAATAGGACTCCGTATCAGGCGGGATATGCTGGTTTATGTTGTGGTGACAACAGTTCCTGCGCATATCAGTGGTTAACAGAACACGCCTTTTAATGCCACTCATACTACATGACCAACGTGGGTCTGCACGGTCTCAACTCCTTCTAGTCACCCTGGGATCCAGCTGGTGCATCTTAGCCTCACAATTTTATGATAGCCGATATGGAAAAAAGGAAACACAGTCCATAATGCACAGGCTTTTAAAGTCTCCCACTGGAAACGACCCCTATCATTTCCATTTCCATTTTACTGGTCAAAGCAAGACCTCTGTCCATGCCTGCCTTCAAAGGCGATGGGAAAACGTAATTGTGTCATGCGCCTAGAAGGAGGGGAGACGTGGAAAAAGCATGAACATTTAAAAACTTTTGTGGCATAGTAAATATCAAATGATGTTTCATCATCATCCGAATAAATCATTTGTTACTAACAAGTATATAGTAGCTATATATTATACAGCTCCTGATAGGGTTAACAAGACACCCTGATACTCGCAGATTGCAAACGGTCAGACTATGGTGACCGTCCACCTTGCTCTGGAGTGCACTGCTCAGCACAGCTTAGATTTTTCACATCTTTTGAATTAGAGAGTCTCCAAATCCGGTACTCATTCGTACCCCAGCTAAAAGGTAACATTTCATAGGCAGGAGTGAAATCCCTGTTTTGTGCGTATCAGTGGGTCTTTCCTTCACTAACTTATTTGACCCTGTGGTCTGAAAACACTGCCTGTTTGTAAACAGGTTCACTGTTTGGCCATCGCAGGTAAATGAAGGAAATAGGCACACATTATAAATTATGTCATTAATAATTAAAGCCAGATAAAATTGTATACATTTCACTAAATTACCTTTCTAGGCTTTGCAAATATTCTGAGGGCAGCTAATCTCTCCATTTTAATTAGATTGCACATCTTTTTCAAAGGCTACTGTCCTGATGTTTTAATATAAAAAGAACGTTCCTATTTAAGACAGAAATCTGGAGAGCTGAGAATTAACATTCACTGTTAACCTTTTCTTAAGGGGAACGATTTAACTTGAAGTGAGGAAGACCCTCCATATTTGAACCACATTTAGGATTTTTAAAATAGAATCATAGCAAATGACAGGCTGCATGTCTGCGACACAATGTGTCTAAAATTATAACTCGTACTCTCCTACTATATGTCCTTTCTTAGCCCATTTCCCCCTAGTACTTTAACATTCCTGAACATGTTCTTTATCCTTCTTCTTTTTCATCGCCTCTCTCCCCATAAATTCAGAGATTTTTGTCTGCTGTCTTGCTTTAGTTTCAATGCCAGGTAATGATGAGCCAGGTATACAGTAGATGCTCAATAAATATTGGTTAGATGAATGAACCAATGACTGAATTTCACAATTAAGGAGCACTTGTCACTTGAACATAAATTCTTCAAGGATAAAATCTTGGTCTGGCTTTTCCTCAGTTCTCTCTGGCACCAAGAACACCGCTGGGTACAAGCAGGCTCTCGAGGATTGGATAGCCAAGGCAGTAATGGAATCTGAGCAAACAGATGTGATTCAGGTGAGTTTAGATAGTTGGCAGGGAGAGTAGACTGGATATTAATACATATCCACATGCAGTAGTGGAGACTGTGTGATAGATGACAGATTTTGCTGACTAGGCACCTGCTTTGCTGAGTGGCCTTCTCTGTCCTGTTAGCTATGCTCTGCCACAGCTCAGTACTCACACATATGCTCAGGCCAGGCTGGGCCACTCCTGAGCCATGCATTTGGTTGGCCAACCCTGACTTTTTCCTCTAGGCCTTAGCTTAGGCACCACTTTTTATAACTCATGTAAACTCACCAAAAACCCAAAAGGTATTAATTAAATCTTCGTGTTGTTCAGTCCCCCAATCCTTGGATTATCCTTAACATCATTCTGTTTTTGATGTCCTACATCAGATCCACTGGCAAATGCTGTCAAATCACTTCAAAATATACTGAGAACTTGACCTTGTCTTCCACACTTCACAGCCACCTCTATCACTTGCCGGGGCTATTGCAATGACTCACCAACTGGATTTGTTGGTTCAGCCACTGCCTGCCTCCTACAGTGTTTGTGTAATTCAATAGCCAGACTGATTCTTTCAAAAGATAAATTGGATCCACGTTTTTCTTTTACTCAATACCCGCCAGTGTCTCCTCCACTTGGAGTAAACAGGGATGTTTTTACAGTGATCCACGGCCTTACCAGCATGACATGTCCGCAATTCTATGAGTCCATCCACTTTCCTTCTTGTGCACTCAGCCCAAGCCACATGACCCTCCTTGTAGTTCTTCAAACCCACCAAGCACAATCCCACTTGGATGGCTTTGCACTGGCTCTTTCCACTTCTGGAAATGTTTTCCTCCCAGATATTTTCAGGACTTGTTCTCACTCTCTTTTGATCTGAGCTCAAAAGTGACATAATCAGGGCAACCTTCCTTGAGCACCCTATCTAAAATAGTATGCACATGCCCATCCCGTAACCCCAGCTCTCCTCTTGATACACACTTATGTGTTGATTGCTGCCTAGAATATGAGCTTCAATTGACCTCAATCTTCCCCATGCTTTGTGCTTTATAGAGTCTAAATTCAGGAGGTATTTGAATTGAATTGTTCAATTAGAATCAATGAGCACAGTAAAAAAAAAAAAAAAAATTATCCTGAAACTTTGTCCAGCTTGTACAAATACTACTATCTGGTAGGTAGGTTTTCTAAGGACGAATCCAAACCATGTCAAGGGCAGTCAAGTCCATGACAATGCAACATAGTGGGGAGATTTTAAACTAATCTTTAATGTTAAGAGAGGAGGCATACCTGAGCCCATGTTCAATATGTAAGCATTTGCTGTATCATTTAGACTTTGTTAAAATGACACTGAAATTTAGAACCAGTTCCAAATAAAGCATTTCTTAGAAAAACAGAAGGTTGAGTAGCTCCCTTGGAAAGCCTATAGATAGGACATTGCGCTGGTCAAACATGCAGGTTCTGGGGTTAGACTGCTGGTTTGAATTATAGTTGGGCTATTTCCTAGCTGTAAGGCCGTGCATTGGATACTCTGTTTTTACAAGTCAGTTCCCTTACCTCTAAAATAAGAATAGGAATGGTTCCTGATAGGTGAGAATAAATGAGATGACCTACATGCTTAGCATAGTGGCTGGCACCAAGTGAGAACTAAATGTAAGCTGTTACTAGTAACACTGCTCCACTCAACACATCTGTTACACGGAACCAGCCACACTTCAATTATGTGCTCATTGTGGAAGAGAAGGCTTTCTTTGTGACTTGAAAAATGTCTTTATTCAGGCATTTCCCCGAAGCAAACTCAGAACACTTTAACAGCTCCCTGGCTGGGTCTAGGCATGTGGCCATTTATGGGGGTGGGGGAGGGAAGGTCAAGGTCAATCCAGCCCAGTAGAGGCACATGGTTGTAGATGCTCTGTACATACCTACTAAAAATATGTCAGGATGAATTTCACCAGGGAAGAATGGAGCCTGCTCTCTAAGTGGTCAGATAGAGAGAGCACGAGATTATAGTCAGAAACCTCAACATCAAAGCTTTCACATACCCCTTATAAGAAAAATAACATAAGGAAAATTTTTCTAATCCATTTGTGCTTGTATACATAAATCTAAGTGGTTTATGTTCTTGTAGGATGACCTGATGGCTCATGTATGCATTTTTGGTTTGACCAGTTGGAGATCTGAATCACATCATCATAAGCAACCAACTGAGAGGGAGGACTAAAATTTTTTTTTAAAATTCCTGGAGCACATCACTCGCAGGCCAGGGTTTTAAACTGGATGCCAATTAAATCTCCCCTCAGCTATAAAATTGTTACAGTGACACATAAGATCATAACTCCTATTGGTCTGATCTTTATCAAAGACATTCTACTTAATTACCTATTTCTTCAGTCTCTAAATTCCCATTTAGATGGGGCCTTAACTGTTAATTTTGAATGGTCTTTTTATTCAAATTTATTTTGAGATAACTGTAGGTTCACTTGCAGTTGTAAGAAATATCAGAGAGAAAAATCTTGTACACTAAGCTCAGATTTCCTTAGTTCTACTTGTACCCATGTGTGTGTATTCAAGTTCTATAGAAGGTTCATGTATCATGTACCACAACAAAGTACTGAATAGTTCCAACACTGCAAGGATCCCTCCTGTTGCCCTATTATAGCTACACCTCCCTTCCGCTCACCCAAGTGCCTAACTCCCGGCAATCTGTCCTCCATTTTTAAAATGTCGCCATTTCAAAAATGCTATGGAAGTGGAATCCTATAGCATGAAACCCTTGGGATCAACTTTCATGAAGCATCATTCCCTGAAGATCCACCTATATTGCTGCTCCTATCAAGCATTCATCCCTTTTAAATGTGGAGTAGTATTCCACCGTATGTGTGTATCACACAGTTGGTTCGTCCATTCAAACTGTTGAAGGAAATCTGACCTGATCCCAGTTTGGGCCTATTACAAATAAAACTGCTATAAACACTTATGTATCAGTTTTTGTGTTGATATTTGATTTTGGGGGGGATAATGCATAGAGTATAATTATTGGGTTTTATGGTAGTCACAAGTTTGATAGATTTAGGAACTGAACAAACTTTTCAGAGTGGCTATACTATTTTACATTCTCACCCACAATGCAATGTGTAAGTGTGGTTTCTCCACATAATCAACAGAATTTGTTTTTGTCACTATTTTTTTTCTTTTAGTCATTCTGATATCTGTGACATCTGGTATCCAGATGCTTTGAAACTTCATTGTGGTTTTAATTTTAATCGATAATTGTGTTGACCATCTTTTCATTTGCTTATTTGCCTTTATGTATATTATTTTGTGACATATCTGTTTATGTATTTTGTTCAAATTCTAATTTTATTTTTTTACTGTTGAGTTTTCAGAGACCTTTATGTATGCTGGATGGTAGTCTCTTGCTGGCTATATATTTTGCAAATACTTTCTCCCCGTCTGTAACTGGTCTTTCTCTTCACCTGGGCTTCCACAGAGCAGTAGTTTCTACTTTGATGAAGCATTTTTATTAATTTTTCCTTTTATGGATTATGCTTTTGGTGTCAAGTTTAGGAAATCTTTGCTTAGTCCCTAGATGCTAAAGATCTTCTCCTATGTGATTTTCTACAAGTTTTACAGTTTTGGATTAAGTATATGATCCATTTTGAGTTAATTTTTGAATGAAGTGTGAGGTTTAGGTTTACTTTTGTCCAATTGCTCCAGCAACATTTGTTGAAAAGGCTGTCTTTCCTCTACTGAATTGGTTTTGCACCTTTGTCAAAAAGCAGTTGAGCATATTTGTGTGGGTGTATCTCTGTCCTCTATTCTGTTCCATTGCTCTATGTGCCTATCCCTTCACTAATACCATAGTTTTGTGATTAATGTAGTTACCATGTAAGCCTTCATAGCAGGTGTTCAACTCCTTTCACCTTATTCTTTATAAGGATTACTTTTACTATTTTAAGTCCTGTGCCTCTTCATGTAAGTTTCAGAATAAGCTTAGGTGGGTCTGTAAAAAACCTTGCTGGGATTTTGATAGGAATTACATTAAACATATTGATCAATTCGAGGGAGAATCGCATCATTATCATTTGCCTCTTCCAACCCATGAGTATGTCTCTCCATTTACTTACGTGTTCTTTGATTTTATGCATCAGCTTCTTTGGCTTTTAAGCATACAAATCCTATAGGTGTTTTGTTAAGTAATTTTCTTTGAAATATTGTATATGGTATTGTTTTTAATTTCAGTTTCTGCACATGTATTGGGAGTATATAGAAATGTGATTTTGTGTGTGTGTGTGTTCATCTTGTATTTTGGGACCCTGCTGACCTCATTTATTAAAATCTTTTTGAGACTATGTTCTGGTCATCCTATCACTGAACCACAGGTCTTTGGGGTCACTATTTTCTTTTGAAGTGGGGCCAGAACCATAAAGTGCTTCTTAATTCTTTTAGACTTTCAACAAGCCTCTAAGAGATATTGCTATAGAAGAGGTTCTTTATCTGTTTTAAGAAATCTGTGATCTGTTTTAACTAACCTACTTTTCACGCAGAACAGATCAAGCCTAATGATGGAGAAATGATCTGAGGTCAACATTTTATAGAGAACCTAATTCTTATTCTGGAAGGACTTGTCAAGAAACTCTAGGTTTGGTTTACTAGCTTACAGAAAATTAAGTGGTCTGGAGACTTGAAACCCAAATTTAAGTTGCAGATGATCTCGAAAGTAATAAAACATGAAGAAGCCATCTTCTTAGGAAAAGTCCAAAAGGTGCTTGCCAGCAACCAGCCCAAAATACCTCAAGAAAACTGATCTGATGTATCAATCTTTCTTACATTCTTTTCCCTTTGAAGAGTTTCCTTTAAGAAATTAAACAGGACCAAATCCTCAACTTCATTTTTTTCCCCCAGGTCCCTCATTTTGATTCAGAACCACATCTTTGTTTAAGGGTTTATGTAGATAAACCTCAATTTTGTCAATCTCAATTTTGTCTAAGAAGTAGGATCAACTTCTAATTTTCCATGTTAAATCCCACGCTCTACTTTCTCTTACAGAATTCTCAAGATGACTGTACCAGGTTACGTCCCATGCAGGGCCAGACGTTCTCAGTAAACTGAATAAGTGTCCCCACATTATTTGCTCAGTGGTGCTGCCAGCACAGTCTAAAACAGTTGACGCTCAGCAAGTTGTTATGGCATCAAATTCTGCAAAGAATAGAGCGGAAATCCCAGCAATGCTCATTGTCTGTGCCCTTTCCTACCCAGTTCTGTGAGGCATGTGGAGGTCTCCTGGGATAGCCTGAGGCTTCTTTGGTGAGCCTTTGACTAGAGCAAAATTAAGCCACATGGTTACATTTTCACAGTCATTTGAAGGAGATCAGAAGGATTCTCCAAGCAGCAAGATCTAATACTGCAATGGCAGAGGAAACTGGCACTTTTTGTCATTAATTGTTAGAGAGTAACCAGAATAAAAAACACAGATGCCTTGGGTGAGGGGCACAGACAGGTAATGTAAATGAATTTAACAGGGCATTGGACAGTAGAGAGCAGTGGGGACTGAGGAGAATTCACAATGCAACCTTGCCTGGAGGCACTGAAATTTAGAACAAATTCTAAGATGTTAAATAGGACTGAAAAAAAAACAAAACAACTAGCCATCTAAATTTGTTTACAAGATGGTCGTATAAAAGCTCTAGATAGTGGTGGAAAGTCTGAAGGAGAAAATACTCAAGATTTCAGATAATGTTCATCCGCAGGTCTGTCAAGATGACCACTTCTAAGACTAATGAGCTGGTGACTAGCTACTAGATAGCCTCAAAAGATGGCTTACTGATGCGCCTCACCATGTATGGTAGCCAAGCTTCTAGAACCATATCAGAAGCTGCATTCAAAAAATTCTCTTTAAATTCAAGCAAACAGACATTTATGAAAATTACTTTTCTGAGAAACATATTTATGTGCGTTATAAACAAGAACACTTTTTAACATTAAAAAATTTGAACTTTAAAAAATATGTAAAATGTTCAAGAAATGTAAACAGGAATTTTCATCTCGTTTTCCATATGGTTATGTAAGCACCTTAAATATCAACACAGATCACAGACAAGCCCATTTACATTCATAAGAATTTTCTAAATAAGAAAAAATTAATTAAAAAATTGTTTCCAAAATTAAATGTTATTTTTTGGCAGCTCAAGTAACACTTCTTGCAATCAGAAATTCTGAAGGATAATGTGTGCTAAGTAAAATGTCCACATAATTGAAGCTTTTTCTTCTTAAGAAGCAACTTTTAAATGTTTATATTTAACATTTGCAGTAGACACTTTCCTACAGGTCTCTCTACATTTTTGTGTCTGAAGATATGGAATATGAAATTAGGTTTTCTTCATGACTCATGTTAGCATTATAAACATTCATAATTGTTCAGCATTTCCTTCACTATTTCCCTGCCTTTCTTCTCAGTGGCTGGTTGTTTATAGGGATTTATGGCCTTATTTCATCTTCCTTGAGTATCTCTACCAACTCTAGTATTATCACTTGCAATAGGCAAACAACCCAGACTGTGAGAAATACTTATTCAGTAATAGTAAGTTATTGTTGAATGAGATTTTAAGACACTGCTCAGCTAAGAGGAGGGTGTTATGCCAGTTCCTTGATGATTATTTTAGGCCATCAGTTCCTTTAGGTTTTTGTTTTGTTTATTTGTGGTTTTTGTTTGTATTTTTTTTAAGATTTTATTTATTTATTTGAGACAGAGAGAATGAGAGAGAGAGAGAGCACATGAGAGGGGGGAGGGTCAGAGGGAGAAGCAGGCTCCCTGCCGAGCAGGGAGCCCGATGCGGGACTCGATCCAGGGACTCCAGGATCATGACCTGAGCCGAAGGCAGTCGCTTAACCAACTGAGCCACCCAGGCGCCCCTTTTGTTTGTATTTTTGTGTTTGTTAGTTTTTTGATCACAGATTATGTTCTAAGGTTGCAAGGACACGGATATTCAGAAGAGCAGCTTTTGAAATGAAAATGCTACTATTTTGGTTTCTGGTTAAAGGAAGCAACTTTTGTAGGTTAAGATGGAATGAAATCTCCACTTTTGTTTCTGGTCTCTAATACAAATAAAAATATTTAAATTTGGTCAAAATTTAAAAATTGGATAAAAGGTTTAGTTTTCTCAACCAAAACACTAATTTTTGTCTTACTCTGAATAAAAATGCACTTATTCTTAATATAAAATAGAAAAATAAAAGTATGTAGTATTAGTTTTTGGGCTTCTGTAAGAGGTTTCCACAAACTAGGTGGTTTAAAATAATAAGACTTGTTCTCTGACAATTCATGAGGCTGGAAGTCCAAGCTCGAGAGGTCATCAGGCTTGATTCCTTCTGGAGACTCAGAATCTGTTCATGCCTCACTCTGGGTTTTGGTGATTGCCAGCAATCCTTGGCCTTTTGGGCTTTTCTACCCCTTCTTCACCTAGGCTTGGTTTGTGTGTATACGTACATGTGTGTGCCTGTGTGTGTGTGTGTGTACATCTGTGTGTCCACCCCCTGTCCTCTTATAAGGACACTAACCACTGGGTTTGGGGCTCACTCTAATTGAGTCTGACTTCATTTTTAACTTGATTGCATCTGTGAAGACGTTATTTCCAAATGAGGTCACATTCACAGGTACTGGGGATTAGGACTCGAACATCTTTTTTTGAGAGGGGAGCATACAACTCAACACACCATTTATACGTACATGTGAGCTCTTGTGTATGTACTATAGAATGTGCAGTGTATAATTACATAAAGTACAAACGTTCTTGATAATTTTACAGATATGGAGGAGATAATCAACTGCAAATCGATTGTTAAATGGCACCATCTTACCAAATTAAAGTTTTAATGTCCTACTTGGAAAAAGCATGTAACCTTTCATGTCAAAGAATGAAGTTCTAACACCAGGAAGCTCTCCATTCTGGCCACTCTATCTTGATTTTAAGTGAACATTCTAATTAGAACCGACCCTCATAATTACTTTTATATTAATAGCATTCTAAGGTAAATGTTCTTCTATCTGGGTTTTATCTCTCTGCTATAAATTGCATTGTTACTTCATATCATGCCCCTTGCATTATCAATTATTGGATACGCTTTTAGACAGAATTGGGGCCATGAGGAACTGTAAAGGCATCTGACAGATGGGAGAAATTTCCCCTTCCCTTGCAAGACTGGATCTCTAGAATTTGGCTGTGAGAACATTGGTGTAAGACAACCCTGAATTCATCCTGGTAGGTTTTGGAAAGCCACTGCAAAAAGCTATTGAACAGGTGAAGGGATTCCTAACAGAGGAGTCGGAGGTGGATTTTTAGTTTTTGCTTTTTTCCCCCCCTGAGATCTTGCTAAGAACAAAGTACCCTTATGCTGATTAACACGAGGAGCTTCAATCTCTAGGTGATACTCTCTACAGTTCGCTGATAGCCACCGTCAAACCGAGAAAAAGTTTACATTTTAAGGGAGCAGACTTTTCTTTTTACCCTTTTAAATTCAACACCAATTGCTGACCTCCCAGGGCAAAACATTTCAGACACTGCCATGGCCAGATTCACCCAGAAACCCAGCTTGATTCATTTTCACTCTTTATACTGGTCTGATTTATGTCTGAAGATAGTTTTTACGGGTATCAGGTTGCCTTTCTCATAAGCCTTTTTAATGTGCACCATTATCTAGTGATAATGGTGTAATGGGCCTGTGTCTTCTGAATGATAGGAAAGCGTACATTGCCACAAAACACTCCGAAGTCTTCATGTGTGGAGGGAAACTGCTGGATGCCGGAAGGGTATGGGAGCTGACAAAAATGTCAAAAATATAAGTTATTGTTCCAGTTCACTTGAAACCTTAGAATATGTTCCCCCAGTCACCTTATTAATGGAGATATATTATCTCTCTGAGAATTTCCTGTCAAACTTTGTTAAGTAAATAAAGGCTCGGTGAACTATCAGAAACAGGGCTAACAAATGGAGTGAAGGCCTCCCCTTGAAAGAAGGGAGCCAGCTATTTACTGCGCTAATTCAAAACAAAATGAAAATGTATGTTTTTCATCTTTGTGGAATATAATTTTGAAACACAGATTGAAAATTGGCTTTAGAAAAGCCCTTTTTTTTTTTTAAAGGATTATTAGTGGTCTGGTTTTTGTGTGACAAATGTGACCAGGGCCTGACAAAAGACAAATGCCTGGTTGAGCCTCGCATATTGCCTCTAAATTGAACTCCAACCACAAAGTCATGTTTGAATCATTTCGCTGGGTTAGTCTGAATGTGTCAAGATCAGATCAGACTTGAATTTTTTTTCTCGTCTGCGATTCATAATTGTCAGGACCAATGACTGGGCAGGACATGGGAAGATTGGTCCAGAGGAACAAAGCCACCCAGCTCTCTGGTTCTGGTGGGGCTGTGTAGATCTCTGCTACACTCCGTCGTTCTGGGAATCCAAAACATACTTGGTATTTCATCCCACAGGCCAGTGGTTCTCAACTGGGTGTGACTTTTTCCTCCCAGGGGACACTGGACAATGTCTGGATATAGTTATAGTGGTCACGACGAGGGAGGTTGCTACTGGCATCTAGTGTCTTGAGACCAGGGAGGCTGCTCAACATCCTCCAAGGCAAAAGACAGTCCCCCCCAACCAAGTAACCAAGTAGTGTCTGGCCCCAAATGTCAAGAGGGTCAAGGGTGAGGAATCCTACACTGCAGCAGTGGTTCTCAGACCCAGATCTCTGTCAGGACCACCTGGGAAGCTGAGAAGGACCTTGAGGGCCAAGCTCAGTGTATTTGTATTTTTACAAAGTTTTCAGGGGATTCCCACCAAAGTTTGAGAACCACTGCTATGGGGTGTGAGTGAGGTTTGAAAATTGGACATGAACCTTTTTGGAATAGATCACCTTCAATCGCTCTAGCTCTCTTGCACAGGGAAGAAAGAAATCCTAGGACAGTAAGTAATTCATCATTATTTCTGCAGACCAGTATTTCCCAGTCTGTGGGCTGTGAAGTTACAGGGCTGTGTGGATCCATGTATGCAAGCATTGATAATACAGCAGAACATTCTCTCGTACATAGGAGTGTTTTCCAAATTGTATAGATGATCTGATTATTGATACCCACATTCATTTAGAAATGTTCCTTATCAGAGATTTTTATTTTTTTTAAGATTTTTTAAAAATTTTATTTATTTGTCAGAGAGAGAGACAGAACACAAGCAAGGGGGAGAGGCAGGCAGAGGGAGAAGCAGGCTCCCCGCCGAGCAAGAAGCCTGATGTGGGACTCGATCCTAGGACCCTGGGATCATGACCTGAGCCGAAGGCAGCCGCTTAACAGACTGAGCCACCCAGGCATCCCCTTATCAGAGATTTTTAAAAAATAAACATTAATAGATAGCTACTCTCACGTGTAGGTTTATGAAATATTTTGATATTCATTTTGAAAGGGGTCCTCTGACTTGAAAATCACCAGGTACCCTTGAACTGATTAATTTTTTCAACACAGGATTACTGGACAATAAGAACACTGGGCAGAAATTCAGGTGACAGGGGAGCCTGGGGGGCTCAGTTGGTTAAGTGGCTGCCTTTGGCTCAGGTCGTGATCTCAGGGTCCTGGGATCAAGCCTTGCATTGGGCTCCCTGCTTAGCAGGGAGCCTGCTTCTCCCTCTACCGCTCCCCCTGCCTGTGCTCTATCTGTCAAATAAATAAATAAAATCTTAAAAAAAAAAAAAAAAAAAAAAAAAGAATTTGACTATGGGAAGGCTCTATCGTAGGGATGCCTTGGATCCCCCTGGATATGAACTGCATTTTTTTTCCCCACTCAGCTCTGGCATCATCACTTCCACTAGCATGGCCAGGGGAAAAAATCTCCAACTTCATGGCAAGCAAGTGGGATCACTGGGGTCACTTTAAAGTTTGTCACATGGCTTGATAAGTGCTCCTAAGTATTCTTCCCTGACTGTATGCAGCTATTATTTTAATCCATAAACTTCAATACACTTAACAATTGTGCCAGAATTTATTAGATTGAGATTAGATTTAATAGTTCTTTTAAAAAAAATACATCATCAGGTGGATTTCCAGGACAATTAATTGGTTTGTTTTTTCTGTAGTAGAAATGGGACATTTGTGCAAGGAAATTAGCATTTAATAGATTCTCAGTATGGAGTCTCAGATTAGTACCAATTTAAATAAAACATTCTAGCCCAATTGGCATTTCCTCCTCTGGCCTAGCCTCAGTTGCTAAAATCTGGCTAATAAAATAATTCAAAGCTTTTATAAAAGTAAAGAGTAGTGAATTAAAACACTGATGTTCACTGTGCATGGACAGTTAGCTTTAAAAATGCTCAGATTCAGGGTGCAAATTTTGTCTGCCCCTGCAAGAGTTGTACAGGATAGACCTCACCTAACTGGGGGCAACATTTACTTATTCCAGCAAGCGGGTATGATGCAGGAATAGGAGTTTTAAGACTTTCTCAATTTTTGAAGGTGGAAATCTGAATTTTGTGTGAACACTCCTGATTTAAGTGTAGAAAAATAATTTAAAAAAATGTAAATCCCTGCATGGAAAAAAGTAAAACAATGGAAGTTGAATTTGGTTTCAGAGCCCCAGTTTACCGTATTTGTTCTAAAGCAATGGCTCTCCAAGCGTGGTTCCTAGACCAGTAACATCAACATCACCTAGGAACTTGTTAGAAATGCACATCCTCAGGCCCCACCCAGATCCTACTGAATCCAACTCGGGATAGGATCTGGCAATCTGTGTTTTAGAAGGCTCTTTATATGGCTCAGCGACAAGATCCAGTTTGACAATCACTGATCTAGAGATTTTCCCATGTGCCTGATCAATTCCTTCTGCCATGAACCAGTGCTTCTACCTCAGTTTGCCATTTAGTGCTACAACTCCAGGAACTTTGAGGTACAGCCTTGTTCTCTGCCATTCTAACTCTTATTCCTGAGGGCCCGTCTGCACCTTTACTCCGTTCATTTTAACCTGCTTCTTACCTGCCTAAATCTCTGGGAATCCTTTGGCCCTTTTAATATTAAACTGAACTGTAGGAAGGGTCTGTTTTGGAGGTCAATCCTTGTTGGTTCTGATGCAACATACTTGACAATATTGTTGTTTATGATTTATCTCCTTTCTACCAGGCCCATTATCTTGGAGTTCCAAGCAGCTAACAAAATCATGCATACAAAATGTCAAGCCCAGTGTTTGGTGGTGAGTGAGCTCTTAGTAAATGTTAGCTATTTCTATTATCATATCTAAAATGATAACAATCCAGCGACAATTATGTTCTCTTTGAGGTGAATATCTTGAGGCTTAAGGAGTTTAATTGTTGGAAACTTAGTCACAAAGCTCGTAAGAGGGAAGGCTAGGACTTGACATAGCATATTTCTGCTCCCAACTCCTGTAATTTACCAGGTTGTATGGTCCCTCGATCTATCCTGGTGAATAGGGCCACTGGATTTGCCACTTGTTCTTGGACACTACATTTTAACTTGTCAGACACCCTTGACCAGACCTTGCCCTGCTCTGCCAGCCCATAATATACCTAATGGAGGCTCTGCTTCCAGGTAGTGGAGTAGTGGGAATGCCGGGGTGCTACCGGCTCTCAAAGGTACCTGATCTATTCCACAGTGATTCTACTGGTAAAGAGAGGTCAAGGGGGGAGGTAAGCCTGGCAGGAGAGACTCCCAGATTTGCTATCTTCTAGTTAGATCGATGGGGCCGCTAAAGGAGATTACGTTCCTGGCCACTAGCAGAACATTTGGGTTCCCATAGCTGGTGACAAAAAATCCAGGAAGGGCAGGTTACACCCTCAATGTGTGCTAAGGGCACTGGTAGGAAAAGCCCCAGGTCAGAGCACGTGGCCAGCAGAGGGCAGCACGGGGGCCTATGCTCTGTCAGTGAAGCCATGACCCAAAACAACAGAGCCCCCACGAAGGTTTATGTCTCCCTCTAACAGCAAGGAACCCCCAGCAAGGAAGCAAGAGGTTAAGTGTTGACTAGGCTCTGCTGCAAAGCTCAGTTTCCACGGGCTGGACCACCTGGTGGAGGTAGCTTTTTCTAATTTTCTCAAAGATAAAGAATGCGTTCATGCCAGTCCTGAGTCAAAGGTAAGCAGGGATAGGATAGGGAACAGTGGAGATTTGGAAGACCCCATATCAGACAGAGAGCTGTATAGGACCTTTGAAGTTTAGGGAGCATTCAGGAATGATAAAACACTGTCACTGGTTTATTGAAAAGCACACATCTACTCAGTCACTCATCAGCACTTGAGAGCTTTTTAACAAATTATTAATAGGCTTTAGGTTTAAAGCAGTTTTAGGTTTATAAAAAAAAAATTGAGCAGAAAATGAAGAGAGTGGTCATATGTGGTCTCCCATCCTCCCATATGCCCCTCCATCTCCAGGTTCCACATCTTGCCTTGGGATGGTAGGTTTGTTACAAGCGATGAACCAAGATGAATACATTTTTATTAACTAAAGTCCATGTTTTATGTTAGGTTTTATGCTTGGTGTTGTACATTCTGTAGGTTTCCACAAATAACTAGTGACATATCTGCCATTACATGATCATACGCAATAGTTTCAGTGCCCGAAAAATCCCCCGTGTTCCCCTTATTCATCCCCCTCGCTCTACTCCCTGATGGCTGATCGTTTTACTAGCTCCATAGTTTTACCTTTTCCAGAAAATGATAGAGTTGAAATCCTAGAACATGTAGCCTTTTCAAATTGGCATCTTTCATTTAGCAATATGCATGTAAGTTGACGTCATGTTTTTTTCTTAGCTTAATAGCTCATTTTTCAAACATTGTGTGGATATCCCTTGGAGTCTCTGATTTGCAGAATCATGTGTTAAGTGTCTGGGAATATACAATAAACCACACCTAAAATTTTCACCACCAACCTGGTGCCCAGAGTTTTGCATGACAATTTTAATACATTAGCATATTTAATTCTCATAAAATCCCATTGAGGGATGTCCTAATTGCCCTATTTCACATGTGGAAACTGGGGCTCACTTAAGTTAGTGAACGTGCTCCAAGACAGTGTGTGGTAGAACCTGCATTTGAAGTAGGGGCTTTTATCCTAATTTTTTTCAGTCCTTTCAATATAAATACATGTATGCACTGTCCTTGGGAGACTCGTTTACTGGGATGCAAGACCAGAAGGATTTGCACTCAGGTTTCAGATTCTCCATTCGTTATCTGTGCACTTAAGCAAAGTGCACTCTTCCCCTGCCAATAGTCTCTTTCCCTATCATAAATATCCTCCAAAAATTAGGCCTAGTATGCCATGCAGTTCAGATCTTGCCCTCAGTTTGCATTTGGCACCAGAAAACAAAAGCCTGGCATTTAAGTAAATGAGGTCCCCCATCACATTATTATCTAGCTCCAATGCCCACCCTTTGTTCGCTGTCCCCCAGTCCACATCTAGAAAAGACACAGGTTCGGCTGATAAATGAGACTCTATCTTCTTTAATTTTCTATACTTAGCAGGTCCTCTGACATCTTGGCCACATGGTTTGCTGTTGAGAAACTCAGGATGTCCAGTGAGCATTGTTGGCAAGCCTTCTGAACTGGAGTTCAAGGTCAGAAGAGTAGGACAATGTATTTCCTCCTCTCCAAAAGGCAACGAGAGCTCACATGTTACAAGGAACTTGCTTGATTTTGGCTGCCACCCCCAGGGCCCAAATCCCTTCTCTAATTAGTTTACCCGATGCAACATTATGTCCAATTTTCCCTAAACACTACTTTGAATTCTATCTTCTTCTACTTCAAAACTCCCAGTGAAAGGAAAGAAGGTAACTTCACAGTCGAAAAGCCTGGCAGACAATTTTTAATCTAGTGATCAGAGTTATTATCACCAGGAATGGGACACAGGGAATTCCAAGGCCTGGGAAAGGGAGCCGTAAGTAGAACACAGCATCGCTCCTGTGATTTTTCTAGCCAAAGTGGAGTTACCTCAATCTAATTATGAAAGGTCATTAGACAAACCCAAACAGAGGCACATTCTACCCAACAACTGGCCTGTAATCTTCTAAAGAATCCAAGTCACGAAAGTCAAAGAAATAGGTGCAAGCCTAAGAAGACGAAAGAAACAACAAAACATATGCAACATGTGATTTTGAACCAGACTTTTTTTTTTTCTGGAGAGAGAGAGAGAGAGCGCCATGAGCTGGGGGGGGGGGGGGGGGGGGAGGGCAGCTGAGAGAGAGAGAGAGAGAGCCTCCTAAGCAGGCTCCATGCTGAGCTGTGGGGGCTTGATCCCATGACGCCAAGATCATGACCCAAACCAAAAATCAAAAGTTTGACGCCCAACCAACTGATCCAGCCCCCGAACTGGATCATTTTGCTCTAAAATGGGCCAAATGGCAAAACCAGAATGGGGTCTGAAAATTGAATCGATGGTGGTGATGCACCATGTTAATTTCTTGATTTTGACATTAGTACAGTAGTGATGTCGAAGAATATTCTTATTTGTGGGAAATGCTATTTCAAGTCCTGGGGGTGACAGGGCCAGCCATGCCAGCAACTTCATCTTTTTAATGTTCTTGTACTTTTGTTCTAAGTTGGAGATGGTTTCAAAATGAAAAAAATGACAAGATAGCTCCCAGTGGCTGCATGCTTATCCATAATGTCTTTGGCGGTAGGTCAGAACCTCTATAGTAAGATTCCACCCCCCTTTATTGCCTATACGTCCCCGGGCTGCCACTCCTGTCCTCACTATTCTAAGGGACAGTGTTTCCATTCCTGCTCTGTGCTTCTCTCTACAGTCAAAACTGCCCTTTCTCCACCGCCCATCACTATCCTGTTAGTCCAAGTCCAAGGTCAAGCTCATCTTTTAGCCAGCATGCTGGTCATAGCAACCCTCTTGATTTATCTCATCAATCGGACTGTTAGCTTCTAGGACCCAATTTAATATTTACCTGTACGAAGAGACCTACTCCCTGCCAACTCAAATGGACCCTCTTGAGAAGCCGTGCTTAATCACAGCTACTTTCATGAATACCTTCTTCATAGTAAGTGCTCAATAAACACTTGATCTTTGGCTCAACAATGCCTGATCACATGTTCATGGTTATAGAATAAAGACTTATTTATGGGGCGCCTGGGTGGCTCAGTCGTTAAGCGTCTGCCTTCGGCTCAGGTCATGATCCCAGGGTCCTGGGATCGAGTCCCACATCGGGCTCCCTGCTCGGCGGGAAGCCTGCTTCTCCCTCTCCCACCCCCCTGCTTGTGTTCCTGCTCTCGCTATGTCTCTCTCTGTTAAAAAAAATAAATAAAATCTTTAAAAAAAAAAAAAAAAAAAAAAAAAGACTTATTTATGACTCATTTCTCCATGAAAAATTCAGCACTTTACTAATACAAAGGATTTCTACTCTTCCTGGACTTGACTGAAAATTTAAAACATGTGGCAATTGAAGGTTCAAGAACCAACTTTCTCAAGCCTAAGAAAAGCTCGGCTGTAAATATTCTCCAATAAACGACTTGATCTGGGTGTCCATTTCAGACTTCTGACATCTTTCAACTCCTTTTTCTTGTTGGTTTTTATCTTATGAATACTTGCACGGTAAAGTATGTTCAGAAAATACAGAGCCTGAGAAGTAACAGAACTGAAGAATTGAGCCCACACACTGGGTTCCTGCAGGAACATTAAGCCCAGCTATGTGCCACACAATGGGCCAGTTGTGCACACCATGCCTGCTTCCTTATGAAGATTCTGGTCTTTTCAAGGTATCTTGTCTGTAAGCTACAAATTGTCTTTGGTGGGAGGGAAATGAAGAGAATAGAGGTGGGGTGGTACATGAAGGGTAGGTCTTGACTCCGGAGTCTAAGACACCTGCATATACGTCTCCCCGGCACGCTGATTGTGTAACTCCATGTCCAATTGCATTCTTGCACATGTTATTTCCCATTTTATATCTTCAAGCTATGCTTTGAAAGGAAGACAGAGAAAGTCTCTGGCACTTAGTGTATGTCTCTGTTTTTGTGGATGTACTTGCTCAACCCAATTTTGGAAATATGGCCTTCGGTGGCTCATTTTTGTATGATTGGTACATAATGATACTCATCAGTAGCTTATTGCTATGTAATCAAAATCACTCAAGATTTCAATGCTGCACTAATATTAACTTCAACCATTTACTATTTTACTGAAGTGAGTGTTGATATAAACATTTGCATACTTATTTGTCAATACAAACAGATTTGATGTTGAGTAATAAGGTCATTAAAAGTAATCACATATTTATGTTTTTAATCCCCATTTCCCTCCACCCCTTGCTCCAATTCCTCTCTTCTTTACCACTGAACTAAGTAAGTCAACAAGGTAGCACTGTAACTACAGTACAGGACCACGATGGGCTTTTCTATTATAAAATCTGTCACCCTGATCTGAGAATCTGCCGGCAGGTGCCAACCACACAGAAGAAGGTTGCTTTCTCTAGTTAGAATCCTACAAGGGCCTCCGAAGCCCAAGAGATGAGCTGGGATTCATTTTGGGAGTTTGATGCATTCACTAAGTTCCAGACAAGACCAAACAAACAAACAAAAAATGAAAACCTAATGAACAGCCTTCGTCGGGGTGGGTTAAGGCTACATCTCAAGCTGCAAATGTGCATCCTGGACCAAGCTCCTGCTGAAGCCTCTGGCCCTCCTTCTCATGACAGCCCCAATCTAGGTAATGGAGGTGTGGCTTTGGGAGAGGAAATGAACTGGGCCATGTGGAGGAGGGGAAGGAGGAAGCTGGAGTCACTTTCTAGAAGCCACCATGCTAAGTGTGAGAACTTGAAGGGGTCCTTGAGAGTCCTTGACTAAAACCCTTATTTTATACATCAATAGCGAGAGACTCAAAGAGGTAAGGTGATTTGCCTCAAGTCAAACAGCACTCTGGATGGTTCCTCAAAACTGTTCTTCAGAGTGTTTTTTTCCCCTCAAACTAATACAAGGAACTCTACTAGTCAGAAATAGGATCAGTTGTCCTAAGTCATTTCAACACGTGCCTCTGTGTGTGTGTACATATTCTGACTACCATTCATTCCCACTCCACCTCCCCCACCCCCCGACTCCCAATCACCTTTGGGTAATAGCTATGGGAATCTAACCCTTCTGCACTGGCTACAGTCTTGGTGGGACTGTTCATCAAAGTGCCCTGTTCTTCCTTCACTGAGGATAAGATTATTACCCTGGGCCTAACTTTCTCTCTTCCCTTGGGATTTAGGTCTTGAACACTCAAAGTGATTAGAGTGCATTCATCCCAAGGGAACTAACCGTCTGGTAGAGATGGTTTCCTGGGTCCTGTTCCCTAGAACCCAAGCACTACTCTGGTTCTTTCACTTTGTCTTTGATTCTAGGAGTACCCCTATAATCTGTGGCAGATGCTGTGAGTACACTAAGCCAGTGATTCTCAACCAGGAGTGATTTTTGCCCTGCCAGGGGATATTCAGCAATGTCTGGAGACATTTTCGGTTGTTACAACTGGGGGAGTTGGAAGGGGGCTGCCAGTACAGTGGGTAAAGGCCAGGGATGCTACTAAACATCCTTCAATGCACAGGACTGCCCTCAAAACAAAGAATTACCTGGCTCAAAAATGTCTGTTTGTAAGGTTGAGAAATCCTGGGCTAACCCACTACTGATTTCCAACACCCCCTCACATGCCTGCTTCCCTTTAGAGGGTAAAAATATTCACTTTCCCAGCCTTCCTTATAGCTAGGGAACAGGGATCCAAGTAATACAATTTTGGGCAGTGAGACTCAAGCAGAATCTACTTTCTTAATGTAAGTAACAGGCATAGCTGATACCCTTCTTCCTCCTGCTTTGAAGGTTTAGATGAAATTTTGTCTGCTGGCAGCCATTTTGTGATTATCAGAGAAAAGCCAAGAGACTCACAGGCACCCAGTCCTTACACTGTCCAGCCATCAAACCAATTCCAATGACTATCTCCTTTCAGTCTTGTTGCTGTTCAATAAAAATTGAACCCTCACTTGTTTAAGGCATTAATAGTCTAGGATTCCTTTCCTTGCAGTTGAGAGCATTTCATGGTTACTCCTCCTAACAAATGGTTTTCCCTGCTTTTGTTAGCTACAGTCCATTTTTCCATTTTTGCAAGAAAAGAACTCTGCCTGAGACAGTATACTAAATATGGACCTTTGTGGATTATTTGTTACAGCCAGAATTGAGCTTTTTCTAATCTTGATGCTGGCTGAGATTTTGGCTACATGTAGTAAGTCAATGTGGTCAACTCTTTGCTAGCATTCAACAGTATTTTTGGATCTGTGCTTTGTGATAAGATTTGTGATGAAAATTACTTTCTGACTTTTAACTATAGGTCAGAAAATGTTTCTGCCTTTTTAACTATAGGTCAGAAAAATCCTTCAAGCTATAGAGTCAACTAGACGTGTGTGCAGGGAAGGCTTTTCCATCTTGGGACTAGGGAGTAGAGCTGAGGAAATATTTTCTATGCTCCTCTGTGAAGTGACCATGAGGATTCAAGAGCAGGCCTGTGGAGTAGATAGAACAGGTGCAGTCAGACCCACACTCCTCCAGATGTCCATCCCTCTCTCTCCCAGTACTTCTTCAAGGAGCGGGTAGGGAAGGGGTCAAGGCATTGCCAATGATCCTTCTGACTACAGCTCAATTGCTGCTGGACCTGCATAATTATTGCTTCTTTGGGAGGAGGGGAATGTCAGAGAGGTGGAAGCACCTCTAGGCACTCTCCATTTAAGACCTGAACTGCTCCTGTCCCCCCACCCTGCAGTGGGGGCTCAGCCCTCCCATACTGCTGGGCCTCCTTCCCCCACATTGGACCCGCCAGTCAGAGCAGTGACCACTCCGGCCTCAAGCCTCCCTCTCAACAGGGCACCTTTAGAAGCAGTAGATGATCATTCATTTGTTTATTTACTGTGATCACTCACCGGGAGCATCTGGGGTCTTAATGGCTATTAGCTCTATAGCTTCTCCTGATTGGGGTGACAAATATAGGCAATTCTCCGAACTAAAACATTTTTTGGGAAGCACTCTGTGGATAGAGGTTAGGACCACAGGTTCTGGAAGGTACCTGAGTGCAAATGGAGCTTTACCCCTCCATAATAATGGTAACAGCAGCAGAAGCAGGGAATATCAATAGGGACTGACCATATGCAACAGTGCTTTAACAAATACTGCCACGCTTTGTAGCTATAGGACTTTCATCCCCTTGCTCAACACCTTTGAGCTTCAGGTTACCAAAGGAGGGTAAGAGACCCAATTTAGACTGTTACAACAGAGGGCCAGATATCTAGGTAGTAGTCTTTTAGCATTAACATTCAAGGCCACGGGTCCTGACCAGCTGAAACCTACCTGAAATTCTTATTAACAGGATACATCCTCAAGCAAACCATTCAGTTTGGCATATTTTGACTTTTCAAGAAGAGATCATCATCCTAAGCTGAACTCTGGAACATCTTTTCTGCACACTAACCACCAGCTAGTGTAGAAGGGATGCAAAACCAAGACTGGAATACTAGGGCCCCGAGGTGGCTTCCAGCTTCTTTCTTGCCCCTGGAAACCTGTAAAATTCATCTTTGAGGCAGGATAGCTTCAATGTATAGGACTGATCTGAGTGTTTGAAGGCTCATGATCCTGTAATTTCTTCCTTTGCTTGCTAAAGCAAGCTTACACTTAGTAATTTAGAAGCTGTTTAGAGGGAAAGGGGGCTGTTGAGCTGGAATAAGAGGACTAAGTGATAGTGATGATCACTGACAACAGAAGATACAAGTACTGACTGTATTGTGACCGAGTACTGAGAACCACTCCTTCCATCTCAGCAGGACACATGTCCCTGAGAGAATGACATTCCCCAACTCTACTCAGTAAGCATCAGTGACATACCTGGGGACCCAGGTAGGAATCAGCAAAGCTAGGTGTGAACTTAAGTCATTTCTGATTCCACTTCCCAGAACCACCTGACACAAAGAGGACAGGGCATCCTGCAGCTACTCTGTGTGACCCCACCATGCAGAAGAGAAATTACCCCATGGGTCCAAAATGAACCAATCAGGCTTTGTAGCTTTCTAGAATGTTCGTGCTGTTTGGAGCATAATGAGGAGCCCAGCTGGTCAGGAGCTGAGCCCTGAGAAGGCCTAGCCAAAGACTGTTTAAGACAGAATAAAGGAACATTCACCTCACATGTCCAGGGGATTAAAATAAAATTCTCATTTGATATTAGAAAACCAGCTTGAGAAAATTCAGCCCATTTTCCTGCCACTTTCTCTGATAAACCGTACACAAAGGCTCCAGGGTCCTCCCTATCCTGGAGATGTCCAAAGATCTTCCCATGAGATACTCAGTATAAAGTGTATCCCAATGACCTCATGCAATGCGCTGGTATTTACCTCCACTCAGAAAAACCAATGGTCTCATAAAGAACAGGTTACAGCTGTTTGGCTTCTTTTGTGTGTGCTTTGCAGAATCTACGTGCATTCATAAACAACCTGTCGGTCAGGTTCCGGCCAACCTCACCGGTGTGGATGTACTCAGCTGAACCTGTAAACCTCTCACTTCATTAGCCATACCTTTCTAGCCATTGTTTATTATTCCTTGAGATAAATGAAACATTTCTGTTTCTTGCCAGGGCTCTTACAGAGAAACCTGCCCCCCTCCCATCTCTTTTTGGTCCTTTGTCAGGTTCAAGTATAAAATTGGTTGGAACTCCTTAAAAACTTAAAATCAAGTCCAATTTACTAAATGTGCCTTAGATTGTTAATCAAGTCAACTTTTTCTTTAAATGAAGAACTTACTTATTAAAGGATATTCAAACAAACATAATGCTGCACTTCCAGCTAGTGATAGTATAAGAATTTCTAGGAGAGGCCTGCTGGTCCTTAGACAAGGCAGTTGAGTCTTAGATGATCTTAAGGAAATTTATCAAGGTCTAAGGGCTAACCCAAGGATCTTTCTTCCCCCTGCCCCTCTCTCTTGCCAGGCAGTAGCCATGTTTATCAAGTAGGGCAACCATGTGTGGTTGTGCAGGCTGTACACTGCACAATCTATGTCAACAAAGCTCATTAATAAAGCTAAAAAATTTTAGTTTACAGGAGACATAATTCACATGGGGCCCACATTTTACAGGCTCAGCAGGTTCTTAATTTTTTATTATCACAATTTTTGAGACCCAGAGAACAGCTTTGGATACACTCTCCAGAAAAACGTATGCTAACTATTGAGAGTTTATACAATTTAAAGGGGTTCACGGGTCCCCAAATACTATCCATGGACTCCAGTACTTAGGGTAAGACTATCAGTTTCTGGTAGAACCTGAGAAGCCACATCAGAATAAGAAGCTTGCTTGGTGAGCAAATATTCACATATTTAATGGTATCAGACTAAGAAAACACAGTGCATCTCACTCCATGCTGGGAATAGCTTTACTTTGGCTCAAGAAGAATCTCCGTTATAGGGAGGCTCCCTCTCCTCCATAGGCAAAGCTGGGATGGGCAATGTCCGTGCTTAATGTCCAGATGCTCATTTTTTCTTGGCTTTGATTTCAGATCAACACCAATCCAAACCCTCTATTTCCTAACTGACACATTCCTCCTTCAAATATGTTGATTTGTGTAAGCCTCACTGGCTGAGTGCCAGTTGAGTCTTCAGGAGATCTGCCATACTTTTGCCCAGATCTACTCTGTGTTTATCTTGCCTTTTAACCTCACAGAGTGAGGTCTTATTTCCAAATCCTCCAAGGAGTTCCCTCACTCTAGTTTTCTATTAGGCACTATACCGGACCCTAGACCTAACGTTTTATTCATTCTATGCGTTAAGTCCTCTGGCTATGACCTGACATACATTGACTTGTTTTTATCTTATTACCACATTTTGTCGCAGGTACCAACTACAGTCATCAGCCCCATTTTACAGGTGAGCAAACGGAAGCCTACAGCTCCAAAGTTAGCTGAGCAAAATTATACAGTCTATGCTAGCTTTAGAAGTCAAACCTGATCGCTGGCATGTAACCTCTACATAAAAGGTGGGCAAACTTTTCCCCATTAGATAGGAAGTATTTTAGGCTTTGCAGGTCATACGGTCTCTGTTGCAAGTACCCTGTTCTGCCATCGTAGTGGGAAAGCAGGTGTAGATAGTGCTGAAAATGGCCATGGTTTTATCCTGTAGGCCTTTTTTTGTCATCCCACTCTCGTGCCCTACTTCAAGCTCCATGCCTCAGGGTGTGCTCATCTTAGAGAACAAAATGATCACAACTTGAACATCTATAGCATGATAGTCTTTTAATGCAAATCTCCATTCTTATAGTTAAAAAAATGTGTCATAGTAAAATACCAATAAAGTCATACTTGGAAAGTAATGTGCATTGCACTTGTTATGGGATATTTTGTCTAAATTATGTGTTTCAAATTATGCAAGCCTTCCAGGGCCTCCCTATTCTTTATTTTCTGGAGATGTGGGTTTTACCTGAAATAGAACAAGCAACTAAAATAAAGGGTTAGGGACATCAGGATTTCCTCGACTTCCTGGCATGCCTTGGTGCTCTGGGAAAGCAACGTCCTTTTTAAATATTCCTATAGCATGTTAGGTCTGGGGAAACAATGGTTTGTTTTTAGTAAATACCATTCATGCAATGGTGATACAAGACACTGAGTAGCTAACAGCAAAGATTGATGCTAATGTTTCCAAATCACACTCTCATTGGTTTTAAGTATTTCCCTGTTCATGCTTCACAAGCTCCATTCCTTGTTTGTCTGGAGAAACCAGTCTTAAAGTTCAATTATAGATACCATCGTGACGGATGAAAGATTTGATTTGCAGCTTCTTGTTCATATGCTGGCTTCCTGTGTTAGCACAAGGTGGCCAAGGCAGAGGGCGAAGCAATAGAGAATAGAAAGGCCGAGTTGCTTGGAACCTGGCATGGACACACTGGAGTCATCCTTGACTCTCCTTGAGGGAAGACCAATGGTAGACGGGAGAGCCTTGGAACCATCGGAATAGCAGGTGTAATGGCTCAAATCAAGATGTTGCTAACTGGGAGACGGAAAGAACAGGGACTGTATTTTAAGAACAATTCTATTTTATAGCGTGGTTACTGCCCTACATTCCTGAAATGGTCACAAAGGCTCTAACAAAACAGCAACAACAAAACAACATTAACAACCGCAACAGCCAACCTTTATGAAACGTTTCCTGCGTATGAAGTATCACTCTTAAAACTATGGTAGGTACTATCGTTACATCCATTTTGTAGAATAAAGAATGGAGAGTAGAGAGTTTACATTTTTCAGGGTTTCACAGATAGGAAGCCCATAGATAATTACATTACACTGAGTCAAAGAGTTACCAGTGTTTCTCAACCTATTTCCACTGTGGTATCCATAAATGCACAGGAGAGATTGGAGGTTTCTAGGTAAAAGCCAGACATAAAAAACTCAAAGCGATGTATTGACGGTCTAAATATATTTTTACTTTTCTTATTTTTTGTATTTCCGATTCTACTTAGTATTGTAGCTGTGTTTGTTTTAATATGAAAAACCAGGTTCGAATTGAGAATACAAGAAGCCATTTCTACCATAGCTGCAAGTACTGCCAGGGTCAGTCTGCACATGTTTGAGAAACGAAGGTCAAGCCATCCCTTCCGAGCAAAGGAATAGCCAGACCTGAAGGCCAAGAGGGTCTGAAGCAATATTCAGATGGTCCAGACACACAAACACAGAAATATAGGCACTGGGGCTCTAAGAGTAAATCAGTAAGAGGTAAATCAGGTTGACCTTTAAGGAGTTTAGGGTGTTATGAGTGTTTGGAGATCAACAGATATCGGAATACAGTATGGCCAGGTGGTTCTGGAAAAGTAACCCTTTCTTGACTCTGAAATGCCCCCTTCTCCTCAATACTAACTTTTCCTCAACCTCTGACAGAGCAGTCTTGAAAGGCTGACAGTGTCTACCCATCTTTGCTAAGTGTCTCATTAAAAGGTAAAAAAAAAAAATCTGGTTTCTAAGAAACCCCCCTTTGAATGTAGTCTATGTTCCTCATTTTGTTTTGAAAAATAAATGATTCCTAATGGCCAAAATATTTAAGTTTGAAAGCCAGATAATGAGAACACACAATAATCACGTCCCTCAACTTTTTTTTTTATTCCAGCAATAATTTCCTTGTCACTTGAATGTGACTCCCGATTGTCACAGTGATTCTGAGACAATGATTTGGTGCTGCCTAATGGCACAAAGTGAAGTTGTGAAGCTGATGCCAAAACCGTGTCAGCTCCACTCAGGAGAATGACAAAGGCTCAGAGCAATCGCGCACGTGTAGAAAGCGGGCCAGGCCGCCGTGTTGGCACACAGGTTAGTTCTAGCAAATCTGAAGAAACCTGGTTGGTTGCCCCTCCCATCTGCTCACGAGGAAGGTCTGTTTGAGACTCAAGCTCTCTGAGATGCCCAAACCCAGGCCTGCAGAAGGCAAGTCAGCCTGAAGCCGTCCCCTAGGGGGCAAAGTCTCGCCCAAGTGTTCTTGATAAAATAATTCAAGTTGTTTCAGCTATTAAAGGATAAATCAAAGACGACTTAGCTCTCTGTTTTTCATGGATAGTAAACCCAAGGCCTAGAGGCTGCTCTTCTCCACCAACAAGGCCATACTGGTCATTCCCACTAAGCGTGCACACAATGGCAGAGGCCATCTGAACACACTACCAGCTGCAAAAGAATCAAGAAGGCAAGAGATGGAAATTTTTTTTTTGTTATCTCAGCATATTGGTAATTACTTGTTTATGTCTACATCAATCAGGCTATGAAATGAGGATTTCTGTGTCTCTCTTGTTTACTAATGATTCCTTACTATCATTCACTCACTCATTGCTTTACTCGTCCCCTAAATATTTCACGAGCATACCTTATTAGTTTCCTTTTGCTGCTATAAGAAGCTCCCAGAAACTTAGGGGCATAAAAAAACACAAATTCATAAGCTTACAGTTTTGGAGATCAGAATTCCAAAATCAGTCTCGCGTGGCTTAAACCAAGGTGATGGCAGGGCTGCATTCCTTCTGGACACTCCACCAAGGAATCCGTTTCTCTGCCTTCCCCCAATTTCCAGAGGCTGCCTGTATCGCTTGGCTCTTGAACCCACAAAGCTGCAGCCTTGGCTTTGCCTGGCATATCTTGGCCTCTGACGCTCCAGCCTCTCTCTTTATAAGGACGCCTGTGCCCACCTGGATAATCTTCAAGAGCCTTAACCACACCTGCAAGGTCTTTTTGCCGGGCAAGGTAATGTATTCACAGGTTTCGAGGGTTAGGATGTGGCCATCTTTGTGAGGTGGGGATAGGAGACAATTCTCCCTCTTAGTATAACCTAGTGTATGCCGGGCATGACACTAATACTCTGAGGAGCAAAAACACATACAGGTCCCGTCCTCATGACGTTGTGGCCTACGGGGATACTACCTGACAGAGGAAATGTCATGAACAAAGGCTCAGGAGAGACCCAGAAGGGAACACAGCAAACCTGGGGGACTGAGAGCAGGTCTGCAGAGAGCGGGGTGGGACACATTCTGTAGGAAGCAGTGGGAGGTGCACCCCCAGGATCCTGCAAGTGGCAGTGGTAGCATGAATCAGGGTGTAAAACAAAGGTGGAGAGGGGTGATGAACGATCTAGAACAGAGATCGGCAAACACGGCCCAAAGGCCAAATCTGGCCCACCTGTTTTTGTAAATGAGGTTTTATTGGAACATAGCCATACCCACTTGTATGCTGATTACTACTTTCACCTACAAAGGCAGAATTGAGTATTTTTGATAGAGACCGTGAAGCCTGCAAAGCCTAGGGTATTTACTATCTGGCCATTTACAAAACTAGTTTGCCAACTTCTGATATTGGAGGTTCAACTGATAGCACTGGTATACAGGTTGGGTCTGGCAGGTGAAAGAGAGCAAATTTTCTGCAGGGTTGACGAGGCCCTGGTTTGGAGAGTGGAGAGGGATGGTGGTGTTGAGGGAATACCATCAGTTATTGGTTATTTAGGTCAGGTTTGAACTACCTTGAGACATCTAAGGGGCAAGGGGCAAGTAGATATGTGGGTCTGGAGCTTTGAGGAAGTACAGACCACACTATGTTGCCTCATATCCTGGTGCTCAAAAGCGTATTTATTCTATGTTGGACTAAATTCCATGACAAAAACATTTCATTTAAGCTCTGTTTTTAAACCCTTATCTTCACTCGCATTAATGGAAAAGACAATGCCAAAACCACTGCTTGAAAATATGAGTGTATGTTTATAAAAATCAATTTGGAATACAGAAAAACATTAACATTTTGATTCAGCTTACTTTGATTCCTGGTCATTGTCTAAACTTCATAGCCAAATAGCAGCAAATTCATATTTTAAAGTTTTCTCAAATTTTAAGTGTGAGATCTATATTTTGTTATTTATGAGGTTCAATATTAATGGGTCAGAAATGAATGGCAGCATGAACGATAGAGGGTACTTTTTATCCAAGCAATTGTCAAAGAACCAAGCGAATGGCAGTGACATTTCTCCTCCCAGTTAACTGCTCAAGATTTCAACTCTCCTTGACACTGCTTCTTATGGTCAGAATGGGAAACCTACTTAGTATACAAAATTTGGGTGGTGAACCAATGGTTTTACTTACTTGAGTTACAGGATACATACACTTCCTTATCTGTGTGGTCGGCAGTCAGCACCATTCTCTCTTGGCCCCCCAAATAGCCAGATGTCTATCATCAAACTTTTCCACCACAGTATTTCTGATTCCCGGCCTCCCGGATAGGAACCCAGCTGAAAACATACTCTAAGGTTGTAGCTAGTTTGTAACTACCATCTCTAAACAATCTCCATCTTCTGTCCTCTCTTTTCCCAGACAGAAGAAAATATAACCCTCTGGTTTACTGCTCATCATTGTACTTACCAGCATTTAGTAGTCTTTACTTCTTTAGTTTATTATCTGTCTCTTCCCACAAGAATGGAAGCTACCCAACAGTAGAGAATTTTGTCTTTTGTTCTTTATGTTCCAGTACCTAGAACACTGTGTGAATTGTAGTTGAGACTCAGTAAGTAGTTGTTGAATTGATGAATGAATAAGTAAGGGATGGTAGTGATGCAAACATCATAAAAATCTCTATCAATTTGACCAACATTCAACCATCATCAACTCTCTCTCTGAACTGGGCAAATTTTCATAAAAAAAAAGATTCTGGCACATTGCTATTTAATATAGAATATAGTCAAAAATGAACCACAGTGTCAGTGAGATAGCTTGCAAATGATCTTATGCCTAGTAGTACTTTATTGAACTGCAAGATTCCTGACCTTCATTATCAGTCTGGTCATCTGCTTACTTCTTCCTTCTCTTTGCAAACTGCTTAATATCCCCATCCTTGGTCCTAAAATTAAACTTGGACATTTATGAGCCAACATATTAAGTGTCATTTCTAAACCAAGTTGATGAATTGGTAGCGGAGGCTTATAACTAGAGCTCAGAAATTTCTTGTCTTAGTTGGGCAATGGAAAGAGCAATCTTTGCCTCCACCCAGGTTGGAATCACTGAAGAAAGGAGTTTTTATTTTTATTTTGTTTTATTTTATTTATTTATTTATTAACATATAATGTATTATTTGTTTCAGGGGTACAGGTCTGTGATTCATCAGTCTTATACAATTCACAGCACTCACCATAGCACATATCCTCCCCAATGTCCATCACCCAGCCACCCCATCCCTCCTACCCCCCTCCACTCCAGCAACCCTCACTTTGTTTCCTGAGATTAAGAGTCTCTTATGGTTTGTCCCCCTCTCTGGTTTCATCTTGTTTCATTTTTCCCTCCCTTCCCCTATGATCCTCTGTCTTGTTTCTCAAATTCCACACATCAGTGAGATCATATGATACATGTCTTTCTCTGATTGACTTATTTCACTTAACATAATACTCTAGTTCCATACACGTCATTGCAAATGGCAAGATTTCATTTTTTGATGGCTGCATAATATTCCATTGTATATATATACCACATCTTCTTTATCCATTCAGCTGTCAATGGACATCTAGGATCTTCCCATAGTTTGGCTATTGTGGACATTGCTGCTATAAACATCGGGGTGCACATGCCCCTTCGGATCACTACATTTGTACCTTTGGGGAAAATACCCAGTAGTCAATTGCTGGGTCGTAGGGTAGCTCTATTTGCAACTTTTTGAGGAACCTCCATACTGTTTTCCAGAGTGGCTGTACCAGCTTGCATTTCCACCAACAGTGTAGGAGGGTTCCCCTTTCTCCGCATCCTCCCCAACATCTGTCATTTTCCTGACTTGTTAAATTTAGCCATTCTGACTGGTGTGAGGTGGTATCTCATTGAGGTTTTGATTTGTATTTCCCTGATGCCAAGTGCCGTTGAGCACATTTTCATGTGTCTGTTGGCCACTTGGATGTCTTCTTTGGAGAAATGTCTGTTCGTGTCTTCTGCCCATTTCTCGATTGGATTATTTGTTCTTTGGGTGTTGAGTTTGATAAGGTCTTTATAGATTTTGGATACTAGCCCTTTAACTGATATGTCATTTCAAATGTCTTCTCCCATTTTGTCAGTTGTCTTTTGGTTTTGTTGACTGTTTCCTTTGCTGTGCAAAAGCTTTTTTTTTTATTATGTTATGTTAATCACCATACATTACATCATTAGTTTTTGATGCAGTGTTTCATGATTCATTGTTTGCGTATAACATCCAGTGCTCCATGCAGTACGTGCCCTCTTTAATACCCATCACCAGGCTAACCCATCCCCCCACCCCCCTCCCCTCTAGAACCCTCCCAGTTTGTTTCTCAGAGTCCATAGTCTTTCATGGTTCATCTCCCCCTCTGATTTCCCCCCCTTCATTCTTCCCTTCCTGTGCAAAAGCTTTTTATCTTGATGAAGTTCCAATAGTTCATTTTTGCCCTTGCTCTCCTTGCCTTTGGTGCTGTTTCTAGGAAGAAGTTGCTGCAGCTGAGTTCGAAGAGGTCACTGCCTGTGTTCTCCTCAAGGATTTTGATGGATTCCTGTCTTACATTTAGGTCTTTCATCCATTTTGAGTCTATTTTTGTGTGTGGTGTAAGGAAATGGTCCAGTTTCAGTCTTCTGCATGTGGTTGTCCAATTTTCCCAACAACATTTGTTGAAGAGACTGTCTTTTTTCCATTGGACATTCTTTCCTGCTTTGTTGAAGATTAGTTGACCATAGAGTTGAGGGTCTATTTCTGGGCTCTCTATTCTGATCTGCAAATCAATCAATGTGATACAGTACATTAATAAAAGAGAGAACAAGAACCATATGTTACTCTAAATAGATGCAGATAAAGCATTTGACAAAGTACAGCATCCTTTCTTGATTAAAACTCTTCACAGTGTAGAGATAGAGGGTATATACCTCAATATCATAAAAGCCATCTATGAAAAACTCACAGCAAATATCATTTTCAATGGGGAAAAACTGAGAGCTTTTCCCCTAAGGTCAGGAAAATGGCAGGGATGTCCGCTATCACCACTGCTATTCAACATAGTACTAGAAGTCCTAGCCTCAGCAATCAGACAACAAAAAGAAATAAAAGGCATCCAAATTGGCAAAGAAGAAGTCAAACTCTCACTCTTTGCAGATGATATGATACTTTATGTGGAAAAGACTCCACCCCAAAACTGCTAGAACTCATATAGGAATTTAGTAAAGTAGCAGGATATAAAATCAATGCACAGAAATCAGTTGCATTTCTGTACACCAACAACAAGAGAGAAGAAAGAGAAATTAAGGAGTTGATCCCATTTACAATTGCTCCCCAAACCATAAGATACCTAGGAATAAATCTAACCAAAAAGGCAAAGAATCTGTAGTCAGAAAACTATAGAACATTTATGAAAGAAATTGAGGAAGACACAAAGAAATGGAAAAACGTTCCATGCTCAAGGATTGGAAGAACAAATATTGTGAAAGTGTCTATGCTACCTAGAGCAATCTACACATTTAATGCAATCCCTATCAAAATACCATCCACTTTTTTCAAAGAAATGGAACAAATAATCCTAAAAGTTGTATGGAACTAGAAAAGACCCCAAATAGCCAGAGGAATGTTGAAAAAGAAAAGCAAAGCTGGTGGCATCACAAGTCTGGACTGCAAGCTCTATTACAAAGCTGTTATCATCAAGACAGTATGGTACTGAACAGTTCATTTTGAGTGACATGCTCATTGCTGGACTAACTACCATGGCCAGGTGACTAGACAGTGATGACCGGCTAGGCTTGAGTCTTGTATCTCTTTTTCTTGCTAGGGTAGCAGCAGGCCTGCCAGCCCTCCTGACTGTAGCGACTGAGCAGTTCCCCAAAGGAAGAGTAAGGGAGGTGCTAGATAGACGAGAACTAGCATATCTCTCACAGTGTGTTTGCTCACTCTCAACTAGATTTCTGTCAACAAGTCTCTTAGCCCACTTTCTTACTTCTTTATGAGTAGATCATTCTTGACCTAACAGCCAGTCTGATTTTTTTTAAAAGTTTACACGAGAACCTGTCACTTCGCTTGTTCTTAAACTGTCTGTGATAGATTGAATGATGGCTCTTCAAAGATGTGCACATACTAATCCCCAAACTTGTGAATGTATTACCTCACACAGCAAAAGAGAGTTTGCAAATGTACTCAAGTTAAGGATCCTGAGATGGGGCATTTTTGTGGAATATTTGAGTGGGCCCAATGCAATCACAAGGGTCCTTAGAACAGGGAGGCAGAGGGTCAGATAGATGAAGGCAAGGCACAGAAGAAAAAGTGTTGGAAAGATGTGGCCATGAGTCAAGCCGTGCCACCAGGCTCTAGAAACTGAAAGAAGCAAGGAATGGATTCCATCTTGGACCTTCCGGAAACAACCAGCACTGCTGACACCTTGGTTTTAGCCCTGTAGGCTCATTTTTTATTTTTGACCATCAAAATTATAAGATAATACATTTATGTTGTTTTAAGCCATTGAGTTTGTGGTAATCTGTCACATTAGAAATAGCAAACTAATATATTTCTAATAGCTGTTTATTATACTTAGAGTAAAAGCCAAAATTCCAAATTGCTTACCATTGTTGACCAGGCTTATGTTGCCAGTTCTCCTTCTTCTCATCCCATCCACCTCTACTTCCCTGAGTTTCTTGTCCTCTTGTTCTATACTGGTCAAAATGTTAGCCATAGGCCAACTGTGGCTGTTGAACCCTTTCAAGATAGTTAGTACAACTGAGGAACTGATTTTAAGTCAAATTAAATTTTAATTAATTTACATTTTAATTTAAAAATGAAACAGTATAAAATATTTTTCCATTAAAAACAACTTTATTATTTTGGTAGGATCACATTTTACTTTACTGAAAATTTAGCATCAAAATTGAGATGTGTTTTAAGTATAAAATACACTCTGGATTTTAAAGACTTAATACAAAAGATGTAAACTATATCAATAATTTTTATATTGATTATATGTTGAAATGATAACATATTGGGTACATTAGATTAAATGAAATATGTAAAAATTAATTTTGTTTGTTCCTTTTTGCCTTTTTTTTGGATGTGGCAAGTAGAAAATTTAAAAATTACATATGTGGTTCACATCCTGTGTATATTGGACAGTGGGCTCTAGTCTTCTGACTTTTGACTTGTCCCTTCTGTGAGCAAAGCCATTCCCTTAGCTTTTGCAGGGCACACAGCTCCAGCCTCTTCCAGTTCATTTAGATTTCAAGACCAGTGTCACCTCTTCAAGAAAGCTCTCCCAACTGCAAGAAGCCCTCATTTCTCAAATTCCAAGACCCTTGTTTTATCTTACTTGGTATAATACATACTTATTTTATCTTCTTCATATTAGTATTTGACATTCTTATTTATGTGGTTGCGTGTTCATTGTCTGTCTCCCCACCTGGAATGCAAGTTCATGGGAGCAGAGCCTCTGCTGGTCTATTTCAGCTTGGCCTTCAACAAGTATAATGATGCCTGGCAAATTTCAGGTACACAATCATTATTTCTTGACAAGACCTGATTGTACTTCCCACTGTTGAGTTCCCAGAGATTCCCCTGGAAGCTCTTAAACAAAATCCCTTGTTTTTCTTGAGCAAGTTTGGAAGGGTTTCTATTACCAGCAACCAAAAGACCTTTGACTAAGCACAGTCAATGGCTTAGGGACTCCATTTTTGCACTTGGAGCCATTTTGCTGTCCCCTTCAAATATAAATGTATAAATCAGGCAATTGATGAGGGAAATGAGAGTAATAACTGGCCTTCTTTTCCTTTCTCTCTCTCCATAATGGTGGTAGGTAAGAAATTTTTCACTTTCTTGTTACTTTTTCTTTACTCCCGTAAGAGTTTGCCATAAAAGGTTTTCCTCTAGGCTCCTTGATGCAGTAACTTTGAAAGAAAACTGAATTTGGAAAAGAGTAGAAGCATAGCCAACCCTTCTAAATCTATTTACAGCAACTTGAATTCCTTCTTTGGTTCTTACTGAGATTGCTGGTCTCCTTTTATTAGTTAATGTTGTCGCTGTTATTTACACAGCTGTTAATAACGCATTTTTTCCTCATGTTATTTTTGTTTTTTCCAATTCTGTTTGTCTGGGCAAATTTGGATGCTGACAGTTTATGTACAGCCTGAGATTTAAATGTGGAGTTGTCAGTTATTAAAAGCTACAGAAATAACAGTCATTCTCTTAAGACAGAGTGTTCTGGATGCCATTTTTGAAAACAGGACTTGAACGGCACAAGCAATGTAAGCAGCTTAGACTTTGTATTATTAGTCAAAAGGTATATCTATTTTCTCTGTATTTTAAATTTGAAGACAAAGTAGATTGTGAAGATTAGATCTCCTTTATGATGATATCTTCAATTATGGAGGGAAATCTTTGGTTTTCCAATTTACATATTTTACTCTAATTTTACATTTTCTCCACTATTCTTTTATCTTCTGATCTTTTTTTTCCCCTTTTACTCCCAGTTCTTGTAAAATACAGAAGGTAGAAGGGGGAGAAAATCTATTTGACATGAGAACACAGGAACTGACCTGTATAATAGATTGAGATTGACATCTTTTTAGCGATAAGCCGCAGAAAGTGAACAACTACTTTTTTTTTTTTAAGTTTGACAAGAGATTCAGTTTCATCTACAGAAAATAAATAGCCATGTAGTCAGGAAATTTTCATGTCCTGTGTTTCTCTGGGCATGAATAATTGGGTTTTGTGGGAAGAGATAAAATTAATGAAGATCAGAGTTTTTGTGGAGGTGTTTACACAGCTCCAGCTGAGATATCTGGCAATTATTCCATTAGTCTGAACTGTATGGAAGACTACTCTGTGCCCTGAACAACCACTGATGAAATCTGCAGAATTGTGAATTTCCACCTTCCTCTGAACTTCTCCCTCCATGCCTCCCTGTATAGGCCGCATCCTCCAGTCTATGGGGTGTGAATGGTCACATACGTATTTCGACAAAAATTTCCATTGTGAAAAACAAAATGCACAGGGCAATAAAGGAGATCATTTTATTCAGCCCATTGCCACAGAGAGCATGTCATTAACGAGGAATATCTCAAAGAAAAGGAAGGGGCTCTTGGGTCTTACAGAGGCAAGTAAACAAGAGAATCAGCCCGGGTCTTATGAGAGTCATGAGGATGAATGGAGATGAGTCTTTTCCAAGTCACTGAGGAAGGATGAAGGTGAGTCTTCGCTCAGAGTATGTGGGAGCAGAGTGGTCCTTGATGGGTAGTTCTTTCTCAAAATGCAAAGGGTAGGAAGGAATTTTCAACCATTGCTGCTTTCTGAGAGCAAAGGGCTCAGGCAAAGTTCAACACTGTCAGCCTTCCCTTTTGTTCAAGATGAATGAATATTATTTGTTGTTGAACATCTAAGAGGTGATCGAAAACTTCCTGAGGGGGGCAAAGCAAGGGCTAAAAAATCATGTCTTGAGGACTCTTGCTTGCATTTCTCCAACCCGGTTGGACTACCTATTGAGAGGTGGTGGCAAACATCAGTTGTTTGGGAGGCCTAGAGATCAGGCATCTTAAAAGAGGAGTGTCTAAAAGAGGAGTGTCTAAAAAAGAAAAATTTTAATATAAAGGTTATATTCCAGTAAAGAGTCAGATACTGAACACTGAGGGTAACCTGTCTGGTGGATTTTAAGAGGTCTGTGGAGGAAAGTCTTCTGATTATGCAGTTATGAGTTTCTTGATGCTCTTTAGGTAGGGTGTTAATGCTCTGCATGACACTGTCCACATTAATGGTTACCTCTGGGACAACCACATGCATGACCAGACTTCCTTAATGGCCCAGTCATGGTTTATCCAGGGAGAATTCTGGTCCGTGAATGGTTGGCTGTGATGGTTCCTCTGATGTTTATATCAAATCTCTGGGCTTCAGAGTGCAGAACTTCTTGAGATTTTGGAGTCTGAGAGGGATCTAGCCAGTCAGGTTTAAATTCTTGGTGTTGCTAAGCCAGGCAGGGGAGAGGAAAGATTGGCAATATTAGTTTGGAGGATGGTAGCCAGTTCCTGAAGGAAACTATAATGATCAAAAATTAGGTAAAAATTGACAATTGAGCAAGGTAAAAGATTCCAGTCCAATTTGCAGGCAGGACCCAAGAGAGACAAGATTTCTATAACCCATTAATCTATTTATAGAAATCACCAAGGGGTCAGGCTCTGAAACCCACAGGAAGTCAGCACCTGAAGTCAAATGAGAACTCAAAAAGAAGAAAAATCACATCCTTACCTTGCTGCCAAGGGACAAGGATCCAGAGCACAGGATCAGGAACTGGACTCACTATGGGGTCCCTGGATCACCAGTCAGGAAGGAACTGTCCTTGTTACCTAGCTGGAGTAAGCAGGGATCTGAAGATGAGGTTGAATCTTACCCAAGCCATAGCCCCAAACTGTGAAAGACAGAATACACAGGACAAACAAAGAGATGATTCTATTTAGGCTACTGCAATAGGGAGAACATATCTTAATGAGGACAATCACACACACAAAAAGGAAATGAGTTTCGGGTTTAGTAGAGGTAGGTAACTAAAAGACCATCGAGGAGTCTTCTGGGAGTCATGAGGAAGGACGGAGATGGGTCTTATCTGAAAGGAGAGGTCTACCGTAGGTGTTGTCTCACAATAGGTGAAAGCAAGGTAGTCCTTTGTGGTTTCTCAGAACACGACAGAGTGGCTGGGGGTTCAGAGTTCTCAACCATCATTGCTGCTTCAAGGAGCTGAAACTCAAATCAACTTCCACAATGTCTCCATTTTCCATAGAGTTGCTTCAACACTACATTAACAGGGACATAAACATGAACACCCAGGGAACCAACAACTGGTGTGTGGTTGACTAAGGATGTCGCTTACATGGTGGGTCTAACCACTAGTTTAGTACTAGACCTTCTTTATCTGTTATCCAGCTTTCTCTTGGACTCTTTTATGGACAAGGAAAGTCATGTACCCGAAGAGGCAACCAATTCTAATTTGAGCCACTTCTGCGACGAAGTTTTTCTTTTTTCTTAACCTCTAAATTAAAAAAAAAAACAACTTTTATCTACATGTCAATTCTAACCACTGGGAAAAATACAGTATTAGAACTTTACAGAAAAGAGTTAGGAACGGAACTGAAATTGCTAGCAAAATGTTAGCAATTTGGATTAATTAGCCAAAAGTAATTTACAATTAATGAAAATTCTGAATTAAAGAATACAGTATTTAAAAGAAACCCTGGTTTATTACTTTCTGCCACATTCTGTAACTTAAATTCACTAAGGAACTTGCCTAGAAGATCTTCTTAGGAGACCTACTTTAATAAGAATTACTTATAATTAGCATAACAATTTCGTATGCAAACGGCACTTCTAAAGTACTTTAAATTTACTCTTAAGTACTTTATATATTCCCATTTGCAATCTTATTTACACCCTTAATTTGAGCTCTCTATGAAGAACGACTTCCCTAATGAAGAGTCAACTTTAAGCCAGCTCCACAAACTCTGAATTAGCAAACCCAAATCAATGAGATTTTACTTCACATATGTTAAACGGTACTATATATAACGAAAATACTGATTCCTAGTGATATACTATTATACTAAAACTCTGCTCATATTTAAATTCTGTAACGTTTATATATACATGATTTATTATAGGTTGGGAAAGAAACTAAGTTATTGCAAGTAATTGGATGTGAAAGCCTTTAAAATTCATACTGTAACTGCCTGTACTATATACCATATATCCTCATCTGGTACTTTTAAAGAACTAGCACTTTGGAAGACTATTTTCAGAAAATAGTTCTTCAATGCCCAAAATCTTAGTTCACATGTAGAATCAGTAGGAGAAAACTGTAACCAACAGCACATTAATGGGTCTTTAAAACAAATATAAACTAAAATGAAAAAAATATATATTTCCCCAAATTTACAACTAAAGGGTGAAAGAAAATGCAAAATAGTTTCTAATTTTAGCTACCTGGGACACTATATCTTTAATTTAACTCTGAAAGAAAATGCTTTGGACTGCTTTGAATTTTTAGAATTTTTTTTTCCATTTGGCAAGCATCGCAGGCCACAGTTTTAAAATCTGATTCTTTCTCAATCTACCTTTTGTGGTTTCCAACGCTCCCATTTATCTCTAGGGACTCACAGGCTGTGTTTACGTTATGCCAAAGAGCTGAAGCAAAAGTAAAATTTCAATTCATCACCCAGATGTTTCCAAACTCCATGTAGCCATATTTGGAATTGTATATATAAAATATCCCTATAATTTATTAATTTTTCTTCCCCACCTGGATGTTTTGGCATCAAGTCACTTTATGTCTGGCAACTCCTGGGAATTTCATATTAAGACCTGGAAAAGGGGTTCCTTGCTAATCAGTCTGCTTTAATCTTGAAGTCGAGCCAGATTGGGGGGGGTAGGAGGTGGCGAGACAACCCCCAAAGGCCCCATGCTTATAACTCAGGTTTTTGTTTTTTTTTTTTTCTTTCAGAGGAGTGGAGATCCAAACACCAGGGTCAGTGAAAGCCAGCTTATTGCTCTGGAATAGTGACCAAGGAGAGAGAAACCAATTTACTCTGTAGTAGTTAAAAAATGAAGTGTATATGTGTATGTGTACGCAAATGTATATTTATGTGTGTGTATGTGTGTGTATACATATACACATGGTGTTACTCTTGTCATCAGAATAAGAAATGTTTTTTCTTCTAAAAAGAATATAATAAAGTAATTATTGAGTTAGAACTAGACACTCTCCTTAGAGGAAATGTGAGTTCGTTTCCTTCCCCTCACAGATGAGTCAATTAGAGCTAAGACTGCGGAGTTGTCCAAGGTGGGAGAGTGAACCAGAGAGGAACTGAGATCAGAACCAGGGTGTGAACCCGCTAGGCACTGAGTGTGTCTGCCAGTATTAGATTCCTCTATTTTGCCACTGGGGAAAGCTATTAGGATAAATAAGGCTTTTATTATTTTAAATCCAAATTACATTAGTATAATTCTCATGTTGAAAAAGGCTTAGAGGGGCGCCTGGGTGGCTCAGTGGGTTAGGCGTCTACCTTCAGCTCAGGTCATGATCCCAGGGTTCTGGGATTGAGTCCTGCATCGGGCTCCTGGCTCAGTGGGGAGTCTGCTTCTCCCTTTCCCTGCCGCTCCCCTGCTTGTGTGCCCACATTCTCTCTCTCTCTCTGACAAATAAATAAAAATCTAAAAAAAAAAAAAAAGAAAAGAAAAAAGAAAAAGGCTTAGGAAGTTTTCATTTTGTTTAAACGACGCAAACACAGGCATTTTTAGGCCTGAATCAAGTCATTCCTTCAGACGGTCACATGTGATTTATACTGGGGTCCCATGGAGGCTTGTAGGGACACAGCCTCTGAGCCTTAGTTTCTCCTCCTGGTAAACGAGAAGACAAACGCCAGCCCCACAGAATAGATGTGTGGATGAGCCAAATGTGTGGAAAGTACCCAGACTGTGGCTGGCATACAGTGCGTGCTTAATAAATGGTTTCAGTGATTACTGTGACCCGAAAATTCCATACTGAATGGAGAAACTGATGTTGCCATGAATAAGGAGAATGAAGACAAAAGCTAGCCTATCCTTCTGCTACGATAGCAAACAAGGTGCTGTTGCATGGATTGGCTGAGGAATGTGTCACCTCTGGGGGAACCAGCTCAGGAATTATAGGAAAAGCTGCCATGGTTAAAAAAAAAAAACAACAACAGATGTGTAAGCTCAATGAGATAAAGACATTGATTTTACAGTGCTGGGGGTGGCAGAGAAGAAAGAGGTGAGAGGTTTTTTTTTTCTGTTTCTTTTGTATGTTCCACACTGGGTGTGGAGTCCAATATGGGGCTTGAACTCAGGACCCTGAGATCAAGAGTCAGGCGCTTCACTAACTGAACCACCCAGACGTCCCAAGGCGAGAGTTTTTTTAATATGCAAAATTAGTATTCAAAAGAGCTTTGGTAGACCTTGAGAGACATTAAAAAAAAAAAGCACATTGGACCAAACAATCAAACTAACCCACCAAAACTCTTTTGCGCTGGAGTGGAAATATTTTAACTATCACGAACAGTGGTATTGCTTTGGAAATTGAGAGCCTGTGCCAGCCTACAGTGTATTACAATGTCTAATCACTGAACCCGACACTTATTTTGCAATCTCTTTTAGCTGCATCTTCTTGAGCAACAGACCGACTGATGATCTTTTATGAGAAAGTTAAAAAAAACCCAACCCAAGTCCCTTCTAGGTGAAATGATTAAATGTCTACTTGGGGTTGAGGAGAGGGTTTGTTGAAAGGTCTCACCTCTCCTGTGAGCTTATGTAGCAGACACTTGACATTTAGGAGCGATATGTCCCGAGACCATTGCAAATATAATTTTGGCTAAAAATTGCAGTCGAGGACCCCTGCAAAAAATTTAAGGAAATCTTGCATTTTTAGGGAGAATTTTGTCATTTGTGTGAAACAAAATGTAAGATAATAAAGTGATATTAAGATACTCATTCATGAATGAAGAGATGAGCTCTTGAACTCTAAGCTTGCTTATACATCAGTTCAAATCAGTAACTCTTAGTTTTACGTATTCTTGTGTAACAACTCACCACAAACTTAGAAGCTTAAAGCGACACACCTTTATTACCTCATAGCTGCAGACTGCTGTTGAGGTGTCAGCCAGGGCTGGGTTCTCAACTTCTCAGCTGGAGGCTGGGCTGATCAGCTTTCCTGCTCATGAGATTGTGGGCAGATTCGGGTCTGTGGCTGTGGGACTGAGAACTAACTTTTCTTTTCTTTTTTCTTTTCTTTTCTTTCCTTTTATCTTTTCTCTTTCTTTTCTTTCTTTCTTTCTTCTTTCTTTCTTTTTCTTTCTTTCTTTCTTTCTTTCTTTCTTTCTTTCTTTCTTTTCTCTTTCTTTCTTCTTTCTTTCTTTCTTTCTTTCCTTCTCTCTTTCTCTTTTCTTTCTTTCTTTTCTTTCTTTCCCTCTTTCTCTTTCTCTCTTTCTTTCTTTTTCTGCTAGTTGTCAGCTGGAGGGCACCCTCAGCTCTTGGAGACTGCCTGCAGTTCTTTGTCACAGGACCTTACCAATATCCCACTTACTTAATGGCAATGGGCTTCTTAGACAAAGCCAGACAGAGAGAGAGAGAGAGAGAGGGAGAGAGAGAGAGATTCCAGCAAAAATGGGTACTAAGAATTCCTATAATTGTATACGCGTAATCAAATGCAGCCTGTCACCTTTGCTATATCCCATTGGTTAGAAGCAAATGACATTCTCACCCACACTCAAGGGGAGGACATTGCACACAAGTGTGAACTGCCAGTGTGTGGGAATGATGGGGGCAACCTTCAGAGTTCGACCGTGACAGTATGTCTGCATGATTGTAAGTACTAAGGATTATTGTATTTGACTGTCTCTTGCATAGTCAAAATTACCAATATTAATTCTGTAAATACCTAAGGTCTGCATTTGCCTAATCCCAAGAGTTCTTGCCTTACACAGCCAGTCAACAATTTTTTCTTGAGCACCTGCTAAATGACAGTCCTGCCCTCATGGAATTATAAACTACTGATATACTTGTAGGCAAGTCCTAAGTACTCAGTTATGCTTGCTCACTCTTTTCTTCAAGATATTGTGGCAAAAGTGAACTTTCTGCCTGCTCCCCTTCCTCGCCTCTCATATCCCTGCCATTCCTTCCCTAGCTCCAAGGGGAGAAAGGGTTCAAAGCTTGGGATTTTCTTTGCTTGCTTAATAGCTCATTGAAATAATGCTATGAGAGCAGGTCAACATTAGCGTAAGAAAACATAAGCTTTGATACTCAGCTTCCTCACAGAGGAGTCCCTGGGAATCCTGAGAGAGGCAGAACACTAATGGCATGGTGAATTATCAAAGATGGAGGGACATCAAAGAGAGGAGAACAACTATGGGTACCCATGGGACATGGAAATGGGATGACCCGATGTGTGACTTGATAAGGAAAGTAATGACCTGCCTTGTACCTTCGTTATGACCTGCTAATAGTAGCTTACATATCTCTTAGGCACATGGGCATGAATACAGTTTACAATTCTAATTTCCCCAAGTCAACATGGATTAGGACGCTCTCACCCTTAAAGGAAAAGAGAGCATTTGAACAGGACACAGTTATAGTTTCACCCCAGATGATTCTGGAACATTCTTCAGGGTAAGAGAAAACTCAGCCTTGTTACGAAATATTTTAATGTCCTCTCAGGATAGAAAAAACTTCTTGGGAGAAACTCTCAGAGCAGAGAAAAGGTAAACTGTTTACATTTGCTCCTTGCCCTATTCCCGTTGAGCACAGAAAGTGCTATCTTGTTAGCAAAAGCAAACAAAAGGGGTGCCTTCTTGTCTCAGTACATGGGGATTTATGTAGGCAACCAGTATTAGTGTTAATGGGTGTTAGACGTGTAAAACCCAGCCCTTCAACATGATAATACATAATACACCCCTTAATTTTTAATTCACTTGGGTCTCAATTTTAAAGCATTTTCTTGTAGTTTGTCCTAATTATAATCATTTTTAATGACAGCTTAAAAATTTCATCCAACTGTCTTATCACACACGGTACTTAATTTCTCAAGTGAACAGTTTTACTGTACACCATTCTGGGAATTTTAAGAACTAAAACATAAAAGGAGAGAAAGTCCTTTGTATGGTGAAACTAGATGTTAATTGTTCTAATATACATGAAGAGACCAAAGAGTTTCTTGAAGCACGGGACTGGTCTTCCTGCAGAGGCTTCTCCATCCCCTTTCAAGGGAGATTCGCAAAACCCCAGGGGAAAAAAGAAAAAGGGATTTTTTTTTTTTTCATTTTGCTGGGTTCTGCCAAAAACCAGAACCGGGATTGAATATTCATTGTTGTATTCTACATGTTGAATAGACAGTCCTGTTTGCTTAGACCTAAGTGGAAACTACCCAGCTAGAGAGAATAATGAGCTGACTACCTTAGCCATACCATCTTCGGACCAGATTATTTGTGAAGTTGTTCGAGGCATGATGAATTTTCTAACATCTGCTTGCAACTCTTGGGGAGGGTTGACTTCCTGGTATGGTGTGTGGCTTATTGGCACCCAGAAAGACACAATTGATCACAGAGCTGTTAGACTTCTTGGTTGTAATTAATCATGAGCCACATGTAGGATGTAGAAGGGTTAGAAACACACACACACACTTTTTTTTCTTTTTTAAATCTGGCAAGTTAAAAGACACTTAAGGTTGCAGTTTTTTTCCCCATTTTCAGTGGTGTTAACACCCTGAAACATGGCTCCACCCATCATTTCCTGGGGTACTTTTCCCCACTACCCTTAGCAGTCTGATCTTCTGTGTTACCCTCAGTTCCTGCCTCAGGACCTTTGACTCTGCTGTTCCCTTCACCTGTTGCTCTTTTCTCCCACTAACTGAGGTCTCTGCTCAAAATGCTACCCTCCAAGAGGTTTTCCTTGACTCTGCTTTGTACCCATTTTCCCAGGCACTCTTTATGGTCCTACTCTGCTTTTTGTTTTTCTACAAACCCTTTATCACCACCTAAAATGCTCCACTTTCAACAGCAATTGACTGGAGGACCCCAAAACCGAGTGCTGCCCTTCATCACGACTAAAGCGCTATGACGCGTACTTTGAGTGGCCCCCCCCCTTTGCGAGACCTTAGTGAGACCTTCACCAAGACTCTTCTTTCCTGACCACTTCGCCACGGACCTATGCACTCATGGGCTCCTAATTAGAGGGCTAGTTTTCAGTCCTTAATTAGCACACCTAGTCAGTGAATTTCTTCACTGATGTCTGTGCCCTTGCTTAGCAAATTAGTACATTGAATTTTAGAAAATTTTTATATTATCCTACTTGTCAGCTCTGGTGGTCTTTGTATTATTTGCCGGTAGTTGTCCAGTTACTTATTTACTGCGTTTCTTACACAGATATAAGCGGCATGAAATCAGACGTTTCACCCGTCTACTTCCGGCTCTCTTTAGAACCGTCGCTAGCCTATAACAGATGATCAACAACCCTGTTGAATTATGTTGCTAAATAAATGGCAGATAGTCCTTATCTTTGGTCTCAGCTGATACACTGACTGACCAGAGCAATTAAACAGTACTTCCAGTTATTTCTAGACTATAAAGGCAACTGAGAGCTGAGGAGAGGGCTTGGGAAAGGTTATGTTAGGTTCGATATTACAGAATTGTCATAATTGAATTTTCCATTTTTCAGTGTGATTTTTGAAGGGCTAAGTAGAACATATAGAAAGCAAAGGGCCAGATCGTCAACGTGAGGGCTTGAAGAATTTTCACAATTGAACACATCTATAGGGTCAGCACCCAGATCAAGAAATGGAACATTACTAGGTTCCCTGCACTCCTTCTGGACCTGTGTGCCATGAGTAACGATGGTAATTGGAAGGTTCCCCCCCTCCCCCACCCCACCCCATGCAGATCAGTCACCTGAGGGATGGTTGTATTGTTATTAGAACACATGGCCGTTTGATGCGCTAAATTAACTGTTGAGCTGGGAAGAGGCTTTGCATCTTCTCCCTTTTTTGTAACGTTCTGGGGACTCCTGAGTTTTGTCATACTTCATCCACTTACTATTTTTGGAGAAGCTGGGAGTCTCCAGTGGCTGCCCACGGAGGTGGCAGAAGTTTTACTCAGTTCCCTTTGTCTGGTGGAGACTGTGTTTAAGTTTCTTCTCTTTCAGATTCTTCGGGTCACTCTGCAGATGAACACTAACTGGACTGGGAAAACTAACTTTTACTTGTGATTAACACTAGGGACATATTTAAAAGAACATAGGGAAACATGAAACCTGTGACATTTACATTATTTAAACTGTGCTGCAGAACCAGCCGCACTCCGGGAGCTCATGACCTCTAGTATATGCTGAAATCACCTGGGTATGCTGCAGCCGGGGGTAAAACGAAGAGGGCACATTTCGAGGAATCACTTCCAAAGACCCAGATTCAGCTGTTCTTGGGAAGGTTATTTCTATTAAGAACCTCATATGATTCTCCAGTAAGATTGGTGAAGAGTGACTTGGAGACTGGCAACCTGGTTCTCTTGGTAAGACAAAAAGCCAAAGCAAAACAAATCTAAACAAAATCCAATAACAACAATAAAAAAAAAATTCCCCACTAAATGCTTGTAACTCTTCTTGAGCAGGCAATTTCCCTTTCCTGTAAAAGAAACAATCCTAATAATAGAGTTCCTACCCAGTCACACACAAAGGTTTTCTACACACACACACACACACACACACACACACACACTTTTTTTTTTTTTTTTTAAAGATTTTATTTATTTATTTGACAGAGAGAGACACAGCGAGAGAGGGAACACAAGCAGGGGGAGTGGGAGAGGGAGAAGCAGGCTTCCCGGCGAGCAGGGAGCCCGATGCGGGGCTCGATCCCAGGACCCTGGGATCATGACCTGAGCCGAAGGCAGACGCTTAACGGCTGAGCCACCCAGGTGCCCCCCACACACACACATTTTAAAGCTTTTGAAAAAACCAGCCACCAGTGGGTATTAACATGAGTTTCATCGGGAGCTTGATGTTGACAGTGACATTTGAGGGAAAATCTGGCTGTGGTTTGACCCTCTAGAGTTTGGGTACATCCAGATCTAACGTAACCAATAGGAAAAGCAGCATTTCCCCCCCGCCCCTCAGTTTACTCCTGCTGGGCTCCTCTTCCAGACGGCAGGAAGGCACAAACGCTATTTCCGTGCGTGTGCGGTCTGTCTTCACTTCCTTTTGGGAGAGGCCCAGGTTTTTCTGGATGGTGTGTGCAGAGTGTGTGGCTGCGTGTCCCCTGTGCGTTGTCCACCCATACACTGACGGCCCCGGTGACTCTGTATGGAAGTTTCTGGGGTTTGCAGTGTGATGATCAGAGCCCAACATTTGCCCAAATAAGTTTACTCCAATCATGTGCCAGATGGAATGAAGACTGCAGGCACAAACATTCTCTCTCTCTCTCTCCCTCTTTTTTTTTTTTTTTTGGATGCATCTCTCCCATCTATGTGCATGTGCAGTCTGTTTTGACTTCTTTTTGAGAAAGGAACAGGTTTTCCCATGTGTTTTATGTATGGCCAATATTAAGACCAATAGTGGTGTCCTCCCAATGGTACAGACTGGTCTTGTGCTAGTACCAATCACCGCCCCCAAGTGGCCCATGGGACAGTGCCAGGGGTGAAGGTGGGTTTCAGCACGGGTGTCATTTCTTTTTTGGTCGAGCGTACCTAGGGAGTGGAACTGAAAGCCAGTGGCCACCCTTGCAGGTGAGTGAGCTCATGACCACGAAGGCAGTGGGCAAGAACTCCCTTCCGCAGTGTGGCTGGGCCAAGGCATTCCGTGACCCTTCAAGCAGAAGGGGAAGTTGCATCCACTGTAAGTGCTGGAGGGTAAAAGTCACCGCCAAATTAGTGGCTTCCAAATATCATTTTCCATAAAAACTTCATGATAAAAAGCATGTTAATACCCAATGGTTAGTGGTTTTTATGATGGCGTTAAGCCATTTGTGCCGAGGCTCTACTCTCCATGCCGTTTTCCTCACCAAGGAATGAAATTGGCTGCTCGTGCAACGTTTGTGCGTTTTCACTGTTGCTATAAAATCAGCCCCCAGGAGAATTTTAAGTCTTCTTGAATTGCTTTTTAGCACCGACTAAAGAAGTAAAAGTTCTAAAACTGCCTGGTTACAGACAAATCACTTAAAAAGCCAGCTCTGTACTGGCAAAGTCATGCTATAGGAAGTGTTTCAAAAGGCAGACTATAACAATATGAAAGCTAAGTATTGTTATTTATTTAACAAACGAGGCAGGCTGTCATTGAAAACTAGGAGCTCCAGGAACTCTTTAAGGTCATTCGAAATGCCAGATCCTTGTTGTAACAGACGTCCTGCTATAATGTGTGATGATGTTTACACACGTATGTCTTGGCTGGTGGACTTGTTTATAAGCAGCCATACAAGCACACATTCTCTATTCAATAAAAGTTTATTAATCCATTGCAAGTTGATTCAAAATAGTACCTACGTGAAGCCGTTCTCCAGATGGCCAGAATCACTGCATCTTCCAATGAAAAATATTGAATAATCTAGGTTTAGTTCAAATTCAAGTCTAATATATTGAAAGTTAAACTAACCAGAGTTAGTTGTATGTTGCATGTATCCTGTGTACACAGGGTTTGTGCAAAATGGAGTGAAGCCAGATCAAAAGAGTCACCATGAAAGGTCAACGGCGTTCTAGAGGTGGGATTGTTTGACTTGTTTGAATTGGTCAGTGTTATCTATTCTTCCCACTGCATGGTGAGCCCCTTTAGGACAGACACCTGTGAAGTCACCTTCCTACTGCTTGTTCCCTGGCTTCTATGGTGGCATTCTACACCTAAACGTGTTCAATAAGCAGAAAATGTCAGAAAATTTATGCCGTTGTGTACTGTCAACTTCAGGGGAAGGATACTATTACATTTTATTCACTGGCCAAAAAATGAAGATCATCATTGAAAAAAAAATAATTCTATCAAACAAAATGAAACATTTGAGCTGGTTTTAATCAATGGACAGTGAGACCCTCAGCCCAGAAATCCACCTGAAAGGGGTCCAATGTAAGCCACATGCCCTAATGCTCCCTGGCTTCTACGCAGTGACCTTTGGGTTGGCCATCCACGCGGGTTCCAAACAACCTCTCCTCCCCAAATGTATCAAAGAGCTGGGATTGTAAAATCCGGGAAAGACATTTTAGAAATGATAAACAACCCTGAGGATTTGAGTATTTATTCTAGGCTGCTTATGATGACATATTTTTCTAACACTTGTCTGGGTGCCAGGTAATGGCAGGGTGGAAAATCACATTCCCCAAATAAGTGAAGGGTGTGTCACCCTGAACCGCCTCCATCTCTAGCCAACTCTATCACTAGCTGAGAAAGAGACTTTAAAGGTGCAAGAGAGATTTAATTCCTCTCAAAATGTCTTTTAAGAGCCTTATGTTCCGAGAAGGCTTCTTTTTCTTCCTTTCTCTTTTTCTTCCTCTTTTTCTTTCTTTCTTCTTTCTCTTTCTTTCTTTCTTTCTTTCTTTCTTTCTTTCTTTCTTTCTTTCTTTCTTTCTTTCTTTCTTTTTCTTTCTTTCTTCTTTCCTTCCTTCCTTTTCTTCTTTTTCTTCTTTTTCTTTTCTTTCTTTCCTTTTTTTTTTGACAGCCCATGCTCAGTGTTTGCTAATTTGTGATCTTTTGAAATGTCTAATGTGTTTTCAGGCCTTCTGTGTACCTTTAGTGAGAAAGGTTTCTCTGCTTAATTAATTTGCATTCTTTTTTTGTTTGCCAGACAGTGTCTTCTGCTAAAAAATCTTTTTTTTTCCTTCTAGGAAGCAAAGAAGGAATTGGAATAATTTTGCATGTCAGTTTTGGAACATTTTATTTGGGTAATTTGAGGTTCGAGCTGGTGAGAAGAGACATAGGAATCAGATTCCTCTCATTTTCTAACACTGCGTTTCGTATTCTCTGGAAGGTTCACTTAGTGTTTTCTATTAAAGTCTGACTTGAAATTGGGATTCCAGAAGGAAGCGTGTATACCTTCTAAGCACACTGCCACTTTCCCATTGTAAAATAACCCAATATAAAGTTTCAAACACTATACAAATTAGGGATGGTCATTAAAATAGTCACCCAAGATGCCTGTATATTTTCCTCTCAAGTAATTAAATTTACACATGGAAGTTAAAAGCTGCCACAGAAAAGGAAACATAATTTGTGTAAAAATCAGGGCTGGGAAGTTGTCGCTCCTCACTGAAAATTACAATTCTCATAGCTTGTGGAACTGTAATACCGACTTCATGCTGGTCAAGTAAGAGACCATTATTACTGACAAGGAAAACCGGGAGATTTGCAATTATGACTTTGTTCAGTTAGAGGTTGAAAAGTGCAGACAATTTATGCCAAATACATCTGATGTCCTGCATTTTTTGATGTTATTAATAGACCTGGCTTTCACATTTGCTGAAATTTGCATGAGGTATGCCCTAGCTCTGGGGAAGAGAGAGAAAAAAAAAAAACAACTTGTGTTTCAGGGACCAAATCTAAGCCCACAACCTCCAGAGAACATGGAAAACTGGTTCCTTTGGGGCCAAAGAGTGTTTCTGAAAGATGTCAGAGATGTCACACAGGGGAAGACCGTTTTCTCCTTCTTGAATGTCCGGTTTTGAGCATTTGAAGAAAATGCTGGTGTGTTCCAGGATATACACAGGTAGACCATCTCATTCCATTTCAAGGGAAAGTGACCTATGCATTCATACAGGGTTTTATGTGCAGAAGGGCCTGTGCTTACTCTGGTACTCTGCTGTTTCCACTCTTGAAATTTTAAGTAATTTTAGCTTTGAACCTGTGCTTTGCAAGTGAAGGTCCATGGGATGGCAGACCATGCATGAGAACAGAGGAAATGTATGTCATATGTGTGTTCCTCTTTGCCACCTTATTTCCATATAACCTTCGAGAAGCCCCTGGAACACAGAATTTTGGGGGAGGGCGGGTCCTTGGTACATGGGCATTCAGTGAGACTTAAAGTGAGTAGAAAGAGAGCATGTTATGGAAGCCCCAAGTTCCAGAGAGTATTGGGAGAATGTGGGTGAATCAAGAAGTAAAATAAAAATAGTGGAGTTGGTTTTGTGCCGTGTTTCTCTTGTTGTGGTAAGAATGAGGTACATGCATACATAAGAGCTATGAAATATAAATTGTGTGATTTTGGTGATTCCATGCATGACTTAAATGCTCTTATATTTGCATTTAAAACTGGCAGAGGCACATATAAAGATGAATGGTAAAAATCGTACTAATGATTTAATTTTAACTTTACTGAGAACAATATTAAATGGCAAACAAAAAGCACTAGAAGTTGAGAGAGAGAGACCACTGAAGAAAGGAAAAAGAAAAAAAACTATATTTTAGTATCTTTAGATTGGTACTTTTCCTCTACTTTTTGAGCAAGAGCCCCTGCACTTTTATTTTATACTCACCTGCAAACTCCTAGCTGGGGTTGATTAGGAAGATAGAAATCACACTAGTTATTTCAGTGGAGATAATTTAACATAAGGAATGCTATAGGGAACTGGAGAAACAGGCATGGATGGGCTGAAAAGGCAAAAAGAGGACATGGAGGTAATTTGGGTAGTCAAAGCAGGCAATGAACAGTCACCACTACTATGGCAAGGAGAAAAGGGATGAGCTGAGGTCATCGACACCCAGGAGCCCAGAGAATGAGCCTTGTAGAGTGGGGCCCAGATGGCTAAGGAAGGACACTGGCCAGCTGGTGCTGGGACCTCAAAAGCTCAGAAGAACAACCACACACAGCCAGGTGCAGACCTCTGAGGAGCAGACACTGCTTCTTGTACTGGTACCTTTGATGGAGTACAGTGAGGCTGGTTCTGGAAACTGGACCAATAGTCCTGGAGCCGACTGCTGCTGCAGGAGTAGCTCCAAGAAAAGGAGCAAGGCCCTTTTGCTTCTTGTGCCTTTGAGTTTACTTTCAGTGCTCCTGATCGGTTGACCTACAAGGGCTTATCTGGTAAAGGAAAAACATCATTTGTAGAGCCCCAGTGTCAGTGTCACAAAGAGTTGGAACTGAGAGACTCCCTTAATAACCAGAACATCAATGAACCATGCTGAGAGCTCTGGGGTATTCAGGGTTTCTTACAAGAGCCAAGTTTTCATTGGTGGCTACATGCAGAGCTCTAAGGGTCATCCTGAGTAGTTGACGAGAAGTATCCCATATGAACACCACCCTATGTTCAAGGCTGAAGATACGGCTCATCTAGGCTTACCCACTTCTGGCCATAGTCACTTCTACTCTCTTCCATGTCAGGCCCCTTCTCACCTCAGGATACTCCCAGGTCCAGAGCACCCTTCTCCCAGATGTTCCCATGGCTACCTCTTCCCTTTTTAAGTCTCACCCAAATACTTCCCTGTTAGAGAGGCCTCTCTTGACCTCAAACCCAAACAGCAACTTTCTCTCTGGCCCTGAGGCACTCCCCACCTCACTATACTCTTTTGTCTGTGCAATTATCAATATCTACAAATACGTGCTTGCTTGTTTAATGTCTTCTCTGTGCTAGTGTGTCAGCAACATGGGAAGAGAGAATTTATCTATCCTGCCCAGTGCTTAGATGTTGCCTGGCACATGATAGGTACTAACTAAAATATTTGCTTTTAATTCCAAGTGGGAAAGAGTCCTATAGCAAGTATTTTCCATCATTAATATTATTAGGTGTAAGTGGAAGGTAGAGCTAGATTATGGTACTTTGCTAAAGTGGTATTATGACCATAGAAAACTCTATTTTAAAGAAATATATAACTGAGGATTAAATACACTTAATTCGTTGCAACTTTCTACTTGAGGTGGTTCCTGATGTGTGTGTGTGTGTGTGTGTGTGTGTGTCCAGACATACTTTGGAATCTAGAGTTTTCCGTGATGCAGTTGAAGAGTCAAAAGACTCAAAAAATGTTTTTTGGACAACCCAAATGTCCACCAGTTGAATGGATATAATGTGGTATATCATATAATGGAATATTATTTGGTTATAATAAGGAAACACGTACTGATATGTATACAACATGGATGAACCTTGAAAACAGTTTGCTAAGTGAAAGGAGCCAGTCACAGAAGACCATACAGTATGATTCCATTTATATGAAATGTCCAGAACAGGCAGGTTTATAAAGACAGGAAGTCAATTCGTGGTTGCTAAAGGCCAGGGAGGTGGTGGTGGAGCACGAGAAAATGCTGGTGTGTTCCAGGATATACACAAGTAGACCATCTCATTCCGTTTCAAGGGAAATATGAAAAAAATGTGTGACTTGGAATCCATGAAGGTGTAGATGTGTGGATTCTAAGTTATAATTTAGATGATGTAGAGAGGTTACAGGGTAATAGGCTAGTGCAGGCAATGCTGTTTGGATTTTCAGTTTGATAGGCTTTGTATGTGTGTGATCAGCTGATAATGCCTGGAGATATTCTTGTGTCCAGTGGTGGGATAGGAGAATGATATCTAAGTACACCTCTTTTTGAGGGGACGAAAATGTTTAAAATTGACTGTGGTTTTGGGTGCACATATGTGTAAATATACTAGAAACTGCTGAATTATATACTTTGTATGGGTAAATTGTATGTTATGCAAATTATAACTCAATAAAGCTATTATTAAAAATAAATGTTTTCTGGTTCAGGATGGTAGATGAAGAATATACACTTATATTGTCTCCCACCTTATATATCAGGGATGGATACGCTATGGCCCATGGACCAAATCTGGCCCAGAATCTGTTAGCCTGTTTGTTTTTTTTAAATAAAATTATACTGGAATGCAGCTATCCTTATTTGTTTACATATCGTCTATGGTGGCTTTCTCATTATAACATCAGAATTGAGTAGTTGTGACAGAGACTTCATTGTCCACAAAGCCTAAAATAGTTATTATCTGGCCCTTTAACAGAAAATGCCAAGCCCTGCTTAAAAGAAAAAGATGGGCAGACAAATAATAGCAATGTTATTGAAAAAGCAGATATATGTCATGCTAAGTGCTACATAGCATATTAAAACAGAATACGCTGGAAAGGCCCACCTGGAAAATTTCCACAGAAAAGCCAACCTTGTTCTGAATATTTCTTTCTTTTGCCATCATACTATTGCCTAGATTACTCTATTTCATTGACTCTACGATTCCACCAATTGTAAGAAGCACCATTACTGTATGTACTACTAAGGAAGAAAGACATAATTAAATTAAAATATAACACAAGGTTTTCTCATCACATAGAACTTCTATTTTATACTTGTTGAAAGAACTCTTTCAGATACATTTGGATGGATTTTTATCACACATTTTTCTTGCACACACAGAGAAAGGTGGCCATGATCTGTGGCAACAGGCAGAGAGAAACTCTGGAATTCTGGGTAACTCTGGAAAGAAGTTCTCATGCTTGGCATTCTATTTCCTGCCTCATTTACATTGATTCTCTTAGTCTCTCCTTTGTTTCTCTCCCTCTCTTTCTAATTGTTGCATTTGCTAGTCTCCTCTGTCCAGATGCTCCGTATCTCCCTTCTTCTCTCCACATACCTTTCTCTGCTTTTTCTCATATATCCTTTGTGAGTACAAAGGACCTGTGGATAGTGAATAAAAGAGGCGTCTTGATTTCACGGGGGGTAAAATATGAAAAAAATGTGTGACTTGGAATCCATGAAGGTGTAGATGTGTGGATTCTAAGTTATAATTTAGATGATGTAGAGAGGTTACAGGGTAATAGGCTAGTGCAGGCAATGCTGTTTGGATTTTCAGTTTGATAGGCTTTGTATGTGTGTGATCAGCTGATAATGCCTGGAGATATTCTTGTGTCCAGCCCTGCGGAGAAGGATCCCTCCAGCCCTCTGCTGGGACAGCCTGTGGTGACTGGGACATGCACCAATTGGTTCATGGTGGAATTCAAGTGGCCAGAACCTTATTTCTGAATCACAGTTCCTGCTCTGACAGATAGGGGGCGTGGTGACCCGTGGTCAACCTGGGCATACTCCTCTTTCCTCCACCTTCAATCGGCGGTCAGTGGTACTTAAGGTGTAGGGGCCAGGCAAGGCGTATCAGCATCACCTGGGAGCTTGTTAGAAAGGCAAATTCTTGGGCCACATCCCAGACCTATTGAATCAGAAACTCTGGGAGCGGTGGCCATTAATCTGTGTTTTAACAAGTCTTCCAGGTGCAAGCTACAGTTTGGGAACCACTTCTTAATAACCTACCTGAAGTGGAAATCTCTATCATCTTTAACAGTTCCTGGCCTGTGGGCCTTCATTTTCTGCCACCTTGGCATTAAAGGTGGCAGGAAGTGACAATAAACTTAAATTAAAAAAAAATTCATATCAGGTAAGACTTTGTTCTTTGTGGGAGGGACTGCTCAGTTACGGGGAAAAAGGCCCCATGCTTTTTGCATTGTTGGGTAGAGAACCTGTCCTCCTTGGGTGATGGGATAGAACATGACTGATGAGCAAGTATAGCCTGGACAGTCAGAGAAACCCTCACTGAAGAAGCGACACTTAAGGGGACCTGGAGGGCCAAAAAGGCATTAGCCTTTCAGAGATCAGGAGCAGTGTCCTTCTGTCTTCCTACCCTCTTCTCTATTTCAAATCATCCTTCACATGGATGACAAGTTAATATACTCAAAGCACCTGTTTATTCATGCCACACTTCTGTTCCAGAAACAAATACGGCTCCTGCCCAGAGTCCATAACACCCCCAGATTTAGTCTGCATTCCTCCATGGGACACATGCTACCCATCTTTCCTACCCAAGGAGTCCATTTACATCCTTCTCACTTTGCTCAAGTGTTCATCCTGCCTGCATGTGCTTTTCTTCCCCATACCTATCTGAAGGCTATCTACCTACAACTGTGTCACTATATTAAATAATCATATCAATCACTCTGCTTTTAAAAAGCTCTTCTATATGACCAATACTTTTTCTTAACCTAAAACCTATTAGCATCTCTATGCATTGTCCCCATTACACTATTTATACGTTGCTTTATAATTGTTGCCTTAAATTGTAAGAAATGCTTCCTCATATGTATGCAAGCACATATACATCCATTCCACCCCCCAGGTATTGTTAAGATTCGGATCCGATTCAAGTATTCATTTTTGTTTTCCCCGAGTCTACATAGTAGGTATTTAATGAAGGTCTATCAAATTCAAATAGGAAAATGTGTCTTTAAGTGAGTATTCTAAAGAAATTATTGCAGCAGGGTTAGCACCAAATTCACTTTTCCTTAATAGCAATTTCAGTTTGGTGTGTCTTAAACAAACAACAGAGGTAGGGTTCACAGGAGTCACAGAAAGAACAGGAAGACCCCTGCTTCAGATGAAAGCGTTTCCCAAAGAGATCAACAGAGTAGATTTTTCAGTATTAGTGATTTCATAAATAAGAATAAAAAAGGAAAGGAAGGAAGAAAACCAAGAAAGATGAGAGACTGCAAACAAAGTAGAATTTTAAAAAACAGAACTATGAATTAAGGGATTCAATATTTTTAAAAATGATCATAATAGCAATATATATATATATATATATACACATATATATATATTTAAATTACCTATTTCTAACCTCCCAGTTTTTGAAAGTTTACTACAATGTAATTGCCCCAGAAGAAGGACAATTTCCAAATTACAACATAAATGGCAAAAGTCAAGGTTCGGACACAAGTCAGACACCTACTAGCTCACAAGTGTGATCTTAACAAGCTTTCCCAGCATCACTGTGCCCATTTCAGAGCAGTGTATGTTAAAGTACCAAGCGACCCTGTGTGCCTTAGAAAGTGAACCAAAGGCCAGGGGGCTGCAGTGCAGAGCGCTGGTTAAGAAGAGCTTAGGGTTGCAAATGAGACTGCTGTTGAGTCAGACAGCTGGTGTCAAATCTCTGCTCCACCCCTTACCAGCTGTTGGCCTCAGGCAATTTACAGGACTGCTCCCGAGCTGAGTTTGACAACATCTCTGAGGTTGTTGGGAGACTAAAAGAGATACAGCAGGGGAAGCTCTTAGCATAGGGTTTGGCAAGTAATAAACACTCAATAAATGCTAACTGTTGTACAAAGAGGGGGTCTTTCTGTCTAACCACCAGATGACATTTCCTTCCTTTTGGGTTTGCAGATTCATTGCAGGGAATATCAAGCTATCTGCTATCTCACAGCAGAGGACTGCTTTCATGTTTCAGTTTTATGAGTTTCCTGGCTATCTGAGTGCTAGGAAATCCTTCATTTGACCAATGTGCCAAGCCCATTTCCCTGCTAACAAACAAATGACAAGAGTGTCCTACTCCAAAATAAAACAAAGCCTGAGAACTAAGGCATTTCCGCAAAGAATAATGAGCACATCAAGCACATATTTTCTGCCACAGTCCAGGTGGCCTTCAAGGCAGGTGACAGCAGGGGCCATGATGGTATTAACTTCATAAGAGTAGATAAGTCAGCGGGAGCTACTCAATCACTTGACAGAAGTCAATTCAGAAGGCATCTGAAATGCCTGGCTTTAAAGATAATCATGTTAGGAATCAAAAAGGGGTCTAATGTTTGAGTCATGCCTTTCAAATGCAACAAATCATTATACCTGTCAAGATTTATGGACAGATGTATTTATGTTGACACTGGACCACTAATACTTTGACAAATGAGGGGCCTTGACATATACAACAAATACGTCTAAGTCTCTTTCCCGATTCAAAAAAAAAGGGAAGAAGTAGTGAATCATGACAAGCTGGTGATGTGGGCTGGCATGGCTCTGGGGGGCTCCTGCTGTCCTGGCCCCATCACTGCCCATTGCCCATTATGGCAGGGCCAAACAGTGTTCAGGCCCTTCTCACTGATGAATAAGACTGGAAATGGCTGATATGAAAGTCTAATAAAGAATGAACTCCCATGGAGGTTACCCACTCCCAGAAATGAGTCTGATTCCCTAGCCTCAAAGCATCTGTGGCCCTCTGTGAAGGAAGTGAGAATTTGATAAGCAGCTGAGAATCTGAGTGTGGTGATGTTGCAGTGGCCTCAGATTCTAAGTTTATTAAGGAGCCTAATTCTTATCAGTGAATTAAAGTCAAGGCTTGATTCATACCCAAACACTTGGGAGAAATTTGCTGTGGAAAAAAGAAGTCTCTAAAGAGACAATTAGATTTACGATGTATCATCAGGAATTTGATAAACTCACAATGGTCAAAAGGGACCTTAGATGAGATTCATTAATGTAACAGGATCTATGGCATTAATGACTTTTGCAAATGGAATTTTATTTCTACCTGCTTGTTTTTGGATACTGTCCCCTGAAGTTTTTTTTTGTTTTTTGTTTTTTTTAACCAACTCATATCTCTTGCCTTAGGTAAGTCCAATCCATAGTAATTTAGTTCCTGGATTCAAAGAAGGGATTTCTTTATTATAGGACAACTCAATGTGCACCAAGATTTTGCCTGGAGGAAACAGAGCCTTGAATGATGACAATGAGCTTCTTTATAGAGACAGAGATTGGACATGGGTGCTGTGGCAAAGAGGGAGAACTTGGCTCCACAGACTTCAGCAGATAGCTTGGGTGGAAAACAAGGGTTCAGTCAATGTATCTCTATGCTTGTGCACAAATAAATACACACACCCCTTCTGAATTTAGTTGTGACTATGAGAAACAGAACAGTAAGTGGAGTTCTGCAGGGTATAGACAACAACTACCTCAACATTCACTCATTCATTCAAAAAATACATATGAACACTTACTGTGCTCCAGACAACACACTAAGGCCCGGAGAAGCCCTAGTAGAATATGGCAGGTAGCGGTATTCTTGCAATCAAGGTGTGGGTGGTGTGAGGGGAAGGGCCATCAAACAATGAACACATAGGCAAATAAAAAAATAAATGCAGTGTGAGTAAAAGCTGTAAAGAGGATAAAGACTGTGGGATAGAGAGCATTATGGAGGGGGGAGCTCCTTTAGGTAAGAAGTTTAAGGTCACTTTTGTAAGATGACTAAGAAGATCAAGAGAAGGCAGAATGGAACAGCCATGCCCAAACCCGGTGTGCTAGACAGTGGGACCAGCGGGTATAAAGGCTCTGAGATCGGCAAACACTTGGCTTGTTGGAGGAAAAGAAATGAAGCTGAGCATGACAAAGGAGGTACAGTGAGTAAGGACCAAGAGTGGAGAGGATCCACTGAAATGGTTGACACTTAGGAGTGGTATCATCTGATTTCAATGAATAAAATATATATATTCTGATTGCTCTGCCAGTGATTGCCTGGAGAGAGGTAAGAATGAGCGTAGGAAGATTTGGTGACTACCCGGTAATTTAGGCAAGGTAACAGCAGCTTGGACCATATGGACACCAGGCAGATGGGGAGAAGTGGATGGATTGGGGATTTATTTTGGAGTCAAAGGACTGTGACTCCATAGTCAGTTCTTCTAAGGTTGCAATTCTTTTTCTAGTAAGCATCTAAGATTTATATGGAGATTAATGAAACGGTACCCACAGTGCTTTGAATTCCTTGGAGGGAAGCAAGGCATTATTTTCTTTACTCATATTATAAATTTATTAACTTTTAGCTCCTATACCGAGGTAGGTATTTCACTAACAACTGGGGTCTCATTTAGCTCACCAGGTGCCCACGTTAAACAAAGGTTATATTATTATTGGAGTTATTATTAGAAAAACATAATAGCTCATGTTGAATACCAATAACAAAACTTAATTTCATGTAACTCCAGCAAGCAGCTTTAGTTATGGGGCATGGGCGAGTGAACTCAGCGATCATGTTTCTGATGCTCAATGTTTGCTTCTCTTACTGGCTTGAAGTGGGTTTGGGATCCTGAGTGATTCCAGCCCAGTTCATTCAGAATGATAGCTTTCACAGTGGTCAAACCAAAAATTTCTTCAGAATTTAAAATTAATCTCTTGAGGAAGTGAGGGATAGCATATTGATAGGGCAAAAGAAAAACCCAAATCAACTAGTCCTTAAGAAGAAATTAAACCCAGGAAATTTGTTTATAGGAGGAAGGCAATTTTAGAATAGGCTTATGATTACATTTAACAAAATATAACAAAATAATATAATAAATGTAGGAAGAATACACAGTAGTATATTTTTCATAGTTTGGATGTGGACAAAATCAGAGTTAATATATTACCTGAGAGCATTCTAATCCTCCCCCTCCTTAAGCCCTCCTCCTCTAAAACTGGACTGTACCAGACATAAATTTCATAGTTAGTTGCAAGCACCATCACTTAATGGTTGTTTTTTCAAAACAGTAGACCCTGCAAACCAAATAATACATCTTAAATGAGGCAAGTGTATGTAGAAATACTGGTTAATATCCATGTTGAACAGGGTAAAAAATATTCTTTAATACAGACTTGGCACCTATTGAGGATTTAGTCATCATTGCTAATATGTGTGTGTGTCAGTGAACTACACTGGAAGAACGTGGAGATGAATGCCTTCTGAAAGTTAGGAATTCAGTATATGCTTGAGAGATGGCTGTTACCAGTGTTAATCCAAATAATAAGTCAAATGGGCAGAAGAAGAGTGATAAGTTGTGAACTCCTGAGAAAGTGAAACATCCTTAGCTTTTTCCAGGCCAGGCCCTTGTTCTCATAGTCCATGCTTCCTTCCATCATAGGAGATGTGAGTCTTGCCTCAGTTGCCTACCCAAGTATTATTCTTTTCTTGATTTTATTTGGGGTGACTATGTGCTTGGAACGCCCCCCCCCCCCAGCTTCCCAGCTTCCCTTGCAGCTAGGTTCGGCTCTGCAACACAGTTCTGGCTAAGGACCTGTAAGTGGAAATCTGTACGGATTCCAGAAAGGTGCTGTTTTCCTAATTTAAAAAAGCCAGACTTGACTGGCAAGTCTTTTTAAAATTTTGAGCCAAATCCCCTTTGTCCTCTTTCTCTCCTTTGTGCCAGAAACATGGATGTGATTCCGGAGGAGCAGACATATTGACAACATGAGGCATCAAGCATGAGGACAAATGCTAACTCCCTAAGGATGGTGTGGAAGTTAGAAAGAGCCTGGGCCTGGCCTACATTGTTGAGCAGCAGTGACCATCCCAGGTTGCCTGCTTCCAGATTTGTTAGTACATTTCCAAGCCACACTTGGTGGAGCTCTCTGTTACTTACACACTATCCTGAAGCACTCAGGTGGACCTTCAGCTTTCAGCTCATTTGCACTGTAAGTTTCCTGAAGGCACGAGCAGAGCTTTCTTCATCTCACTCTTCTCCATGGTACCTGGCTTAAGGCAGGAATAGTCAAGTAATTCCAGATTGTAAAAAATGACGGAAGAAATTGAAGGCTTCTTTTATAGCAGTGATTCTTAAACAAGATCACACATCTGATTCCCCATGGGTATAAATGTGTAGAAATAAACACACACAAACATATACAATGTACCTACCTAGGCCCCATCTCTAAACATTCAGATTCAGAAAGTCTGAGATGGGACCTTAAGCATCTGTCTTAAACCCCCCCCCCCCCCACAAACACAACACAATAAAAAACCAAAGGTCTATAAGTGAGATTGAAATCCTCTCTTCATACAATTTCCAGGAAACTTGGATTTAAATTTTTGTACTGTATATATCCATCCATCTCTGTCTCTGAAAATACTCCCCTCCAGAAAAGTCCTACCATTCATGGGCTTCCTAAACTTTTCAGTCATATTTGGAAACTTAGTGGCAAGAACTTTTTCCTCCATTGCCCCAATAATGAAACATGGTTTATTGTTATACACAGAGCATTTTCTATTTTAGCCATTTGAGAAGAACACAAGTGAAAATAATCAAGAGTTCCATCATGAATAACCAGTCCAGAGAATTTTCAATGGGAAAGCTTCAAGAGTGTGCCCAGCAAGGAGTTATAATTATTGCATCCCTTAAGTAATTAAAAAATTTCAAGGTGGCTAAATAGTGGTTGTCTCTGGAAGGGTTAGCATAGGGCCATGGGGGCATCCAATCAAGTAGGGGTGCCCTGGGGCTTTGGAGTGAAACTATTTCTAAAAGTAGGTGGTAGGTGCATGGGTATTTGCTGTTGATATCCTTGCGCATTAGAGATATGCTTGTATATAATCATTCATTAACAACATTGAGCAATTCAGGCAAAGGATACTGGAACTTTTCTTTGATCAAAGAATATAGACAAGACAGAGGATCATAGGGGAATGGAGGGAAAAATGAAACAAGATGAAAGCAGAGAGGGAGACAAACCATAAGAGACTCTTAATCTCAGGAAAACAAACTGAGGGTTGCTGGACTGGAGAGGAGTGGGAGGGATGGGGTGGCTGGGTGATGGACATTGGGGAGGGTATGTACTATGGTGAGTGCTGTAAATTGTGTAAGACTGATGAATCACAGACCTATACCCCTGAAACAAATAATATATGTTAATTAAAAAATCCATTAAAAAAAAGAATATAGAAACAAAACAAAACAACAGCCAAATAAACAAAGTGTTTCACACAAATTTTCCCTAACAGTGAATGATTCCAGTTACCAGTTTTCTTTTCTACTGCCTTAGCACACAAATATTACTGATTAAGGGAGTCTTCTACAATAAAATGTAAACCCTGGCTACATAAGATAACTCATCTCTAAAGTAAGTAGTGTTTTATTTAGAGCAGTAAGGGTATAAGGACTTTCCATTGACACTCAACTTATGAAAGAGAGGCAGGTCATGGAAGGTTGTACATCTATCTTGTTTTATTTCAAAACAAATTCTGTTTTTATTTTCCCCTCTTGGACCACGCTTTCCAATGATCTGCCCCGCAGCGGAGAGATGCAAAAGTGGACAGATCCCCGCAGAGCAGGCAAACTCACAATGGTATAATTTTAAAAGCTGCTTACTTCCTATCCAACCCTACATCCTCTTCAGAGTTGGAGCCGAGTTAGACATTTGCAGGCATGCCTTTCCTTCCTTCCTGAAAACAATGGAGGCTGAAGCAAGGCAATGACGGGTAGCAAAAGTATAAGGGGTATGCTACCCCCATGGAGAGTCCACGGCTGACAATGCTAATTGATTATGAAACTCTTTCCTATTGAGTCGAACAGTGGACTCAGAGTCTACCACACAGCACTGCAAATAGTCCCTACCAACCTGTTGGAGATGACAAACTACCACCATGGGTGAAAGTTGAAGATCAATTTCCGTGGTGAGGGGGGAATAATGAGTTTCCCAGCCACACACTCATGCTTCTCCTTTGTGCCCCTCCACCTGGCAATGTTAGCCATCTGGCTTGTAGCTTTTTGAGATGATAGAGACCATGTCATTGAATGAGATGACTTCCTCCTAACTTCCTTAAAACTCCCAGAACAATAGTTCTCAAATTTAGTATGCATTAGAAGGACTTTGTGCCTCCCCCCTCCCCTTCTCCCCACTTCTCCCCCCGCCCCCCCCCCCCCCCCGCATAGATTCAGGTGGTCTAAGGTAGGGCCTGGGTCTTCCACAGTCAGCACTTTCAAAAACATCATCTCTGGATTGCTCTTCTTCCTCTTTGGAGTGAGAGTCATTTTTGGTGGCTCTGGGGACTCAAAGGGGTACCACATAAAAGGTGAAGTAGATACCTCTACTAGTCCTCACTGCTCCTACCTGTTTGGTTGAGACCTAAAAGTTCACACCAGACAGAAAAACTTGTCCTAATTCTTCCTGCCACTGATGTACTCACTGATTCACCTAAAAAACAGTGAATTATTGACACATAGTAGATTCTCAAAACTGTGTTGAATGGACAGATGCCTGAGTCCAATTTTACTTCAAGAAAGAGCTCTTCTTAGAGGTCTCCTGAGATGTATTTGATAGTTTTTAGAAGTCTTTGATCTGCATCACTTCTTTAAACACTTTTGCAGGAACAAAATTATAAAGGTCGTCTCAAGAGCCTCCCCTAAAGTCCATGCTGTCAGTTACAATGTGCTTGGAGTGACTTGATCAAGGAGCCTTTCTGCTGCTTGGATACCTATTCTGGGTAACTGAGAAGAGTGTGGCTGTTAGCTGGCCCCAGAGCACAACCACTGGCTGACGTCTTTTGTTGCACAAGCTGCCCACGATGCACTAAAGAACAAAGCTTGGAACAGATGTTGGCATGAGAGTTGTCCAGTTGAAAAACTGGCTCCACGTCAAATTTAAAATAGGACTTTATAAAATAGATCACACTTGTTCTGTGACAGTTATTCACATGTCTCGGCATCACTCAAGGTCAAGGGTGCCAGCTGCTTTTTATATAGGGAAGGAATTGGCTGTATTCTGTCTTTGTAAACTTGAATGCCATATTCTCAGCAAGAGCTCATGCCACACAACTGTAGGACATCACCTGACACACCTCCGAATGGGACGTAAGCCATCCGCTACCACAGGGTCCACCTGTCCTCCAGGGACAAGAGAACTGTCCAGATTCATGGGCAGTGGACATCCAAATAATGCCCAGTTAAAATTGATTCGGATTTCATCTCAATTCAGTTTAGTACAACTTACTGTGCACCTGCCATTTGCCAGGCTTTGTTCAGGGCCCTGGGGATATGGTGGCAATTCAGCCAAATGGGGTTGGGCCTCGCAGAGCTTTTAATCAGGTGTAGGAGTTCTCACCTCTTCTATGCCATAGAGCCCTTTCGAGGTTTAGTGAAGACTATGAACCTCTTCTTAGGATATTAGTTTTAAATACATTAAATACATGGGGTTATAAAGAAAACCAATGATAATGAAATTGTCTAAATAATTTAAAAATTTTGATATAATAATATATGTGTTTCTTTATGAATGTATTAAATAAATTCTTGAGGCATGTCTTATGACTACCATAATAGTGATGAGCATAAATATTTCAAGAGATCAGTAATAACTGTAATGTGTTATGAAATATCTATGCTCTATTGTTGACAAAGTCACAGCTGCTGTTACTACTGTGTTTTGTTGCCTCCATTCATAAAGGAAGGAAATGATGAATTTCAGTTTGAGGTCAACGAAAAAAAGATGTCAGTTTTTTTTTCCCAACTAAGTCCATAAAATATCCTCCCCCGCCCCTGAATTTCTATTAATGGACCACTTGGAGATTAGTCAGGTCAGGTGAAGAACTCCTGGAAGTAGAATAGACAATGAATTTGGTTATTCATCATGCCATAGCTCTATCTATATATCCATATAGAAGTAAAATATAATGCATGGCAGGTGTTGTGATAGGAGAGTACAGGAGAGTACAAGTGTCACCCAATGTAGCCATGAGTGGAGGAAGGCTGGGACATTTGGAAGAAGTAAAAGGTAGGTTGGGACATAAAAATGAAGTTAAGCCTATGGAAGGTATATAAGGAGAGGGAAGTCAGTGCTGTTTCAGACAAAAGAAATCATACGTACAAACTCCATAAAGTAAAATAGAGCATGCATGGGAGGGATAAGAGAAGTTTCTGGGGCTGGACTGTGGAATGGTGAGGTGTCTGGTTGGGAAGGGTTAAGAGTAGAGAGTGGTGAAGATGCTAGATCAGGAGGGGAGGTACTCCATGCTAAGGAGCTGACCTCCATCTTAAGAGCAGTGAGAAACCATGGTTGGTTTTCAGGAAGTGTGTTAATTTAGAAGATCACTTTCACTACTATGTGGAAAGCAGCTCATGTGGGGTAAACAGAAAGAAGCAGAGAGACCGTTGGAAGGCTGCCGGGCTAATTTGGTCACTGATTTGATGTGGGAGTGAGCAGGACTCTGGGTGTATGATGGTGTCTTTACTGAAATTGAGACTGCAGAAAGAGATGTGGATTGAGAGCAAGGGAGAAATACTGGATGTGGTTTTGAGCGGGGTAAATTTCACGTGCTTGTGAAAAACTCAAGTGGCCATAACCAGTATGCACTTTATATCTGCATAGAATCTGATGCACAGAAATAAAATATGGGCTGGAGATGTAAATTAAACTAATCCTTTTCTTGTTGGATACCAAACGAAAGATTCTAAAATTGGCGAAAAGCTATATTGAATCACATATTATGTAATTATTTTTAAATACCATTTAATGCTATGCACCAGACATAATATATAATTTGGAAGTGTTTTCTCTGTCTTTGAAGAACCGTACGAGTGTGCTAACTTCACAGACAGGAAAACCAATACTAAGAGAGGCTAAGTAATTTGTAGGTCATACAGTGAGTAAGAGACAGAACCAGACTTTAAACCAGGTCATCAGATGCCCAAACCCAAGCTCCTAAATAGTGTGTTCTAGGGATTCCCTAACTACCTCCCATGAGAAAAAAGCGTAACATTCTATTAACAGAAAAGACAATAGAAATTTCAGACTTTCTCTTTCTCTTGCCCTAAAAAGTCAACCAATTTCTACAAAATTTTCTGCACGTTTTCATTTGAGGTCCCAGCTTATATCTAGTAAAATCATTTTTATTTATTTATTTTAATAAAGATTTTTATTTATTTGAGAGAGAGAGAGAGCACACACGCAGGGTGAGCGGCAGGCAGAGGGAGAAGCAGGTTCTCCCCTGAGCAGGGAGCCCAATGCAGGACTTGCTCCCAGGACCCCAGGATCATGACCTGAGCCGAAGGCAGACGCTTCACCAAGTGAGCCACCCAGGCACCCTCTCGTAAAATCTTTTAATTCATTTTATTCGTTTGCGTCATATGTACTCAGTACCTATTTATCAAGTGAATGGAATCAAACTTCACCTGAGTTAGATTCATTAAGGAAGAAGAATATGCATGAACATTTTATGAATTAGGTAGAATTATGTTTGTTGCAAGAGACATAACCCCACAAACTTGATTCAGATTAGTTTAAGGGGGGAAACAAAGGATTATTTCCTGAATAATGGAAAAAATTATTTTCTCTTCAGGATGGCTGGATCCAGGTATTGTTCAAATGATGTCACTAGATTTGGTCTCCGCTGGTCCTTCACTGGGCTGAGCTTTTCACAAGGCTACTTCCAGTAGCTCCAGGTTGACATCCTCTTGGATTCATTTCCAGGAAAAAGAGCTTCTTTATTCCAGTCATTCCAATATGATTCTTTGAATTGCATCTCTTTGGTCTGGCTGGGATCATACGCTCAGTTTGAGCCAATCTCTGTGGCCAAGAGGAAAGACTCTGATGTCTGGCCTGGTCTGAGTCACGGGTCCACCCTTCAAGTGTGGGCGAGGATGAGGGTCCTCCCAAAACCATATGCACTAAGGGGATTAAAGGGGTGGGACCTCCCCCAAAATGCAGCCTCTGCTAATAGTAAAGGGAGGAATATGTGCTGGGCAGGCAAAAACAACAGATGTCCATTACATTTGGCCACAGCAAAATAAGATTCTGGTTTGTCACAAAGAATGCAGTTTTCATATAAATATCTTTGTGTCTAGAGATAAGAATATTTCGACAACAGTAAGTTCCATGGTTAACTCTTCAATCACCAGGTGCTATTTCATGAGTCACTTTCTGGTTTTAAGTAGAATTGAATAACATAATCAAGACATAAAACTTTAAGGGCACTTAACTACAAAAAATGAAAACAACCATAAGCAATGTTATCTGGCCTACTGTCAGGAATTTCTAAAGCTACATACTCTGTGATTTAATGGAAAAAAAAAAATCATCCCTGACACCAGTGTAATTTCTGTGTGAAGAATAAGTGACTAATCTTAGAGCAGAATAAGAAAACTCACCCTCATTACCTAAAATCTATTTGGTTCCTGATTTTGGATAGTGTGAGTTATCACTGTGAGGGGAAACCTATACTGGATTTAGGTTAATGATTCTCTATTCTTTAGGTAGAATAACTTTCACTTTTTGGTGTATCCTTGTAAACATCAATGACATACACAATTATGTAAATGTAACATTTAACAAAATAAGAACAAAATTCTATCCGTTAGAGATGAACTATAACATTCTCAAGATGTGTGACAGTGTTAGTTTTGTTTAGAAGTAAAAGCAAAAGAAGGAGTAACTAGCTACCTAATAGAACTCATTAAGTAAATATGTCATCGTCATTAACACTGTATTTCTGTGGTGCCAATATTAGGATGCCCTGGGATGACAGATGTCTAGACATTTCTTAAAGAATAAGTTCATCTCACAACAAAGCAGAGCAAAATTAGACTAAGGCTTTTCTTTTCTCCCTCTCCCTTTTTTGTTCTTGGCACCTAGAGAGAGATTAATTAAAGAAAGAACAATAGGAAATTGTCCCAGGAAACTAGTCAACATAAATATTTCAAGATCAAGAGAGGGAGATTAGTAGGATGTAACTAACACTCATTGAATGCCTACTATGTGCATGGAATTTGGCACTTAAGAAAAAACCCTTTTTATTTTGGAATAATTTTAGACTTACAAGAGAGTTGCAAAGAAAGGTTACAGAGCTCCTATTTGTTCTTTAGCCACCTTCCCCTCGTGGCAACATTGTATACAACCATAGAATGTTTATAAAAATTAAGAAAGTAACTTTGGAACAACACTATTAGTGAAAGTATAGCCTTCATTTGGATTTTACCAGGTTTTTGTTTTGTTGTTTTGTTTTTTGTTTTTTTCCTGTTCCAGGATCTAATCAAGGATTCCACATTGCATTTAGTACTATTCTTTTTAACACTTACATATATGTCCTTTGGTCTGTGTGACTTTCATACAAATGAAAACAACAGTTCCTAAGAACTTATTAAGATTCCCAGTGGCAGAATCTCTAACTTAAAATGCTGTAATTTTCTCATCCCTATACTGCACTTTACTTATGAATTCATAAATTTAGAAATTTATATTGAGGATATTTTTTGCCTAAATATAGCTACCAATTAAAGCATTTAAAATTTGTACTTTCAGAAACTACCCGCTTTAAAGTGTGATAGAGTCATTTTCACAACCTGTATTGATCCCAAACTAGTTGGTCACGGAAATCAATATAACACTATAAGAAAACTACTAGCATTTGATTCGTTCAAAAGACAGACATTTCCTTTCAAGATTCTGAACAAATAAACAAGAGGTGGTTGAGCATATCTTGTGGTCACTTGTAGCCTCACGTCCATTCCTGCTTTTCCACGTACCGCCATTTTGAATGGGGGAAGTGAAATGACCTCTTCCCTCTTGCATGTATTCTTGGTGAAAGGACCATTTCATTTCACATGATGGTCCCACACTGCAAGCAAGTGAGGAATTACCTTCACCTCCTTCTTACCTGGAGAGAGCCTAGGAGGAGGTACAAGACCTAAGCTCAACCAGTTGCAAATGGTTTCCCAGAACTTTGGATCCTGAGCAGATAACATGAGGATGAAAAGACCATTCAGAAGTCAGCAGCCAGCTCACCATGGCCATTTCTACTATTCGGTCCTGGTTCCTGCTGCCCAGACTTCTATTCCCATCCACTTTTAAGCCAAGTTCTGTAACTGCCCATTGATTCTGTGGGTCTGCACCTCAAATTTCCCTCCAAAAAACTCCCTTTTACTTCCATGAACAGAACTGGTTTCTGTTGCTTGTAACCATGTGCTCTAAGAAAAACATACAAGATCTGTGGTCTAAGCATGACTAACTCCATACATGTTTATTAGGATTTGGAGGCCATCAAAATGCTTACTTACCCAATTGTTCCTTTGTTGAAAACTGAATGTTGGCTTCCAGCACTGTGGGCCTGGAACCCAGTGCTGCTGGCTCATTTGGTCATAATCCTCACACTTAGTTCTTGCTCTTTGAATTCTCCCCAGATGATATTCTCCATGCAGGCAGGGCCTTGGCCACCAGCATCTAGCACCATGTTGGACACACAGCAGGCTCTCATGAGATGCAAGGGAAAGAAATGCGTGATTACCAAAAACATTTCTCCCAGTAAAGACACACCATTTATCCTTAAGAAGTCACACTTTTACCTTTGTGGTAGTTATTTCAACTTCTAGTGAAGAGCCACCATCTATGTCCAAACTAGCAAAAGCAGATTCTATTTCACCAAATATTGAAGAAGAGCCCTTTAAAGGTGCCAGAAGCACTGTCGTCATGTAGATTGGAAAGTGTTTACCAATTTTTAGTTCACCAGATAAGCCCATATTATTAGTTAGCCTATGGTGCTTTAGAAAGAAACCACTTCCATATGTCATGTGGAATCTTGTGACAAATCATTACAACTTTTAAGGGAGACACTCTTTTTCTCTAGAGTTAAGATGTATTCGGAATCATGGACTTATATGTGGGGGCAAAAGTACAGCCCACCAAAGCCATAACAACACTGCTTAGCAAATGAGGGTGATGTTTACAACAGGACCGAATGTGACAGCTTTCAAAGCGTTATGTATATTTCTAGGCCTATACATGTAGAGCACTGACAGCATGTCAGTTATAATTTTTTGTAATAACGTGGACATAATTTATTAGAATTCAAATATAGAATAAACTGAGCACATGATTTGGTCCAAAGTACTAATTTGTCTATTGCTGACAGTTTTGTATGTGTTTTAAGTAGAAATAAAGACATTATAATTGAATAAACGTTTTCCCCTTGCTAACCATGCCCTCTCAGGGTTAACAGCAAGCAAATGGAATAATGTGGAATCCTTGCAAAAGTAACCACAAATAAGACAACCATGGGGGAGAGGTGGGTTTCAGTTTTCCTGGTTGCCTGCCATAGAGGTTTGCTCATATGTGATTGATTGCCCTGGTGAGTAATACTAGTTGGCAGACATTGGTCGCACTTTGTCTTACTTTTGGTGCAGTTGTTAGCTTTTCTATGTTTAGCATGTTTTCATATTTTAATAAGAATTCTGAAGCTATATATATATATATATATATATATATATATATATATATATATTCAGCATTAGCCTGAAACTTGACACTTTTGATTCTCAGGTAATTTATAGCTTCATCTGTATTTGACATAACTACAAGATGCTTTCAACATATGGAATTATGCTTGTAAAATTTAACCTTATTACATTCCTTTTCCAGCCCCTGTGCATTTTTTTAAATACACATTCACTCTGCATTTTAAACATTTTGATTATATATTGTTAGTGGGGTTGGCATGGTTTTGTAGAAGGCACAGAGGACGGCAGAAAACCAGGGGATACGTGGAGTTGGTTTTTGTTTTTGAGACAATTGACCAGGAGGCTCCATTTCATTTATGAACCGAGATGGATGAGGTACCAGCCTGAAATCCTTTGTGATTTGGCCAACAACATGAGTACCAGGAATGTTTTTACCCCTGCACTAAAGTATCCAATGAGGTGTTGGAAACATGTGGGCTCGTCCAGTATTCTGTGTGGTGCACTTGCTCCCTTCTGGGAGTTGGAACACGTCCACCAGGCAAACCATGTGAAAGGCATGAGCATTCAACAATGGTGTGATGGAAATTTAAATAGGCAAGGACCCGCGCCAAGTTTGCAGAGCATTGTTTTAGGCTGACTTTAGCTCAAGCCAATGAGTGGCTTGGCTTGCGTACTTCAAGGCAGAAGTTGAAAATGGCTTAGGGTTGCCTTGGAAGTCCTGGGAGTTGCTAGATACTTAATAAAGCACCCTCATCTTCATCAGAAGATATTTCTAAGGACTGGCTCAATCTAGGAAATGGCACAAAATACCTCCAAGAAATAAGGCTTGGGATGGTTTTAATTCACAATGACAAACTACAACTACAATTAAGCGTATGATAATCCATTCTGTATTTGCTTATTTCAGTTTATTGCAGCAGAGAAGTGCATTTTAAATGCTTTATTATGTTCTTTCTATGGAGTTCAGTTAACACTGCCTGGGGCCCATGAGTAAGGGAAACTTAGAGGTTTTTCTTAAGCAAAAGAGAGGAGAGCTTGCTTCTGAAGCAGGTTTCCCAAGGTCATGGCCACTTCTAATTACAATTCTAATGAAACATAAGGAGATCTTCCCAGGAGATCATTACTTGGTAATTTTTCAACAATAGCTATAACATCTTTTTCCCTATTTGGAAAATACAGAAAAATGGCCTATCAGCATCCCTACCATAGATGACATTTTCATACTCAGTATTTCTGAATCCTTGATTAGTTCTCTGACAAGCAGCACATTTATATACAGTATGAAATATGAGCGTTATCTGTGCCTCGGTCTTAATTTAAAATTTGCATTATACAGTATTTATGTAGACCTTCTCTGCAACCTTTCAAGTACTCAAACAAATGATTCTCCATTAAAAGAGTTTATCTGGAAATATCTGTCTGAGCATCGTAAATAGCAAGTTATGGATCACGCGTTTATTTAGACAAGTGAAATACGACATCACAAGCTATCGCTGAAAAACTAGGCCAATATGGGCATTAAAACTATAGCATCATATATCTTGGGCAAGAAAGTTCTCCAGATCCCATGTGCGATGATAGGGAATATTTAGACTCTCTAGCAAAGATTACATGTTTCTTGATTCATCTCACAGAGCAAGTCTACTTCATTTGCAAAGTGATAACCTATTACCATAACTAAACCGCCTATTGCATGGAGGCTCAGAAATAAAATAAAAAGATTAGCCAGTTATCTTATTTACATATATTGAATTGCAGTAATACAGCCCGATCTCTGCCTCTCATTTGATTCTAATTAAAGCGTAGCAGAGAAACTGCAATCCACACAAGAGCTTATTTTAATAGTCAGAGCTGGCAAAGTCCCAATATCACAATGTAGCAATTAACAGCACGGCTGTATTTGCTATTCATGGTTTGATGTAAAAACTTGTTTATTAAGATGGGCTGGAGGCGCTGGTGTGCAATAGACCTGCATGTAATTAGATTCCAATTATTTGTCTGTTTCTGATATTGTAAACTGGCACTTAGCACATCAGTTAAATTGACACACGGCGCTGCATGGTTTACTCGGTAATTAAAACATGTTCTGTTAATTAGATGATGACCACTTTATTTCAGGGCTCTTGTGTTTGGGTTTTCTAGTGTGCTCTGTTTGTATCATGAGCCACCAGACGCTCCTCTAATGAGTCCTTGTTTTGTTTCAATTACCACCTGCTGTTCAAAAGCAAAGCTTGTTTTAACTAAACAAAATTAATGCTTGTCTCTTCCTTTGTAAGAACTTAAACGTTAGACAAATTAATACGCTTATTATCGAAGTGCTAAGCTCTGGTTTTAAAGACTGCTAAGGCAATTAGAAGAAAGTTATAATATGTTGTAGAGTGCGGCATAAATATTGTTTAGCGTATTAAGAGGCATTACAAACAATGAAATATTTGTTGGAGTTGAAAGGGAGCATAGAGACTTAGCCTTCCCACCCTCAAATTAAATTAGCTCTTGCAATTTGCAAAGGGATCCAGACACTGATGATACCAGGGACTTTCTAAGAGAAGGAATTGAATGAAGTTAGACATGAAGGTATGTGGCATGGCTATAAGTAAATTCATGAATGATAATGGACCATCCCGGATGGTTTCCAAAAGTACACGTTTGCTACCTGTTCTCTTACATGATACGTGTTGTTTCCATGCTAAAGAATCAACACAAAGTTTTCTTAAAACTTACTGCAAAGCCTAGCAGGAAAACTTCTGCATTTTCTGGGGGATTTGGGCTTGTCCTATGAACTACTACTTCCCTATCAGCGAGTCTCCCCTGCAGCCAGCCCAAAACACAGCATAGTTCATTTTACAACGCCTCCATAGCCTTTCCCATCCCAGCAGCAGCTCATTGCCCACCATGACATCATGGCCGCCACTCCTGTCTAGAGTTGAGCACTGAGATGGTGCAAGGATCAGGAGCAAAGGATGAGTACTTATTTCCCAGAATATCTTCCTCATCATATTTGGAGGACTCGTTAAATGAGGTTAATAAAGCGGTGTCAGCAAGTAAGCCACCGATGGATGTTTGAGAAAGCACTCTAAAGGGTCAGACGTTTTAGAATGGCATACAAACCCACCAGTTCATTCCCTTCCATTGGTACCAAACCAGCCAAGTCAAAAGCTAGGGGGTTGTCCTATACAAGACAGCCCAGCTTGAGGTAACTCCAGGGTTGTTCTGATATACTTTTTTGTGAGTGGCAAGTCAGCATTATTCAGGGTTCATGTCACGTGTTTTATACTTACTACCTGTCATCTTTAGGAAAACGCCCAAACAAATCTGGAGTGGTATATTCACAATGTGTTTTCTTAGAAAGGTATTTTAATTCCAAGGCAAATCATGTTATCCTGTTGAAAAAAATCAATTTTATCCTTACAGGAGTATTCTAGAACTTGGGGATTTCATTGACACCAGACATTCAACAACAGCAATGGCAGAGCATGGAAGGCAGACCGGAGATTATGGACATCAGTAAGCCCCCGAGACCATGGCTCATCAATAAAGGCGATATACTTGTATACAAAAATTAAATGCTGCACTTCCTCCTGGAACATTAATTGAAAAAAAAAATTCACAGTAGCTGATTTCTATACCTTAGGGTACATTTCCAAAGCAATGGGCGGCAAGCGAGCTGCGAGACTTCTATTGATATTAATGGCAGTCACAAAGCTAAATCACTGAGCACCACTTGGCAAACTTACTCCTTAATGCTGCAGTTGTCTTAAATTAATATTTTACAAAGACCTAAAGTAATTAGACTGTGTCTAACTAAATGCCCCATTTACTCATTAGATAATTCAAAATGCATCTTTTGCTGCAGGCCCATTGGGGCACATTAAGTACTCTAAAATGTATAAATGACTTCAGTGGGACCTTTTTAAAAATACTGGTGGAGAGGAAGGGCACAGGCTCCTCACCAGTGACTAACTGATATTGGCTCATTGATGGGACTCAAGTGGCATGATTTGATCATGGCCATCCACATCTGGGAACCAATGAGTTATTTATCAACCACGACTCGTGTATAAATTTCAGATGCAAACCCTAATTTATATCCTGTGGTAGACATTTGCTGTTTTTGGTCTTCCAGGGTCTACTCCCTTTTGTCTAATTTTCTGTTTACATTCTCCTCCTTGCCCATTTATCCCCGGGGAAGCTGATATCACTTCCAGTTCTGGACTAAGAAGGCCAAAATGAGTCCACCCCTCCTGGCTGTAGTGATTGGTTTACAAATGAGCATCTTAACTAGGATGGTTGAATCCCTGAAGCCAAGGATGCTTGATCAATAGTTAAAAGAAGAAGTATTTTCTTTTCTGCTGGATGGGTGCCTGGAAGAAAATAGCCCCAATAGTTGCTGACAGACATCTCTGACTACATCTTTTCAGCAAAGAGCCAACCCAGAGGAAGCAGAGGCAAGAGAGGGAACTTGGCCAAATCATGTCAGGCCCTGTCAGTGCTACCCCTAGATTTATGTGAACCAGTATCTCCTCCACTACCTTCACCACCATGTTCTATTTTGTTTTGTTTTAGTCCTTAAGCCAGTTAAGTGTGGGTGTTCTTCACTTGCAAGAGGAAAAATTTCTAACCCAACTTTTCACATCATAGCCTCCTGATATTTTACCTATTTAGGCCCTAAAGCTCAAGAGTAGAATCCCTTTTGAATGTAGATAGTACAGGATGGATTTCAGGAGATTAATCAAATCCATGAACTCATAAGCAATGTTTTACCCTATGTGCATTTTTCTGGGGAGTCAAAATGATTGTTAAGATGTTCTTCAACTCAAGAAGTTTAAGAACTCCTGATACCGGTAACAGAAGTCTTGCAGGTCAGCAAGAATAGGTATAGCCAACATGAAGAAAGATTTTGTATGAAATCACCTTCTGATAAGTGTCAATTTTAACTGACCTCAAAAATCCAAGAGAGTACACAGGGGTTCTCTGAAGAACCCTGCATAACTGAAAGGTAGAACTTCTGGTTGTCGTGGGAGATAAAGGAGGTAAATTGGGCTATATATAAGTTAATGAGGTGGTGTTTTTGTAAAAGGCTTAGTGATTGGTCTACTTCAGAGTTTGCTGCATCAATGTATGTATGATGTGCAGAAACTATACTACATATATATGTTTCTTCCCACGTAAGGCCACTCCAAGGATCTGAACCAATAAACATATTTATAGTCCATGTTGCACCTGGAGAAATGTATAGCATCAACATCAAATGCACTTAGCAAAGGGGCTTACCACAAGGCTCTGTACTCAGAGAATAAAACCAGAACCAGATTCAAAATAGTTGTAATGCTGTAGACATGGAGGCCAAGTCTATCACAACATCTTCCCATTTCTCTCTAATGTTCATCAACATCTGTTTCATGTGATCTAGATGAAAATAGGTCGCTGCTCCTCAGTGATGATAGTACAAGAAAAAGAGAAGCAAAGTAAAGCTAAACATAAAAAGGAAAACCAATCCTCCCAGACTTATCATTCACTTACACTCTGGAATTCTGCCTAATTATTTTGTCAAAGTGATCCAACTATGAGCTCTAGAGCCAGATTTTGAATTCCAGTTCTGGCTCTGCCTATTCCTACCTTGGAAGTGACCTTGGAAATGTGAATTTACATGTCTGTAGCATAGATCATCATCTAAAAAGCAATAATAGACTAACTTATAGGAAATGGCTTGACATTCATCTATATTTAGAAAAAGAACAATTTTATATGGTTCAGACCCATACTTCTTCTATATTAGTTGCCACCCACTTTGTGGTGGCTTAAAACAACAGGAATTTATTCTCACAGTTCTGGAGACTAGAAGTCCAAAATAAAGGCATCTGCAGAGCCATGATCCCTCTGAAGGCACTAAGGAAGAATCCTGCCTTAACTCCTCCAGGTTCTGGTGGTTGGTTGCTGGCAATCATGGGCATTGTTTGGCTTGCAGCTGCTTCACTCCAGTCTCTGCCTCCATCTTTACATGGTGCTCTCAGTGTGTGTGTGTGTGTGTGTGTGTGTGTGTGTGTGTATGTGTGTGTCTGAGTATCTGTGTCTCTCCTTATAAGGGACACCAACCTAATCCAGTATGATCCCATCTTAACTTGATTACATCTGCAAGGACCCTATTTCTAAATAAAGTCACATTCTAGGAACTGGGGGTTAGGACTTGAACATAACTTTTTTGGGCAGGGGTACAATTGAACTCTGGGGTGAAGGGATGAATAACCAGGGCTGAGTTGAGACATTCCTGTGAGACCTAACCAAATGTTACTAACTCTCTTTAAAGAATCCTTCCTCCTTTCCCCTCCAAATGAAATTTGGGTTTTTCCAGGAGATACTACTTTGGCCATAGGCTTCTCTTGTGCAGGAAGCTGCTTTTCCAGCATCCCGTGGACCTTGGATCCCCAGCAGTTTTGAACTGACATCAGGGTTCACTGCTTATTCCACATCATGACTTATGAACTGATTAAAAAAACCCATCATGTTATAGGGTCTTTCCTCCCTCTCTGCTTTGTTCTCCTCCCCCCTCTCATAGTCATTCTCATTGTCACCCCCAAATCCCTGTTGATTAGTAAGTTAGGCAAGTTGAGTTGTAGCTTAGCTTCACTCCCATTCCAGCCATGTGCTCAGAGATATCTTCTCCAAACAAAAGTGGTCAGATGCTCAACACAGTATTAGTCAGGGTTTTCCAGACAAGCAGAGCCAGTAGAATGTACGTATGTATAGAAAGAGATTTATTATAAGGAATTGGCTCAAGCAATTATAGAGGCTGAGAAGTCCCAAGATCTGCAGTCAGCAAGTTGGAGACCCCGATTGCTGATGTGTAGTTCCAGTCAAAATCTAAGGCTTGAGGAACAGGAGAGACAATAAGGTAAACACCACTCCAAAAGCCAGCAGGATCAAGACTCAAGAAGAGCCAATGTTGTAGCTGAATCTGAAGGCAGGAAAAGACTGGTGTCCCAGCTCAAGGCAGTCAGGCAGGAGGAATTCCTTTTTCTTTGTGCAAGGGTCAGCCTTTTTATTCCATTTAGACTTCCGACTGATTGAATGAGGGTCACTCCCATGAGGGAAGGCAATCTGCTTTACTCAGTCTACTGATTTAAATGTTAGTCTCATCCAGAAACACCCTCACAGATATACCCAGAATAATGTTTGAACAAATATCTGGGCACATTTTGGTCCAGTCAAGTTGACACATCAAATTAATCATCATTAGATGATTTTCTCCACTGAGAGAAATTCTACAGATAGCTCTTACATCTGTTTTTTCTTGCCACTCTCCTTAGATTATTTTAGTAGCATTCTAATTGGTTATCCATTACCAATGGCCTCATAGTTCAGTCTCCACATAACTGGCAAACTAAATTTTTTTTAAAAAACTAACCATCCCCAGCTTTTTTTTTTTTTCCTGTCTACCCCATTCTACTCCTTGCAAAACTAAAAAAAAAAAAAAAAAAGGAGATGGGTAGAATTCAAAATCCTTCATTTGGTATACAAAGCTGTCTCCAAATTAACCTACTATACTTTTCTTAGCCATTCTTTGCAGCATCCTGACCTCCTGTCACACTGAATTTTTCATTTTTTTTCTTAGAGACCCTTTTGGTATTTTACTCTTACAGAATCCCTTTGTTCACATTGGATACTCCTATCATCTTGCTTACTTATACATTTATTCTAAACTTATGTAAAACTGCTTGATCTGAGGCACCTGGGTGATTCAGTTAGGTAAGTGTCCAGCTCTTGGTTTCGGCTCAGGTCATGATCTCAGGGTTGTGGGATTGAGTCCTGCGTTGGGCTCCCTACTCAGTGGGGAGTCTGCTTCCTCTACTCCTCTCCATCTGCCTTCCAAGCCCGTGACTCTCTTTCTGTCTCTCTCTCTGAAATAAATCTTTAAAAAAACCTGCTTGATCTATTTGTTATATTCATGAAGCATATTCTCCACATTACTATAATGAAGCTTCTAATTTGTGGTCTGTTTAAATATCTCTCCCTATCTCCATCCTAGGGTTTCACAAAATATGTACTTGGGAATGGTCACCTCTAAAAAAAAAAATTCTTTAAAAAAAAAGGGTTTCCTTTTTTTAAAGAATTGCAAAATGTGCCCATTTTATTACCTCAAATTAGAATTTTGTAATATATATGCTGAAGACTCTAAGAAGGTCTTCAGAAAAGAAACCTATTTAACTTGGTCTAATCTAATATTTGACTATTTTAAACTGTGATTTATTTTGCATTTATACTGGCTGAGAGTTTGTTGAGTTTCTTGGAACTATGGGTTGAAGTTTTTCATATCACTTGAAAAAATTCAACAACATGTCTTCAAATGTTTTTCTGCTCTCTTTATTTCCTTTCAGGATTCCAATTATACAATTAGATCATTTGGTGTTTTCCCATAGCTTGTCAATGCTCTCTACATATATTTACTGTTTTTCAACCTCTCCCTGCTCCTGGCTTCAGTATGAATACTTTAAATTTACCTGTCTTTATTAGTCCTTTCTCCCTCAGGGTTCAATTTTATACTAAGCCTCTTCCATGAACTTTAAAAAATAATAGATACTGCATTATCATTCTTTTTGGTGCTAGAATTTTCATTTTGGTTCTCTGGTAAGTTTCCATTTTCTTGCCAGAAATACTCTCATTTTATCTATCTTTTCCTATAAAACATTTCATGTCTGTGTAAGAGTTATTTAGAGCCTTTGCTCATTTCAATAAATGTGTCATCTATTGGTCTGCTTCTATTGGTTATGTTTTCTTTTCATAATGTGTTACATTTTCTTATTCCTTCTCATATCTCATAATTTAAAATTTTCTGTTTGATTATATAGAGTCTGAAAGATGAAAGGTATTGAGAACAAAGTTGTGACTTTTCTCCTTCCCTCCTTGTGGAAAATGAAAGTGGAATGTTCCATTTTCCTAGCCAAGAGTGAGAGCTTCAGGACAGATTTCTTGTAGAAATGGTATCTGCAGGAAGGAAGACTGGGAGTCTATTCCCTGGCTGGATATTTGCTTGTATATTACTTCTTCTGCTCTTTGTGCCTGTTTGAGTTGGAGAAAATGAACAAGGGAGAGACAATAAAGTAAAGAGACAACATCAGGGAACAAGGTTATAATGCTATCATCAACAATAAGAACAATGTGAGTTTTGTGTGAGTCAAGTGGACCAACCAGGCTTGTGTTGTTTTGCTAGCTGTCCCCACAGAGGGTTGCCTGTCAAGAGTCTAGGGGTGGGGACTTAGAGTGGAACCTAGGGGGAATATTGAGGCATCAAAAGGGCTTAGGCTACACTGATGAACTCTCACTGAGGAGGACTCCTGTAGTACTTTTTGGAGAACTCATACATATCCGTTAGGGAGTAGGAAAGGAAACACATGTAGGGCATACTTGAAAGTAATGATTTTACTATTTTATAGCTGATTACCCCACCAGCGTTCAGAATGCTTAATAAACTGGTTATATTTAAGTTTCTGTCTACTATGAGGAGCTATAAGCCAGGGCTTGCGTGTGTCTTGCCTGCTTCCCAGTGCAGTGCCTTGTACATAGAAGGTGAAGTGTGTTCCAAATGTATATTTTGAATAAATGACCAAAGAAGTAGAATCACCACTTGTCCCCATATACTCACTCCACTTTATTTTTCTCCCTAGCACTCATCATATCTGACACATTATATATTTACTTATGCATTTGGTTACTGCTTATCTTCCCCATAGAATATAAGCCCAGTGGGGAGGGCTTTGCTTTGTTCACTGTGTGTCAGTAGGACTTAGAACAGTGACTGGCACCTACTATGTTCTCAATAAACATTTTTGAATGAGTGCTTTTTCTGTATGCCACACTCGGTACACAGAATATGAAGTTGGGGGTGGGGCAGCTAAAAAGATATAGTCATGGCAAACATTTGATGTGTATTTTGGTAACACAGATAAAATTGAGGCAGGAGAGATTTTTGTTGTTAAAATAGTCTTTGAAAATGAATTGTGAAGCTACTCCAAAAGGCCTTTCTTTAAAAAAAAAAACACAAAACCCTTAAGTTTAAAATGTATCTTTAAACATTCACCTTAGCTCACATCTTTTATAAATTATAACAATACATGTTATAGGAAGGATAAAAAATAAACAGTTCTTAATTGATAGGATTACAATCTAAGAAATTAGCGGAACATCAAATATTTAAAAAACCAGTTGAAAAGATGTTTGAATACTGGCTGACAGGAATTTCTTTATACAGAAATTAATGGATCCACTTAAACGGATAGAGTGAGTAGGACTTTTGGAGTGATGATTTTTCTTCTTAAGATTTATTTATTTATTTTTAGAGAGAGAGTGGGAGAGCGAGAGTGTGCATGAGCAGGGGAAAGGGTAGAGGGAGAGGGAGAGGAGTCTTCTCTAGCAGACTCCCCACTGAGCGTGGAGCCCAACATGGGGCTGCAGGCTCTATCTCAGGACATGAGATCATGACCTGAGCTGAAATCAAGAGTTGGATGCTTAGCTGACTGAAATACCCACGCACCCTTGAGAAGATGCTTTTTTAAAAAAAGTTTTAAATGCAAAAATGAAACAGCCTTACATTGAAACTGAAGAATTGTTTTTATCTAATAATGTACTTATGGAATGTATGTGCTTAGAATATTTATTGACTTATAGTCCTGCCTCTATCTTGCGCATAGGAAGGGCACCAAACCATAAACCAGGTGAGGGAGGAATCATGCCTTGGGTAGTTTGTGACTGTCAGAATGATCTGGTTTTAGAGTGTTCGTAAATAGGGCTTTGGTTGACTTCCATCTGGATCACTGTTGGTCACATCCTAGACAGTGAAGCTAGTTCATAACGTGTGTCTGCTAGAGAGTAAAAAGAGAGGCATTAGACTTTTGCTGTATGGCCCTGAGCGTTGTGCAACAAATATATTCCCTAAGAAAGTAATGGACAGTCCAATGAGCCCATGACCCAGCTCTTTTTTTCTCTTTGTCATCATCTGATTAAGCTGCAACCAACCTGAACATAAGGGTTTTTATCCCTTGTAATCAGAAAATAGGATCGTAGGCAGGAGCACCAATCACAACACTATTTCTTTTAGTTAGACATAGTGTGTAAATGGAAGAAACACCTTTGGGGTTTTACCTGATATTCCTTAGCTGCTTAATGATAAACCTTAAGGCAATGCCAGGACTTCAGGAACACCTATCTTAATACCACACTTCCTAAAAGCATGCGCTCTGACGTCAATGAGGTGTTGTTTCACCATGCAGGAAATGAGCCAGAAAAAGAATCTGCAAGTGGCAATTTCTACAGTAAAAGATTTTGATGAATATTTTTTCAAAATGTCCTGCTGATGCTTGACATGGTAATGAATCATGCCAGATTACATCAATCATGTTGTGTTACTTTAAAAAAACAAAAAACAAAAAACAAAAACCAACAACCCCCAAACCACAGTGTGGTTGTTAAAGATGGAGTTGTAATGGGCCATAGTTAAGAAGCCTCCATTTTTAGAAGGAAAAAAATTCTATAAATACTTGATACATAGTGCCCAATTGCCAAATTAAGAAAGGCTTCTAAATTCTCTCTGAAAGGCAGACAGGAGACAGTTTCATATTTAATTTTTAAAAGATATATACTAAGGAAAAAGGATCATCTAGAAACAAATATTTAAAATCATATGTAACCAATTCACAAATCAGATTGATTGGAATTGTTCTCAAATGATGGTTCAATTCTCTCCCACTTGAACCCAATTCTTAGTTTATGAACTAGGGTGGGGTGTATAGCAACATCTCTATGTAGAAACTAGTGGGCACCAGAGAATGATTCACCTAGAGCAAGATAAAGGTGAAATTAGGGAAAATGAAATCATCCTGAAAGGTTCTACATCAACTATAAAGTTCCCGGGGAAGATCTCTGTTAGTTTGATTCACATAAATTTTATTTCTTTTTTTTTTTTTTAAAGATTTTATTTATTTATTTGAGACAGAGAGAATGAGAGAGAGAGAGAGAGCACATGAGAGGGGGGAGGGTCAGAGGGAGAAGCAGGCTCCCTGCCGAGCAGGGAGCCCGATGCGGGACTCGATCCAGGGACTCCAGGATCATGACCTGAGCCGAAGGCAGTCGCTTAACCAACTGAGCCACCCAGGCGCCCCACATAAATTTTATTTCTGTAGGACGTTGGTGCTCTAGGAATCAAGGAGTGTTTCCTTTTAAGTCTTTCCTTCAACAATTATTTAACTCCATTTCCTTTCTTCTTGTCCCTAGTAAAAAGAGAATGACATCTAGTATATTACATATCTTTTTGAGATACAAAAATCACATCTTTTTTTTCTTCTCTAAGACTATTATTTTCAAAATATTTTGGCCTAAGAAATCTCTCTTCAAATAAAATTTTAATATAAAACAGATCAAAACTGCTCAGGTTGAAGGGGGTATAGGTGGTCCTCAAATCCTTATTTCATTGACCCAGCCAGATCTACAAAGAACACCTACAGCGTAGGATGACAACTATTGTTTCATCTACCTTTGCATACTCAGAACCAATTCCTAATATTAGTAATTTTTGCTACTTTTTTTCTGTTTTCTTCCCCCCTCACCACCAGTATTTTCATATGCGGACCCTGAAACTAAAAGGTATTAAAAAGTTCATGCTGAAATTCTGGTGCAAGAAAAAAGAATGCCATGGATGAACAGTCTGATTAAGAGTACTGACTCATTTTTTTTTTTTAAGATTTATTATCTTAGAGAGAATGAGAGAGAGTGCATGCACACAAACAGGGGGAGGGGCAGAGGGAGAGAATCCCCAAGCGGACTCTCCGCTGAGAGTGGAGTCCCACACAAGGCTTGATCCTACAACCCTGAGATCATGACCTGAGTCAAAACCAAGAGTCCGACGCCCAACCAACTGAACCACCCAGGCACTCTTGCTCTATTCTTTATATTGTAAATATGTCTCTTAATACCTTTGGGTACATGAATGTCTCCACTGTTATATCCCTGTTTCCAAAATTTGTGATTAGGTAAAAACCTAGAAGTTTATTAAAAGTTCATTTTCTATGTTTATAAAAACTTGAAGCTGATATATCAAATTCTTGGATTTTATACATGGTTGCAACTACCCTAATATATGCAGGCAGGAGAATAGGAAAAAAGAAAAGCAATCTGTGGTGTGTTAATCTGACACACAAAAGAAGATGTCTGCACATATATGAGCGAGTACTGTAGAGTAGTGAGATCTGTAGTCAATCTGTCTGAAGTTCAAATCTTCATACTAATTACTAATTGTAGACTTTGGTGAACTATTTTCTCTCTCAAGGTCTGTTTTTCACCAACAGATTAGGAATATTAATGTCTGCCAACTGGAGTTATTGTAAAGAGAAAATGACATACCACACATAAGGACATGCAACATGGGGGTCTCACTATCAGCAAACACTCATGTATCATCTACACTGTAAATTTCATTTGGGAAAACAATAGTCTTTTGTAGTGTTGGCTTGTCACTTTAAATTTTTAAAGGGCCAAGAATGTAACGAAATATTATTTTTAGATTTATTTATTTATTTATTTGAGAGAGAGAAAGAGAACATGGTGGGAGGGGCAGAGGGAGAGAGTGTCTTAAGCAGACTACCCATTGAGCATGGAGCCCCTTGCGGGACCCCATCTCATGACCTGGAGATCGTGACCTGCGTGGAAACCAAGAGTCCCATGCTTAATCGACTGTGTCACGCAGGCACCCCAGTAACAAAATATTTTTTTCAAACCTTTCTTAAGATTAAAAAATCAGCCAATCTTAATCATTGGCTCTTATTAGAGGATCAAATACTATACCAACAAGTATTAATATTCTCTTTCATGACTTGCAGAAATACAGGCAGAGAGGCAATGTAGCTTGACTCTAAGTCATGGTTAAGGAAATGCCTGATTCTTCATACCTCTCCCTTTAACCACCAGAAAATATTTACTCTGCAAAAGTTCTCCCTTGTTATTGGATCTCTTGCAGCTCTAACCTTTGTGCATTAGCTGATATATTTTTGGATCTTCTTCAAATGACTGGAATAAATTCTGGGTTGAAACTGAAAGTTGGGGAAACCAAAAATCCTTCACGGTGAATTGTGGCCTGGGGCCCTTGTAAAACTTCTCAAAGAACATCACAAACTATTTACCACCTGCTCTTACTTGCCTGCTTCATGAAAATTAGCGGTGTGTTGGGTGAGTAGGGGCGGGTGAGGGTTGATGATTTACAAAGAGCTGCTCCCACTACCCAAGTTTGACAGCATGTGAGAGCAAGTCACGTGGGAAGGACCCAGAACGTACACTGCTTTGATGACGGCTGGCTATCGCCAAGGAAACTGCTCCCTTGGTAACCGTGGTCAGTACATCTGTCTAGTTGCGTTTCTAAGACTCACATAGTCACTACCATGGAAAATATATTTTAAAACACAAACACATAGGGAAAAAAAACAAATAAAAAATAATGGAGTTAATAAGGAATTCTTTGCTTTTATGGCAAAGTTGTTAGGACACAATTATAGTGTTCAGCAGAACATGTTTAGGGGTGTTAACTCATAAATGGAAACCAAAATGTCTTCAGTGTAAGCGAGCCTATAAAACAAAACAAATCTAAACCAGATAATCATTGTTTATTATTCACAATACACAGGGGTTTAAGACTTCACAAAAATATTTCTAGGGAGCTTATTTCAAACACTGAGTCCTCCCAAGTACAGTTAAGCTAAAGTTTGCATAACTTTATCTATCTTTAAAAGAGATGAGGGCAAGAATGAGGGAGGTAAAGTTAAAGACCCACTTGGGGAAAGGGTAGAATGTTAAGATCTAGCAAAAATTAAGAAAAGAAATTCTGAAGTAAAAATCTAAAGTGGTAGAAAATATGATTCTATTTAAGAACACCTGATTTACTCAGAGCTCTTCAAGAATACAATAATGTAACATGTGAGGAATGCCCACAGTGAATTGTCGCTGATTTTGAGAGGCTACAGAGAGTTAAATTTTAAACTTAAAAAAGTTTGAGTAAGGCTAGAAACAAAGATTTTAATATACATTCCCTACACGAATTTCATGGAAAGTTGACTGTTTCTGTGAAAAGAATTTGTTAGTGTCCTTTACCATTAAACATCTGTATTATTATAAAAGGCTAAATAAAGAAAATATATGTAATGCTAATGATATTTTATATGATGAAAACACTAGACAATATCAGGGAATTGAGATAAACTGTTGGGTTATGCTTGCATATGTACCTTAAACAATAAATAGTATTTAACAAGTTCTTGATACACTTTTCCACATCTTCATGGAAAGTTTCTTAACACCGCTGCCGCCCGGCAGTGGTTTTGACAGAGCTAACACCACCTGTGTTCGCTCATGAAAACTACCTGCATGAGGAAGTGTCAGCAGCTTGGAAGAAAGTCTTGGGAATAATAGTGGAGCATTCTTTTAAGGATCCTAATGTTCATGATGGCACAGAAGATGAGAGTGTATGGAAAAACACAAACATCAACAACTGTCAAAAATGAATTCAGAAGAGTTGGACTATAAATATGTGGAGATTTTAGGAACACTTTAACCAATTTATTTTACTTATGTTTTACTTTTTATGTTTGTACAAGTGTGAAATATGATAAAAATGTGTCTAAGTCTAAAACTGTTATTTTGGTAAGCAAAGAATAAAAATTCTAGGTGATAAGAAAGCATTACATTATAGCTTAAGCAGCCCTGTGTTTTCTGTCTTAGTGGTAAATAAAAATGGCGCATCTTACAACTGACAGTATCTCAGGTTCAGTGAAACAAAGAACTGAGTTTAGACATCACCTTTTGTTGTCTAAGAAGTGAGGAAAAGAAAAGACTGAGAGACAATGGGATGAAAATATTGACCAACAAGGACACTATCCTCCCTCCCCAACGAGTAGAAACAAGCAAAGATAATAAAAGGTATTCAATGAATTGCTGACTAGTAAAGACAAAGTACAAAGTTGGTAAGCATTTCTCTATGGCAAAACATGTCGCCATTAAACATATGATTAAGTCGATTTCATAGATGACTTTGGCATTTAATCTTAGTCTGCCTCTGTCACTGAATCTGAAATCCAATTTAATGTCTTCTTTTTACATCAGAGAGCAACACAGGTCCATGCTACATATTTTTCCAAAGGAAAAAATTAAAAAGAGAAACACTTTCTCAAATAGTAAGGTTGATGTCAATGCATTAGGTAGAGTAACAGTAAATTTGGCAGTTCCATAAGTAGGTTGATTTTCTCTCCAATAAATTATTCTTCAAGAATATCTTCAATGTCAAGCCTAAAAAGTTGTCTTTACAATACTGCCAGTCAGTTATTGTATATGCTCTCTTTCAATTGATTTATCTACCAGGGTCTTTTTGTGCCTGTTGAGTGAAAAGTCAACCCTGCATACTTTCGTTTTCTTGATCTATTTGACACAATCTTAGGGAAACATTCAGAGAGAGGATCCTGCTTTCATAGTTACATCACTCTGTTTGAGATTCCATTGAAATTCAGCAATAGATAATACCAATTCCAACTTTATAGTATAACTTCCATTTTGTGGAAAGCTATTTTGATTTTGGCACATTAACTAGTACAATATGAAAATGAAAAATCCTTAAGTGAATATGAAAATCTGTATACCCTCCAGCTGATTCTTCAAAGTTCATTTTCAAAATGTACTTGTTTTGAGATTCTCTGCAGTAGGAAAACTGTATTTACCAAACCATGTAGCACATTCCTAGACAGACACAATACCACTAAATCCATTTAACGTTGGCACTTGCCTTACATGAGAGTTTGGTTTTAAGTACATCACTGATGATATGATTTTTGGAGTACCCAGTAACTGCTGGCAAATTGTAGTTATCATACTTAATTGTAGCAGAAACAGAACTATGTGTAGCACTAGGAGGGCTAAATTCCCCAGCCTGCCTTGCAATCAAGTGGGATCAGGTGACTGTATCCTGGATGAGAAAATGTGGAAAGAAGTGATACAGCCACTTTCTGGTCTCATCCTTCTGCTTCTTTGTTTATTGGATGATAGATACCAAGAATTCAGGGAGGACTCTGAGACTTAACAGAGGGATGAGCAGTAGGAGAAAACAGCCCAGGTCCATTCATGACTCTGTGGAGCAGAGCAAACCCATACTCCCAATCCACATTTGATGGTGCCAAGAGTGAAGCATGAATCTCTATTATGTCAAAGTGCTGAAATGCTGGGACTGGATGTTATAGACTCTAAGGTTACTTAACCTGGCCAGTAATGACAGTATAATAGATAAGTCCCCTTATATACTCCTTAGGAGCTCCACTAGATATTATATTATAGACATAAAGCCTTTGTAACATAGAAAAAAACATAATCAAAACATACCTGGACATTTATTCCCTCACCTCAGAAATATTTTTGAGTGTCTACATTCAAAGCATTGGGATACATATAGGAGATACAATAATGAGCCAAATAAACATGGTTTTTTTCCTCATGGAGCTACCAGTCCAAGAAGTAGACATCAGACCATTGATCATACAATGTAAAATTATAACCATGATTATTTCCATGACACAAGAATCATGATCTAATCAGACATGAAAACAGAAGTACTTGCCTTAATTAGGGAGAAGTCCAGGAGGAAGGATTCCATGCTAAAGGGGACAGATATGCAATCACCATGTGGAAGTCAGACAGTGTGAGACAAAATGAAAGAGAGCCAGAGTAGGTGGGGTAAAGAGAATGAAGGGAAATGGTGTAAGATGAGTCTGGCTGAGAATGCAGAGCCCGTCCACCCTTACTCAGGCCACAGAAGGCTTTGCTCTTTACTCAGATACTAAATAATCAGATTTCCCCTTTTACTTTTGAAAAGGCTGCTCTGCTCTGACTACACTGTAGGTGGAGGGATTAAACGTAAACATGTGCCTGTATTTACATGAAGAGAGTATGTGATGATAGTAGAATTATCTATCAGTATACAGATATCCCAGAAATAAAAGGAAGGAAATATAAAAATAGTTCAGCACTGAAAATGTTTTTGGGATTGGATGGTTGTCTTGCTCAAGTGTAGTTACTTTTAATTTTTTGCCCTCTCCCCCACCTTTTTTTTTTTTTTTTCAATTATAAATCACCTAATAGTTCCATCTGGTTAAGTCTGACACAGGAGACATTTGCCTTAAGCCACTGGGAACATCCAAGGCAAATGAAATTACAGCAAAATATGAGACTGGTTTGAGTAATATTTTTGTCTTTAGTGGCTCTGTACCCAATCCCCTTTAAGAACCTACAAGTCACTCATCCATACCAGCCACCAAGGAAGACTCCCAATAGGAGGCACTGGGATTACCTGACTTATTACTGGGAAGACATTATGACATCTCAGTTTGTCCATGGAATTTATGAAGAATCATGACCAAAATGTGAAGGAGGAAATGTTTTCTCAGCTTCCCTGGTTTACCCAGATATCTACCACTGATGTTCATCTGTCTCAGATATTCTCCCAACCCCTGAGAGAATTATACGCTGATACCTTGATTCTTTTATACTGATTTTGTTCTCTGTACATGAAAACCATTGCTATAGAGGCTTGTGATTACATAATCATCTTGAGATATTTCCTGTCCTATTCTGGGTCCCAACCTGATTTCTTGCCCTTGTGATTCAGGTGGAGCATGGCAATCACACCTTCCCAACCACATAAACATCAGAGCAGGTTCATACTGACCCTTTCTCCTCCATGCATGGGAAAAAAGAACTGGATGCTCAGCTCTTTGCTGCTTTTCATTTTTAGACACAGCTCACCTTTCCAGAAACAATATATAGAGAAAATGCTAAATAGGCTGCCCTGCTTTGAGATCGATCTCAAAAAATGTCTTTTCCCTATAAGAAAGGGTGATGGATTGCAAATAGTTTCTAAGGTACAATTGTAGACCTTCAAAGTCAGGTTGTTAATTCAGTGATATTAACTTTTGAGTCACTTGACTAGTCAGTTTAGGAAGCAACAATTCTCTTAAAACTCTTATAATTACACTTGGACAAGTTTGCGCGTAGGACCACAAGTCCATCAGCTTATTATAACCATGGCGCGTTTCACACACCATCTTCATTATCTTGTGCTAAAGAAGAGAGCACACACTCTTCTGTGGGTAATTTTAGATTGGCCACTGACACACTCCGCAGTGTTTATAAAGAAAACAAAACTTGGATGTTGGCCCTTTTAATTATAACTGGCAGAATTGCTACACCCAAAAATCACATAATCTCTTCACCATATTATATCTTTGAAGACATCTGCTTACAAAGCAGTAACAAGGAACTTGAAATCTAAAAACAAACTTTGTACTAGATTGATTGGTTTGGCGAGCCATGCTTCTGAAGTACTGACGGATTCTGAAAGATATATTCCTGAACTTCAGGAAAAGTTTAAAATATACTATAATGGAGCTACATGAAATTGTCCTTGGTCTGGATAGGCAGATTAGAGCCCATGATTAGAGCATCTATTGTGAAGGAAAATACACTAGCCCAATGGAAGATGCCATAAATTTCACCAGTCATTTCTAGTTTTGTTTCAGTTTCCAAATAAATGTCTTGCTAATGAAACATTTGGATAAGTTCAGTGTACTCTTTCACCTGAGAAATGATCACGCTTAAGGCACTATTTTCTAGGTGCTTTATATAATATTTTGAAGACAACTGAAAACACTAGACATCCCACCAAAGGATAAAAGCTGATCTATGACATCATCTTGACTTTTCATCAAGAAGAGTGGACCTCCATTCCCAGGTATTTGGACATGATCTGAGCTCATATTTGAGTAATTACATTGCGATCCCAGTCACTTACCTTTGGGCAGATCGTTTTACGGCTCACAGAGTTCCTAAACGCATGGTACTGTAACCTGAAAGATAAAAGGGAACAATTACTTATTAATTAATCTGTGCTCTGCAGATGAGTAAGAATCTTTTCTTTTGTAGGGTACTTGTGCACATGTTGAATTGAGTGTAAAAATAAAACGCAAAAGCCTGAATTTCTTGCCAAAATAGAATTGCCTACATCTTATGGAGTCATGTAATTCATAAGGTCCCACCCTCCTTTCATAACTCTAGCCAAAGAGTCTGTTTTTCCTTCCCTAACAGTGTTTTCTGAAACCCAGGACTAGTTGTTAAACACTAACATGACTTAAGGCGGCTGCTGAAAAAGTGAAAGCAATCTCATTGTGCTGCATTAGTTCAACCACAATGACTAACAAATTTCAACATTTAAAATATCCAATTGGATAAATATTTACTGCTCAGTTAGTAAGTTTATTTTAAGAGTCTTAATCCAAAATTACTTTGCTGGTGGTAGTGCTTTGATCATTGTCTATATTTTAGACAAAGTGATTTTCCCCCTTACGTTAAAAATTACATTTATAAATAGGTACACTGCCTAAAAATTATCAGATTTTGTGTATAACTTTTTAAATGTCAAAAGTGCTTAAGAACCTTCAAAGACGGTGACATTCACTGTCATTTTAACACTAATTTTATTAGTCAAAAGTATTTTTTTCCCAAATGTTTTTCTGAGAAGTGCAGAGTAACTGCTGTTAGCCCAGAGCACTGAACTATTAACTGTTAACAGCAGGGGAGTTTCCAGGTTCCAATATTTTAGTGCGTGCTTGGATGTACATTATTTTGCTCATACATCTCCTTCTTGCAAATACATAAGCCGAGAACGTTAATAATTTTGGTGTGAATTAAAAACTTCTGAATGTCAGCATATATGTAGCACAGACTCAGGAAACATCTTGTTAGAACTAGCAAACCACTAGGATGATAGAAAGTGTGAAAGAAAAAAAAGAAAAACAAACCAAAAAACAATTACAGCACTAAGAATGATTTATTTTAATGGAGCTAGTTCAGCATTTCCATTTTGTGTCTTTATAGTACAGTTATTCCACATGTCTTCTCCTTCCTTCCTTGCTTCCATCCTTTCTTTCTTTCTTTTTCTTTCCTGTCCTTTCCTTCCCTTCCTTCCCTCCTTCCCTTCTTTCCTTTCCTTTTTTTCTTTTCTCTCCTTCTCCTCCCCCCCCCTTCTTCTTCTGCTTCTGATAGGTCATGTCAGAAAGACTTTGACTGAAGAAAATCAGGACAAGAGATAACCTAAGAGAAAAAAACCCTATCATATGGGGATGTCATTCTAGAATTTTCTGTGTGCCAGGGAGTCAGGCCAGGATGTTTGCGGCTAGGTACATTTGGGTAAAGCCTTGGGTTCTCAGGACTTCCACTGATCACTGGAGAAGGGGTGGAAAAAGACGACTGGTGACTCTGATTAGAATACTTATGTGGCCTGTGCTAAATCTTACTTTCTTTAGAGTACCTTTGTGCTCACAGACAGATGTCCAAGTTGTAAGTTCTGGGTGATTTTTATATAAGTCTGTTTTGCAGGACTGGCCTTTTAAGGTATTTTCCTGGGCCAAGCAAAAACTCTATCGTCAAGAGAGGATAAATACATATGTACCCACTGCAAATTAATGTGTCTCAAAGGCTGCTAATGTACAAAATTCCTCCCAGGCTCAGAGAATCTAGAAAACCTGTGACTTCTGCATAACTCTCTCAAATGTGAAGGAAGCAGACACGACTGTTCTTTGATTCTCTTAGGAAATGTAAAGAGGTAATTTCTGCAGTGAGTAATGGTACAAATAAAATTATGTTTATTTTTATTTTATTCACAGCATTTAATTATAGAGGGAGATGTGTAGTCAGATAGCAAAACAGCTATAAACAAGGGAAAGGTCCCCCGTTCTTTTTAAATGAATGCCCGAAAACAGCTGGGCAGAGCATTAATAGAACACCCAGCCAAAGACAGACTCCACAAGCCTATGTGTTCACTTGGCGTTTGTCAAATAATGGACCGTTGGTCTATTTTTCAAGCCATTTCTCTGCAGTAACTTGACATTCCATAGGATTACCTTTAGATTCTGGTCTGAGTTTCTGCTATGCCTGAAAAGATTGTCATCTTTTGATTTAAAGATAATACAGCCAAACATGTGAAACTGTTCTGTAAAGAGTCAACCTGTGACTCATAACCAAATATCCAAAAAGATTTTGTCTATAGTTTGCTTTCTTACCTCACTGTTGTAACTAAAACGATCAAATGACTAGTTTCCATTACAAACACTACATATTTATTTTATAAAAAAGCTTGACATTCTTCAGAGATGAAATGTCATAGTATCATAAAATGGAGAGGTGATTCTTTTCTCCTGAAGACTCAGAGCATTTGCTGATTATAATTTTAATTCAAAAGTTTCACCAAAAAACATGATTCAATTTTGCTTAAGCCTAACATTGGTCAATTAAAAAAAATGTGAACAGGTCGGACACAGATAAAACCAAATTCTGAGGCATTGGAACCGTATCGTGGAGGAAGAACAAAACACAACTGAACATTGGCAATGCAATTGACCATTCAAAATATAGTTAATAAGTTCCCAAACATACAAGTTCGAATTTTAAAATTAAGCCTCCCAATTGCCAATTTCAAAAAATGTAATGAGTTTAGAGTGGCCTTTTTATTATGCATGGTTTTATGTCTTTGGATTTCAAAATTACCTAGCATGCATTTTCAACTTTGCTACAATTTCTGGGCTGTTTTCATTTCTATTTTAAAAAGGCTAAACAGTAAGATGTGCTTCTGCTTTGCATTCTAATTGCATGTAACTGATTTGCACAGCAGAACAAAAAACTCATTTTCAGATTAAGAATCGTGCACCAAGAAATAATTATTGTTCTACTAGAAAAAAAAAAACCTATTTTTTCCCACTTTCTCCCCTCATTTATGTGAACTGTTTGCTATGTTTTCCCCTAGGTTGATCTCTTTTATAGACCACCATGCATTGCTCTTTAGGGACTAAAACAATCCAAATGGAAACAAGTAACATACAACTGTTTTGACTACATTCTTCTGCCTGCAACATAACACTTGCCTTTATTATTTTATCTTCAACAATCAAGGGGTGACTAAATGGTTGCAGGTGGTGAGGAAAATAAAAGCCATCCATCATTATTTATTAGGCATGAAAAAGATACACAATAATGTAATTTAATCTCAGAGCAATTATTTCCACATATTGATAATACAATGTGAAAACTGTCATGAATTCTAATATGATATTTTGGCTTTATTGGTGCACCATGGCCAACATGACAAATAATGAAATTGTCTCAAAAAGAGAAAAAAGGTAATTATGTGCATATGTCAATATCACGGGTAGAAAACATATCACCAAAATTTTAAAGCTTCTTCATTACAACTTACCCAATTCAAAAGTTTGAAGTGGAAAAAAAGTACATGTTCAGTTTTCACTATTTAAAACACCATCTCTTACATTCACACCACAATCTATAATCTGAATAAACATTGACTATGTGTTTTATCATATAAAAGTTTTGAAGACTAGCCAGTCTGCTAAAATATTTGCAAGAAATATATATATACCATAGGGTCGAATTTCTAACATGTTCTTTGGTTCACTTTAGTCTGGTAAAAATCTGCAGATTAAAACTCTGTGATCTCTACTTTGGTTAGCATACACATGACTATTAAATGTAGCAAAGAACGTACCTTTTAGCCAAATAAAGCAAGAAATGGTTGAAAATAAACATCTTAGGTAGAAAAAATCCTGACTGATGAAATGTTTGGTCAGAAAAAGTGAAAGCAAGTTTCTCTTTATATTAAATGATTCCTATTTCCACATGGTTGTTGAACTCTATCCTCAAAAAGGCCTTGGAAGGTGAACATACGACAAAAAAGAAACAAACTAGCATTTGATCTCTGTAGATGGGAACCAAAAACATTTTATGAGTTATATTTGAATAGATTTGGGTTTCTGCCAGAAGAGAGATCATGATTAGAGGCTTTCCTTGTTTGAAAAAATGAGATGGTTTTCTAAGTACCTGTTCATTATACAGTGTGTACACACACACACACACACACACACACACACACACACTCATTCTACAGCATATACACACAGCACGCTCCAGGCTTGCTTGAAGACATATTTATTCACTGTTCACATATCGATTATGGATATAAATATAAGCTTACTGGGTAAGATAAATGATGTCCTCTTAGAAAAATGCCATTAGAATTATCAAGGAAGGAAAATAGTTTAGACTTGGCTTTGAGTGATAGACAGGACCTGGAAGAAAAAGTATCTCTGAGTGATCACAACACTGACCATTCTGGGCTGGGAGAGAAAATTTATATATCATGTGGTTACTCAATTTTATAAAGGGAATCTAAGAACAAGTGTAGGCACTGCTTAGGAAAAACAAATGAAAGGAATAATTTAAAAAGTCAATAAGCCACAGGAAATCTGGAGACTGTTTAGAAACACCTTATTGGAAGCCTAGCAAAAGTATGTGCCAGAGATCAAAGGGACACTTGGAAATGTAGCCCAAGTAAGGAAACCAGGGAGATCCGCAAACTATGGCAGGTCAGGTGTGAACAAGTACGCAGGCGAGCCAAAAGAGAATTCAAGTGTACCTTGCAAGTGACTCCAAAGCTAATAAAAATGTTCTTCAAAATATATCCATGGCAGGAAACCAAGTAGAGAACTAATGGGCCGGTCAAGTGACACACTCTGGGCAGAAGAGATATGTTTCTTAGAGGATGGAAACTCTTCTGACTTTACTCAAGATGATTCATTCATTCATTCATTCATTCGTACATTCACTTTTATTCTCTCATTCAATCACCCACTCATCAATTCACTTGATCATCTATTTATTAAAAAAAAGAAATTAAAGAATGCCTACCATGAACCAGACTTTGGGTTCAGCACTAGGAATATAGTGCTGAACCATTCACTTATTCATTCTTTTTTTTCACTCACTTAATCTTCAATGCATCCACACCTCAGGTATTTGATTACCTATTCATTCAACAAAAAAATTGCAGAATGTGTATCATGAGACAGACTCTGGGTTAAGCACTTGGAATGTATCAATACATAAAACATCCACTCCTTCAGTCAACAAATATTTGAGTGTCTACTATGTGCCAAGCACTGGTCTAATTCTTTGAAATAGGTTAGTGAACAAAAGAGTCAACATTCTTGCTCGAATCCAGCTTTCTTTTTAGCGGGGACTAGCAGTGGAGGTAGGCAATACATACAATAAGTAACTAATCACAAAATCCAAAGCAATCATTTAGTATGCTAAGTATTATGAGCAGCAAGTTCAGGTAGCTGTGCGTGCCTGAAAGGGGCCCCATTTGAGAAAGAAGCGTCCTATCGACAGATTTGAAGGAAAAAGAGCAGAGAGAGAGAAAGAGTAGCAGGAGGTGAGGATGGCACAGGGTGGCACCATTTGGGGCTTGGTAGGCCATATGAAGAACACTAGCCTTTTCTTCTTTCTTTCTTTTTTTTCCCCATCATGGTAAGTGTACTCTTTAATCCCCATCACCTATTTCACCCATTCCCCCATTACCTCCCCTCTGGTAACATCAGTGAGTTCTCTATTTAAGAGTCTGTTTCTTGGTTTGTCTCTTTTTCCTTCATTTACTCATTTTGTTTCTTTTTTTTTTTTTTTAATTTTTTTATTGTTATGTTAATCCCCATACATTACATCATTAGTTTTAGATATAGTGTTCCATGATTCATTGTTTGTGCATAACACCCAGTGCTCCATGCAGAACGTGCCCTCCTCAATACCCATCACCAGGCTAACCCATCCTCCCAACCCCCTCCCCTCTAGAACCCTCAGTTTGTTTTTCAGAGTCCATTGTCTCTCATGGTTCTTCTCCCCCTCCGATTTCCCCCCCTTCATTCTTCCCCTCCTGCTACATTCTTCTTCTTCTTTTTTTCTTTCTTAACATATATTGCATTATTTGTTTCAGAGGTACAGATCTGAGATTCAACAGTCTTGCACAATTCACCACACTTACCAGAACACATACCCTCCCCAGTGTCCATCACCCAGTCACCCCATCCCTCCCACCCCACCCCCCACTCCAGCAACCCTCAGTTTGTTTCCTGAGATTAAGAATTCCTCATATCAGTGAGGTCATATGATACATGTCTTTCTCTGTTTGACTTATTTCGCTCAGCATAATACCCTCCAGTTCCATCCACGTCGTTGCAAATGGCAAGATCTTATTCCTTTTGATGGCTGCATAATATCCCATTGTATATATATACCACATCTTCTTTATCCATTCATCTGTTGATGGACATCTTGGCTCTTTCCACAGTTTGGCTATTGTGGACATTGCTGCTATAAACATCGGGGTGCACGCAGCCTTTCAGGTCCCTACTTTTGTATCTTTGGGGTAAATACCCGGTAGTGCAATTGCTGGGTCATACCGTAGCTCTATTTTCAACTTTTTGAGGAACCTCCATACTGTTTTCCAGAGTGGCTGTACCAGCTTGCATTCCCACCAACAATGTAGGAGGGTTCCCCTTTCTCCGCATCCCCGCCAACATCTGTCATTTCCTAACTTGTTAATTTTAGCCATTCTGACTGGTGTGAGGTGGTATCTCATTGAGGTTTTGATTTGGATTTCCCTGATGCCGAGCGATATTGAACACTTTTTCATGTGTCTGTTGGCCATTTGGATGTCTTCTTTGGAAAGATGTCTGTTCATGTCTTCTGCCCATTTCTTGATTGGATTCTTTGTTCTTTTGGTGTTGAGTTTGATGAGTTCTTTATAGATTTTGGATACTAGCCCTTTATCTGATATGTCATTTGCAAATATCTTCTCCCATTCTGTCAGTTGTCTTTTGGTTTTGTTGACTGTTTCCTTTGCTTTGCAAAAGCTTTTTATCTTGATGAAGTCCCAATAGTTCATTTTTGCCCTTGCTTCCCTTGCCTTTGGCGATGTTTCTAGGAAGAAGTTGCTGCGGCTGAGGTCGAAGAGGTTGCTGCCTGTGTTCTCCTTTAGGATTTTGATGGACTCCTGTCTCACATTGAGGTCTTTCAACCATTTGGAGTCTATTTTTGTATGTGGTGTAAGGAAATGGTCCAGTTTCATTCTTCTGCATGTGGCTGTCCAATTTTCCCAACACCATTTGTTGAAGAGACTGTCTTTTTTCCATTGGACATTCTTTCCTGCTTTGTCAAAGATTAGTTGACCATATAGTTGAGGGTCCATTTCTGGGCTCTCTATTCTGTTCCATTGATCTATGTGTCTTTTTTGTGCCAGTACCATACTGTCTTGATGATGACAGCTTTGTAGTAGAGCTGGAAGTCTGGAATTGTGATGCCGCCAGCTTTGCTTTTCTTTTTCAACATTCCTCTGGCTATGCGGGGTCTTTTCTGGTTCCATACAAATTTTAGGATGATTTGTTCCATTTCTTTGAAGAAAGTGGATGGTATTTTGATGGGGATTGCATTGAATGTGTAGATTGCTCTAGGTAGGATTGACATCTTCACAATATTTGTTCTTCCAATCCATGAGCATGGAACGTTTTTCCATTTCTTTGTGTCTTCCTCAATTTCTTTCATGAGTATTTTATAGTTTTCTGAGTACAGATCCTTTGCCTCTTTGGTTAGATTTATTCCTAGGTATCTTATGGTTTTGGGTGCAATTGTAAATGGGATCGATTCCTTAATTTCTCTTTCTTCTGACTTGTTGTTGGTGTATAGGAATGCCACTGACTTCTGTGCATTGATTTTATATCCTGCCACTTTACTGAATTCCTGTATGAGTTCTAGCAGTTTTGGGGTGGAGTCTTTGGGATTTTCCACATACAGTATCATATCATCTGCAAAGAGTGAGAGTTGGACTTCTTCTTTGCCAATTTGGATGCCTTTGATTTCTTTTTGTTGTCTGATTGCTGTGGCTAGGACTTCCAATACTATGTTGAATAGCAGTGGTGATAGTGGACATCCCTGCCGTGTTCCTGACCTTAGGGGGAAAGCTCTCAGTTTTTCCCCATTGAGAATGATATTCGCTGTAGGTTTTTCATAGATGGCTTTTATGATATTGAGGTATGTACCCTCTATCCCTATACTCTGAAGAGTTTTGATCAAGAAAGGATGCTGTACTTTGTCAAATGCTTTTTCTGCACCTATTGAGAGGATCATATGATTCTTGTTCTTTCTTTTGTTAATGTATTGTATCACGTTGATTGATTTGCGGATGTTGAACCAACCTTGCAGCCCAGGGATAAATCCGACTTGGTCGTGGTGAATAATCCTTTTAATGTACTGTTGGATCCTATTGGCTAGTATTTTGGTGAGAATTTTTGCATCCATGTTCATCAGGGATATTGGTCTGTAATTCTCCTTTTTGATGGGGTCTTTGTCTGGTTTTGGGATCAAGGTAATGCTGGCCTCATAAAATGTGTTTGGAAGTTTTCCTTCCATTTCTATTTTTTGGAACAGTTTCAGAAGAATAGGTATTAATTCTTCTTTAAATGTTTGGTAGAATTCCCCTGGGAAGCCATCTGGCCCTGGGCTTTTGTGTTTTGGGAGATTTTTGATGACTGCTTCTATTTCCTTAGTGGTTATAGGTCTGTTCAGGTTTTCTATTTCTTCCTGGTTCAGTTTTGGTAGTTGATACATCTCTAGGAATGCATCCATTACTTCCAGGTTATCTAATTTGCTGGCATAGAGTTGCTCATAATATGTTCTTATAATTGTTTGTATTTCTTTGGTGTTGGTTGTGATTTCTCCTCTTTCATTCATGATTTTGTTGATTTGGGTCATTTCTCTTTTCTTTTTGATAAGTCTGGCCAGGGGTTTATGAATCTTGTTAATTCTTTCAAAGAACCAGCTCCTAGTTTCGTTGATCTGTTCTACTGTTCTTTTGGTTTCTATTTCATTGATTTCTGCTCTGATCTTTATTATTTCTCATCTCCTGCTGGGTTTAGGCTTTATTTGCTGTTCTTTCTCCAGCTCCTTTAGGTGTAGGGTTAGGTTGTGTACTTGAGACCTTTCTTGTTTCTTGAGAAAGGCTTGTATTGCTATATACTTTCCTCTTAGGACTGCCTTTGCTGTATCCCAAAGATTTTGAATAGTTGTGTTTTCATTTTCATTGGTTTCCATGAATTTTTTTAATTCTTCTTTAATTTCCTGGTTGACCCATTCATTCTTCAGTAGGATGCTCTTTAGCCTCCATGTATTTGAGTTCTTTCCGACTTTCCTCTTGTGATTGAGTTCTAGTTTCAAAGCATTGTGGTCTGAAAATAGGCAGGGGATGATCCCAATCTTCTGGTACCGGTTGAGACCTGATTTATGACCTAGGATGTGATCGATTCTGGAGAATGTTCCATGGGCACTAGAGAAGAATGTGTATTTCGTTGCTTTGGGATGGAATGTTCTGAATATGTCTGTGAAGTCCATTTGGTCCAGTGTGTCATTTAAAGTCTTTATTTCCTTGTTGATCTTTTGCTTAGACGATCTGTCCATTTCAGTGAGGGGGGTGTTAAAGTCCCCCACTATTATTGTATTGTTGTCGATGTGTTTCTTTGCTTTTGTTATTAATTGCCTTATATAATTGGCTGCTCCCATGTTAGGGGCATAGATATTTACAATTGTTAGATCTTCTTGTTGGATAGACCCTTTAAGTATGATAGAGTGTCCTTCCTCATCTCTTATTACAGTCTTTGGTTTAAAATCTAATTTGTCTGATATAAGGATTGCCACCCCAGCTTTCTTTTGGTGTCCATTAGCATGGTAAATGGTTTTCCACCCCCTCACTTTCAATCTGGGGGTGTCTTTGGGTCTAAAATGAGTCTCTTGCAGACAGCATATCGATGGGTCTTGTTTTTTAATCCAATCTGATAGCCTGTGTCTTTTGATTGGGGCATTTAGCCCATTTACATTCAGGGTAACTATTGAAAGATAGGAATTCAGTGCCATTGTATTGCCTGTAAAGTGACTGTTACTGTATATTGTTTGTGTTCCTTTCTGGTCTATGTTGCTTTTAGGCTCTCTCTTTGCTTAGAGGACCCCTTTCAATATTTGTTGTAGGGCTGGTTTCGTGTTTGCAAATTCCTTTAGTTTTTGTTTGTCCTGGAAGCTTTTTATCTCTCCTTCAATTTTCAATGACAGCCTAGCTGGATATAGTATTCTTGGCTGCATATTTTTCTCATTTAGTGCTCTGAATATGTCCTGCCAGTCCTTTCTGGCCTGCCAGGTCTCTGTGGATAAGTCTGTTGCCAATCTAATGTTTCTACCATTGTAGGTTACATATCTCTTCTCCCGAGCTGCTTTCGGGATTTTCTCTTTGTCTCTGAGACTCGTAAATTTTACTATTAGATGTCGGGGTGTTGACCTATTTTTATTGATTTTGAGAGGGGTTCTCTGTGCTTCCTGGATTTTGATGCCTGTTTCCTTCCCCAAATTAGGGAAGTTCTCTGCTATAATTTGCTCCATTATACCTTCTGCCCCTCTCTCTCTTTCTTCTACTTCTGGGATCCCAATTATTCTAATGTTGTTTCGTCTTATGGTATCGTTTATCTCTCGAATTCTGCCCTCGTGATCCAGTAGTTGTTTATCTCTCTTTTTCTCAGCTTCTTTATTTTCCATCATTTGGTCTTCTATCTCGCTGATTCTTTCTTCTGCCTCATTTATCCTAGCAGTTAGCGCCCCCATATTTGATTGCACCTCATTGATAGCCTTTTTGATTTCTACTTGGTTAGATTTTAGTTCTTTTACTTCTCCAGAAAGGGTTTCTCTAATAACTTCCATGTTTTTTTCAAGCCCAGCTAGTATCTTTAAAGTGATGATTCTGAACTCTAGATCTGACATCGTACTAATGTCCGTATTGAGTAGGTCCCTGGCAGTCGGTACTACCTCTTGTTCTTTTTGTTGAGGTGATTTTTTCCGTCTTGTCATTTTGTGCAGAGGAGAATAGATTAATGAGAGAACAAAATGCTAGCAGGGTAACAACGTCCCCAGAAAATATACTCTAAACAAATCAGAAAAGACCTGAAGCAGTGGGAAAAGAAAGGGAAAGAGAGAAAAAAGAAAAGGAAAGAAAAAAAGAAAAAAGAAAAAGATAAAGATAAAAACAAACAAAAGCAGAACAAAACAAAACAAAACAAAAACAGAATGTGATCAAATATGATCAGGCTGGATTATAGATCAGTGCCACACACTAGATTTTGGGTGTATTTTGGTCTGTTAAAAGAAAGTCCCTCCCAAAATTTTAAAGAAAGAAAAACTTATATATGTACAAAAATAAGGGTTGATATGATGAAGGGATGGAATATGACTGTAAAGATGGAAATTATAAAAAATTTTAAAAAAGGATTTGATAAGTTGTTTGAAAAAAGAAAGAAGAGGATTAAAAAAAAAAAGAAAGAAAAAAGGGAGAGAATGTGATCAGGCAGGGGAGTAGAAAAAAACCATACACTAGAGATTTAGAGTATATTTTGATCTGTTAGAAGAAACTATCTCAAGATTTTAAAGAGAGAACAACTTATATATATATGCCAAAAATATGGGTAACTACTATGAAGGGATAGAATATGACTTTAAAAATGAAAAATAAAAATGTTTTTTTTTTTTTAAAAAGGGATTGATAAGATGTTGGTTGAAAAAGGGAAAAAGAAAAATTCAAAAAAAAAGAAAAAAGGAAAAAAGAAAAAAAGACAGTTAAAAAAATAATTAACTTTGAAAGACTAAAGAATCATGGTAAAAAAGCCATGAATTCCATGTGCAGTATTCCCCTAGCGCTGGAGTTCTGCCGTTCTCATTGATCAGTAAACTTGGTCTTGGCTGGCTATTCTCGCTGATCTTCTGGGGGAGGGGCCTGTTGCCGTGGTTCCCAAATGTCTTTGCCGGAGGCAAAATTGCCCCGCCCTTGCCGGTCCGGGCTAAGTAATCTGCTCGGGTTTGCTCTCCGGAGCTTTTGTTCCCTGCAAGCTTTCCGTACAGCTTTGGAGGCGGAGAGTGAAAATGGCAGCCTCCCAGTCTCCGCCCCGGCGGAGCCGAGAACTCGGGGTCCCGCTCCTCAGTGCGCCCCCAGAGAAAAGCAGTCAGTCACTCCCGTCTCCCCGGTCTCCGGCCGCACTCCACGCTCACCCGGCCTGTGACCGCGCCTTTCTATCTGGCATCCGACCCCGGGTGGAGTCTCCAAACCCAGCAGATCCCCGCGGTGCGCTCCCGCACCTCTCGTCCCGGGGGAGGAAGGGGAGTCTCCCCGGATCTGCCGCTTGTTGGGTCCCTGCTGGAGGAGCAGTGGCCCGACTGTGCCGCGGATCACGGTTTATAGCAACCCCGAGCTGAGAGCCCGCGCCTGGGCTCCGTCTCTGCAGCCGGCTTCCCTGCTCCGATACCTGGGAGCTCTGCCGCACTCAGGCATCCCCGGTCTTTCTGTGACCCCGAGGGTCCTGAGACCACACTGTCCCGCGAGGGTTCCACCCCCCACTTCGCCACCAGAGTGACGTCCCTCAGCGGAGCAGACTTCTAAAAGTTCCGATTTTGTGCTCCGCGGCTCTATCACTTGCCAGAAGCGGCCCACGGAGGCCCCTCCCCCGCCGTCTATCCTCCCGAATAACACCTCGGATTCACTTCTCCGCACGTCCTACCTTCCAGAAAGTGGTCGCTTTTCTGTTCAGAGAGTTGTTGCTATTCTTTTCTTCGATCTCCTGTTGAGTTTGTAGGTGTTCAGAATGGTTTGATCCCTATCCAGCTGAATTCCTGAGAGGAGACGAAATCCAGGTCTCCTACTCCTCCGCCATCTTGCTCCCCTCTACTCATTTTGTTTCTTAAATTCCACATATGAGTGAAATCATATGATGTTTGTCTTTCTCTGACTGACTTATTTCACTTAGCATTATACTCTCTAGCTCCATCCATGTTATTGTAAATGACAAGATTTCATTCGTTTTAATGGCTGAATAATATTCCATTGTGTATATATATACCTCATCTTCTTTATCCATTTATCTACTGATGGGCACTTGGGCTGTTTCCATAATTTGGCTATTTTAAATAATGCTGCAATAAACATAGGAGTGCCTACACCATTTCAAATTAGTGTTTTTGTACTCTTTGGGTAAATACCCAGTACTGAGATTACTGGATCAAAGGATAGTTCTATTTTCAATTTTTTTGAGGAAACTTCATACTGTTTTCCACAGTTCTTACACCATTTTACATTCCCACCAACAGTGCAAAAGGTTCCTTCTTCTGCATATCCTCACCAACACTTGTTGTTTCTTGTGTTTTTTTATTATTGTCATTCTGACAGGTGTGAGGTGATAGCTCATTGTGGTTGGGTTTGCATTTCTCTGATGATTAGTGATGTTGAGCATCTTTTCATGTGTCTGTTGGCCATTCGAAGAACCCTAGGCTTTATCTTAAGAACAAGGAAAGCAGCTGAAGTGTTTAAAGCCAGAGCGATCTACTGAAAAAGTCTGACACTCTTCCACTCAAAACCCAGCAAAGGTTCCATACTTAGTCAGAGTCAAAGCTAAAGTCCTTACAATGACCTGTAAGACCTACATATTCTGCTCTCATTGGCTCTCTACCTTAATTTTTTAAACTCCCTCCTCTGCTCACTCTACTCGTGCTGCACCGGGCTCTTTGTGCCTACTGGCTAGTCCTCTTCCCCTCCACCCATTCCAAATGGATCCACCCCTACCTTCTTGAAGTCTTTGCTCAAATTCCTCCTTGTCTATGGGACATATCCTGAGGACTAGACTTAATACTGTAACTGCCTCACCATGTCTACTTTTGCCTTGCTTTGCATGTTTTCCCTCTTGTAGCACTCATTACCTTCTGGTATTTATTTACTATGTTTTATATCATGTCTATGTCTCCCAGTAAAATGTATTTTCCATGAGGCAGGATTTTTTGTTATTTGTTTGCACTGATCCTAGTCAACTAAAAGTGTGCCCTGGACATACAATTTAGTAATCATTTGCTGAATAAATTAATGAATGCATTGGACAATATAGTCATATTGGCATTAAAAAATTACTCTGGCTGAAGCTTGAAGAAAAATTTGGGAAGAGTCACGTACAGATGTAGAGGCTGTATGGGGGGGGGGGTTCTAATTAAAAAGCAATGACTATTTAGGCTAGGGCAATAATGTTAGAAAGGGAGGAAGGTAAACTGTTTTAAGTTTTTTTTTTTTAGGGTAGAATCACCAGGGCCTATTTTCAGTAGTGTGCTGGAACTAGCTGGCTCCTACTGGTTTGTGAAAGCCAATAGTTAAATTTTCAGGTTTTGAGGAATTTTGTTAGTTGGTTATTACACATTATTAAAGATTAAATTATATAAACTTAAAATTAAATAAATTATATTAAAAATTAATATTCAAATGTAATGAATTCCTAATTATTTTATTACATTTTATTATTATCTGTGCTCTTCATGTTATTTATGTCTTTTGTGTTTCTATGGGAAATACCATATAATGGGGTGTTACTGCACAAATCTTTCCAACTCCATGTTCAGTTATGTCATGTCTGCAGTTTGAAATCAGTCATAGCAGGAGTATTTAATCCTTGGTAATTGTCAAACACTATAAATCAGGGTTTTCTTTATTATGTTGTTGATTTTCTAGATTTAAGAAAGTGTTGGAGAAAATGTTAATAATACAGACTGATTTTTAAAAGTGTGTCATGTCTGCAGATGTTTCATTGTTAATATTACACAAAATTAAGGAAACATTCCTCCAGTATGTGAAAACAATGATCTGATTCAGCAAAGAAGTCATTCACATCATTGAAAAAAGAATGAAATTTTGACATACATCTTACTTGTTTCTCTTGTGTCTTACTCTTTAATGTAAAGGGAACTATCAACCAATATACACATCTGAAATACACTCAGTTGCAACCATAAGTTGACTATGGATCCAGGAATTTGGCAAAAGGGAATGAAAGCATTCTGTGAGAATCAACTGGCTATATGAAATTTACAACAGGGCACTGTGTATTTTTTTATTTGTAAACTATGTGCTATACATTCCTCATATCCGTAGCATGATAATTTAAATATATATGCATACATTTTCTTTTTAGGAGAACTAGTTGTTAAACAGCATGGGTATATATGAGTCAAGACAGGAGGAGTTGTCAAAGATGCTGCCAGTTTCTGTCTTGTTCAACTGCCTACATAATGGTACCCATTTCCTTACTCAGGGAACATTAGACAAGGGCAGGGTTGGTGGATGGGGAAAGGGAAGGCATTGTCATGGGCTAGGCTGGGTAATACTGACTTTAAAGAGACAGACTACACAGCCTGGTGGCCAGGTGGATCTACAGCTCTGGAATTCAGAAGGTAACTCCAAGCTGGAGCCATCATCATTTAGGTAGTATCCGTGAAGAATAAGTAATTGAAGACCTGAAAGTGGATAAAGCTATTCTGTGTTTCTTCCAAATTAACTTTCAAAGTAGAATTTGGAGGCATTTAGATAAAAGTGCTCAATGCTCTATGTTCTAGTTCTAACAAATTAATAGCACATATATCATTGGGGCTGAAAAACATCTTCTAAGAATATTGGAAGTTTTCATCATCAGGATATAGTTCCATGACCAAGGACATGTCCTCCTTTATTAGAGAAGAATGCCTGAGTTAAATGGGTAGTGTCAAAAATATAGATTACTATTGGAAGCCTGTGATAAACAGGAGACTGCATAGAGTGCCATGTGTAAGGGGACTTGAGTTATTTACTTATTACCTACCAATGATTCTGAGTACTGTGTGAAGGGGTAGTTAATTGACAATTGATATAAAATGTGGGTGTCAGATCCTCAAAAATAGGCTCTTTATTTGAGGGCTTTATATTACCTTTTAAAAAGAGAATCATAAACTTCCACTTCTGGGAAGATGTGGTTTTCCCCACTTTCCTCACTTAAATACAGCTAAAACCCTGGTGTGTGTGTGTGTGTATATATATATATAGAGAGAGAGAGAGAGAGGGAGAGAGCAGAGAAAACTATATATGTGTGTGTGTGTGTGTGTGTGTGTGTGTGTGTGTGTGTATGTTTGTGTGTATGACACATCCCAGAAAGGTAGAGAAAAGCAGGCAGACCAGGCAGGGAAATTAGGACCCAAGAAACAAGGGGGAGGTGAGTTTCCTCGGTTTCCTTTTTGCTTCACATATCTCAGACTTGGAACTGAAGAAGTTAGCAGTCCAAAAATGCCAATGGATACAGACCCCCCCCCCCCCAAAAAAAAAAGCGCAGCCTCAAACAAAAGCCTACTCTCTCTGGTCAAAGAATCAGGAAAGGAGCCGCCTAAAAAGACAGAAAACTTTTAGAAAATAACCACTCTACTCCAGCCAAACACCACAGAAAAAAGTGTTATTCCACCCCAGCCATACCAGCAAAAACCAAGTGGGAAGCCTAGACATTCACCCTTGTTGGATTATAACAAAGCTTCCCAACACCACCGACCAGCAGGATAATGTCAGGAAAGCCCAAAACAGGGAGCTTAGACTTTCATCCCTGCCAAGTGGTAAGGAGACATCCATCCCAACCCTATTACATGTGGTGTTGGTGGAAACCACAAGTTGAGCCTAGACTTCCATCCCCATGAGCAACAATGTGGACATCACTTTTGGTGTCAACCAAGGCTGAGTGGGGAGCTTGAACTTCTACTGCTAGCGGGCAGGAAGGAGTCATTGCGTCCTCCTCTTTCTTGCTGGCCATACCAGAAAAACAAAAACAAACAAACAAACTTCAGCTAAAACAGAGGTTTAAATAAGAGTCAGAATGTCACAACATACTATGAATTTGATTTCAGCTAAAGATCACACATCATAGCATGAACCAGAAAGGTCTAAATGAAAATGAAAGAAGACAATCAATAGATGCTAACACCAAGATGGCAGAAATGCTAGAATTATCACAGATTTTAAAGCAGATAAAAATGCTTCAATGAGCAATGAAAAATATGCTTGAAACAAATTAAAAAAAAAAAAAATAGAACATCTGAACAAATAGAAAGTGCCAGCAAGGAAATGGAAGGTAAAAAGAAGAAACAAGTGGAAATTTTGGTACTAAGAAACACAATAACTGGCATAAAGAGATCAATGCATGGGTGCAACAGCAGAATGGAGGAGACAGATAAAGGAGTCAATGAATCTTAATAGAGAACAACAAAAATTATCCAATCTGAACAACAGAAAGAAAATATACTGAAAAAAATGTGAGTGCCTCAGGGACCTGTAGGATTGTAACAAAAGGTGTGATATTTGTGTCAAAGGAGTCCCAGAAGAAGAGAAAGAGAATGGGCTAAAAAAATAGTCAAAAAATAATGTGTGAAACCTCCCATATTTGCCAAGATGCATAAAACTACAGGTTCATGAAGGTGAGTGAATCCCCAATAGGGTAAACACAAAGAAATCCATGCTAAGACACATCATAATTAAATGTCCAAAAACTAAAGACAAGGGAAAAATCTTGAAAGGAGCAGAGAAAACAACACCTTACCTATAGGGGAAAAACAATTAGGATGACAGAGTATTTCTCAACGGAAATCAGGGAGGCCAGAAAGAAGTGGCACAATATCTTGCAAGTGCTGAAAGAAAAGAATTAAATGAAGAATCCTATATCCAGTGAAAACCTTCTTTAGGAATAGAGGGGAAATCAAGATAATCTTAAATAAAGGAAAACTAAGAGAATGTGTAGCCAGCGGATCTCCTCTAAAAGAATGGATAAAGGAAGTTTCTAAATGATAAAAATAAGGAACATCAAGAAGGAAGAAATAATTTAATAAATGAAAATACTGGTAAATACAATAGATTTTCCTTCCCCTCTTGAGTTTTCCAAATTCTGTTTGATGATTGAAGCAAAAATTATAACACTGTGTGATTTGGTTCTAGATGCATTAATTCAAAAAAGCAGGAATGGCTATATTAATATCAGATAAAACACACTTCAGATCCAAGAATATTAACACAAATAGACATTTTATAATGATAAAAGGGCGAATCGCCAAGTAGGTATCTGAATCAAACAAAGACCTACAAAATATGTAAAGCAAAAATGGAAAAACTTTAAGGAGAAATCCCGAATTATTTATAATCAAGAGAACTAGAGAGAAAAGCAGTAATGATCTAGAAAAACTCAACACCACCCCACCAAATTCTAGGTGATATTTGTAGAATTCTCCCCCAAGCAACAGCAGATGCACGTTCTTTTTTAAGTGTCCATGGAAAATATGTCCAAATAGACCATATCCTGGGCCATCAAACAAACCTCAACAAATTTTAAAGAACTAAAATCCCAGAGAATGTGTTTTATGGTCATAACAGAGTCAAACTAGAAATAAATCTTTCAAACAGAAACATAATAAGAAAATCTCCAAACACTTGGAAACTAAACAATACACATCTAAATAACCCAGGGGTGAAAAAGGAAGTAACAAAGGAAATTTAAAAATACACTGAATTGAATGAAAATAAAAATACAACATATAAAAATTTGCGGAAAGCAGCTAAAGCAGTATTGAGAGGGAAATTTATAGCACTAAGAACCAGGAAAAGCCTCAGATTAATAATTTAGGCTCTTACCTCAAGAACCTAGCAAAAGAAGAGCAAAATAAGCCCAAAGCAAGGAGAAGAGAGGAAATAATAAAGAGCAGAAGTCAATGAATTTGATATAGAAAAATTATAAAATTAAAAAAATAAAGATGTGCTTCATGGAAATGATTGTTAAATTCATAGTGAAATAGAAAAAGAAAAAACGAGAAGACGCAGATTACTAATATCAGGAATAAAACAGATTCTATCACTATAGACCTTACTGACATCAAAAGTATAAGAGAATACTACAAACAACTCTATACACATATATTTTACAACATAGAAGAAGTTGACTAATTACTTGAAAAACACAAACTAACAAAACTAGCCCGATATGAAACAGATCAGCCCTATGACCATTGAGGAAGTTGAATTCATAATTGAAAAAATTCCCCCACAGAAATTTCTGGTCCCAGATGGTTTCACTGGAGAATTTTACCAAATGTTTAAAGAAGAATTAAAACCAGTTGTACACAATCTCTTCCAGAAAGGAGAAAAGGAAAACCTTCCCAATTCATTTTATGAAGCTAACATTACTCTGATAATGAAACCCAAGACAGTGCAAAACAGAGCAAAACAAAAGCTAGAAAACAATATTCTTATTTCATATGATTTTATCAACTGATACAGAAAAAGTATTTTATAAATTTAAACACCCATTCATGATAGAAACTCTCAGAAAAATTAGAATAGGGGGGATCTTCCTCAATCTGAAAAAGAACACCTAGAAAAACCTTAAGCTTACAGCACACTTAATAGTGAAAGACTGATCTCTTTCCCCTGAGACTAAGACCTGAGAGAATACAAGGATGTCTGCTCTCACCATTTCTATGTAGCATTGTACCAGAGCTTCTAGTCAGGGTAATTAGTCAGCTGACTGTTGACAAAGGTAAAAAGCAATCCAGTGCAAGACGCCTGGTTGGCTCAGTCGGTTGAGTGCCTGCTTTCAGCTCAGGTCATGATTCTGGGGTATTGGGATTGAGTCCTCCCGCTTTGGGGGGTCCTTGCTCAGCAGGGAGCCTGCTTCTCCCTCTACCTGCTGCTCCCCCTGCTTAGGCTCTGTCTCTCTCTCTCTGGCAGATAAATAAATAAAATCTTAAAAAGAAAAGCAATCCAGTGCAGGAAAGATAGATTTTGCAATAAACAGTGCCAGAGTAAAGGAACATCCATAGGTGAAGAATGACAAACTCATAAATTATGCAAAATTGAACTCAAAATGGAGTGTGTAATTGAATGTAAAACTATAAAACTTTTAATTTTTAAAAAAGTTTTTTTTTTAAATTTATTTGAGAGAGAGAGAGTGCCTGCATGTGCACATGCAGGCTCGAGTGGGGGAGGGGCAGAAGAGAGGGAGAGAAGCAGACACCCTGCTGAATGCCGATCCCAATGTGGGGCTGGATCTCATGACCCTGAGATCATGACCTGAGCCCAAATCAAGAGTCGGTCTCTCAACAGACTGAGCCACCCATGTGCACCAAAACTATAAAAGTTTTAGAAAAAAATATAAGAGAATATCTTCAGGATCCAGGGCAAAGCAAAGAGCTGTTACAGTTGCCACTGAAAGCATGATTTATTTTTTTAAAAAATGGATACAATGGACTTTGTTAAAATGAAAAGTGTTTGCTCTGCTGAAGACCCTGTTAATAGTATGAAAAGACAAGCAAGGTACAGACTGGGAGCAAATATTTGCAAACCACATATCCAACAAAAGACTGGCATCTAACATATATGAAGAACTCTGAAAACTCAATAAACCCAAACCAGTTCGAAAATGTGCAAAAGACTGAGTGATGTTTTACTAAAGAGGATATGCAGATGACACGTAAGCATTCAAAAAAAAATGTCCAACATCATTAATCATGAGGGAAATGCAAATCAAAAGTACAATGAAATATCACTATACACCCACCAGAATGGCTAAAACATGAAACGTTGGCAAAAATGTGAAGAAACTGGATTACACATGTCACTGGTAGAAATGTAAAATAGGACAGTTACTCTGGAAAAGTTTGGCAACAGGTGAAATGAACTTTAACAACATATTCTCTCCAGCTCAATATTCAGATTATAGCATTTCAACATGTAATCAGTATTTAAAATTAATAATGACATATTATACATTCTTCTTTTATGCTAATGTTTCAAATTCTGGTGTGTATTTTATACTTACAGCACATTTCAATTTGGACCAGCTACATATCAGGTGTTCAAAAGCCACTTGGGGCTAGTGGCTAGTGTCTTGGGCCCTTTGAGTTTCCACACAAGATTTGAAAGGCAGAAGAAGAGCCTTAATCTCCAGCAGAAGGTAGAGTGAGTCATGCTGGCACTGGCAGAGAGGAGATAGGAGGTTTTGCCAGCAGCTTTTCTGAGTCCTACAGGCAGCTGAAATCATCCGGGACAGTTTCCTGTGATCCTTGAACTTGTTGATTCCCTTGAACTTTAGTGGAGTCTTGCCTAACCTTCACTTTCCCTGCTCTTTAAATGGTTATCTGTGACTTCTAATGTCCTATATTAAATCCCTTCCTACTTGAAATACCTAGAGTAGGACTGAACCCTGACTAATAAGCCTGGCAGAGAATATTTACTTCTCAACAAATATCCATATGCTCTCCCACATTTCCTAGCACCCTTGCAGTTATGGAGACTTGTATGTGGTTCAGGCCAATATGCCGAGAATTAGTGATGGATGTTATTTGCAGTCTGGAGCTTTTAAGAGTTATGTGTGACTTCCTAGACACGTGCCCTCTGAGAAAACCTTGGTATCGCATATTGATAGGACAATGTCATGAAATAAAAGCCACAGGATTGCATGAATCACCACAAGGGAGACAGATGCTGCCCTGGAGCTGCCCCAACCCACAGTGGACTTTTCTTGAGCAAGAGATAAATTTTTGTTACATTAAGCCACTGAAATTTCAAGGTTTGTTTGCTGCTGTACCACAATCTAGATTATAATGACCAATACAGAAATTAGTCCTGGAAATAAGCATCAGAGTCAAAACCCTAAAATATGTGGTATGGACTTAATATTCCTGTGAAGTAAAATGAACCAACACTTGATTGCTCAAGAATAGGGAATGTCACGGATTAAACAAAGAAATCTGATCTTGTGTAAGAATGGGAAGTGGTGCTGGTTCTTTGGAAGGAGAAGCCCAACATATTTTCAAATCACTAATAGTGAGAGGGGAGAATATAGGGATATTCAGACGTCTACTTAGGACTTGATTTCATATACCCAAGACTATCTTGCATAAGAAATATACATGTGATTCTTTAAAACATAGTCTAAAAGACTATGCTTAAAGAATGAGTGTCTCTTCAGAAGTAATGTAATTACAGAAATATTAACAAATGGAGAAGAAAGAGATGTATAAAGAAACCAATGTTACCATAGAAGAACCTTTTTTTAGAGGTAAGACGTTAAAAAGTTCTGTATATTCAGTAAATAAAAGAAAACAAAATGTTTTAGAAATACGGAGAATCGGGAGTGGCACATGGCTATAGGAGAGAGGCTGAGTTGTCTTGGTAACCAACAGACTTGCAAAAGTCTAGAATAAAGCCAACGTTAATCATTAGTAAGTCTCAAATTGATTGTTCAACAAAAGATAGATGTATTAGGAGAAAAAAATAGGCTAAACATTTTCTCTTCTAAGAACAGATTGGAGATCACTGATTGAGAAGACATGGGCATTTCATCCAATTTGCGGATGACTCAAAATTGAAAGGATAGTCAATTTTTTGGATAAAGGAGGCAAATTCTAAATGACTAAGAGAAAATCATTAAGATAAAATAGCTTTAAAAGCTACAGATTAGGGCGCCTGGGTGGCTCAGTCGTTAAGCACCTGCCTTCTGCTCAGGTCATGATCCCAGGGTCCCAGGATTGAGCCCCACATCGGGCTCCCTGCTCATTGGGAAGCCTGCTTCTCCCTCTCCCACTCCCTCTCCTTGTGTTTCCTCTCTTGCTGTGTCTCTCTGTCAAATAAATAAATAAAATCTTAAAAAAATAAAAAAAACTCTTAAAAATTAATAGATATATATTTCTTTAGCTAATCCCTTCCCCCAATAAATTAAGCAAAAAATAAAGGCTATTTAAATTAACATTTGCAAATATGAAACATCTGGGATTTTATCTGGTTCATATTAAACAAGTCCCAAATAATCTGTTGTGAGTTCACATGTATTTAAAGCACTCTTGGGCAAAATTAATTACTGTCTACAACGAAGGATGTAATAATTTCCTGCTAACCAGACCATAGCTGGAAGTGTGTGTGTTTAAATTTGGGATATTGGCAAGTTGAAAGTGAATTTTGATTCCAAGCAAGGAAAAAGTTTCTAAAAATTGCTACTACTGAGTAGCATAGTTTTCAAGTGTTTACTCCCCAAATGGGTGGATCCATTTCCAACCCCCTCCAAAATCTTAAAACTATATAAAACAGATATAAACAGAGCTGCCCTATTCTATTGAGCTACCTGCACCTATAATCTCACTGCCTTCTCTTTCCTCCCAAGCTTTACAGAAGTATAATTGACAAATAAAATGGTCAGTTGTTTAAAGTGTACCATGTGATGATTGATACACGTATATATTGCGAAAAGATTCTTCCAGTCGAGATAATTAGCACATCCATCACCTCACATATTTACTTTCCTTTTTTTTTTTTTTTTTAATTTTTGGTGAGAGCATTTAAGTTCTACTCTCTTAGCAAATTTCAATTATACCACATAGTGCTATCAACAGCAGTTACCATGACATACGTTAGATCCTCAGACCTTATTCATCTTACATTTGAGCTTTCATACCATTTTATGAACTTTATAAATGCAATTGCTCTGAGGCACAGCACAGAATCAAAACTAAGGCAACCCCTCCTTTTGTTCTCTGGATCCCATATCTGCTTTTCCTCTCAATTACACCCTTTCTTTCCTACCCCAGTATTTTCTTCCTTTCCTTTGGTTTTAGTTTGTTTTCATCATCAATCTAACATGTTCTAGTGTCAACCTTCTTAATTCACCTTCTTTGTCCCCAGATTCCTCTCTATCTACAACTGTACTGCTCTACTCTCTTCAAATGAAACTCCTTGGGAGTCATTTATAGTCACCTTTTCTTGTGTCCCATTTTTTTTTCTTGTTTTATATTCATCTACACTGGCTCTTGCCAAGGTGATCATGACCTTCACATGGAGAAATCCAATGGTCAGTTTTCTGATCTTTTTACTTGACTTCTTAAGCTTCATTTAAAAGATGCCCTTCCTTCTTGAATCGTTCTCATCCCTTGGTGTGTGTTTTTTAAGATTTCATTATTTTTTTGAGAGAGAGAGAGGGAGGGAGGGAAGGAGAGAAAGAGAGAGAGAGAGAGAGAGAGTGTGTGTGTGTACACAAGCATGGGGTGGGGAGAGGGGCAGAAGGAGAGGGAGAGAGAATCTCAAGCAGTCTCCCCACTGAGCACAGAGCCTGATGTGGGGCTTGATCTCACTTCCCTGAGATCATGACCTGAGCCAAAATCAAGAGTCAGATGCTCAACCAACTGAGCCACCCAGGTGCCCCTTTTGCTTTTTGTTTTTTGTGTTTTGTTTTTGTTTTTGTTTTTGTTTTTTTTAAGCAGCATTCACTGGGTTTTCTGTCTACTCTACTGAATTCTTTTCAGGCTCCTTTCTTCCTCCTCATCAGTTCATTTAACTTCTAATTGTTGAAACGCCCAAAAGTTTAGCCCTAGGCTTCACCTCTGTTCTATCTACACTTTCTCCTAGATGACTTCATAAAATTCCAAGGCATTAATTATTATAATATATTAAATGACTTCCAAATTTGTATCTCTAGCTTTGACTTCTCTAAACTCTGATATTCAGGTGTCTACTCAACAGCTCTTTTTGGACAGTTAAGAGGAATCTCAAATTTAGCATGGGTAATCAGGATTCTCTTTCCTTTTGTGAATCTCCCCTGCCCTGGTTGTTTCCATTTTGGGAAGTGCTACCTTTCCCCTACTTGGCCAGTGAAAACCTGGGAGTGATATTTGCTTCCTTCCTTATCCCAGTTCTCACAACCAACCACTAGCAAATGCTTTCAGCTTGCCCTCCAAATACATGCCAGTGAAATCTAGTTCCTTCTAATTCCTCTGCAAATACTCTCATCTGTGGTCTGGATTATTTAACAGTTTCCCCAACTGTTGCTCAGCTAGCACCCTAGCCAATTTACAATCTCCTTTCTACACAATTGCTGGAGTAGTAATCAAAGAACCCTCAAAAGTCTTCCCATTGCACTTAGATGATGAGAAAGACAATGTTCATATGCCAAACTGGACTTTCTGAACACACTCTCTACCACCTCTACCTTCTCTCACTGCAACCTAGCCTCACTGGCCATCTTTCTGACCTCCAACATGCCCAACTCCAGCCTGGCTTAGGGCCTTTGTACTTGTCCCTCTTCCTGGCCTTGTGGAACAAGCTTCTGCTCTTCCATGTTGCGGCTCAACCTCACCTTCTCAGAGAGCTCTTCTCTGGCTACCATCTAAAATAACATTCCCACCCTTATTCATGCTCCAGTTCACATATCACATGGATGTCTTGATAATATACAATGTGACATTGTAGAAACTTATACAATTATTGTGTTATATTGTTTTTATAGCATTCTTAGCATCTGAAATTTTCTTATTTATTTTTTTAAAATATAACCATCCAGGGCGCCTGGGTGGCTCAGTTGGTTGAGCGACTGCCTTCGGCTCAGGTCATGATCCTGGAGTCCCTGGATCGAGTCCCACATCGGGCTCCCTGCTCGGCGAGGAGCCTGCTTCTCCCTCTAACCCTCCCCCCTCTCATGTACTCTCTCTCTCTCTCATTCTCACTCTCTCAAATAAATAAATAAATCTTAAAAAAATAAATAAATAAAATATAACCATCCAGGTTGCTTCCTCCTTACCCAAATCATTAGTGGTTCCATGCTACCAAATGGAAAAGTCCAAGCCCTTTCAAGTGTCATCCAAGACCTCCATGATTTGGCCTATGTGACTTTACTCATCTTCTGCTTCTATCTATTTATTGCCCATGAATCCCATCCTATTACATCATACACCCCACCCAATATCCTCCCCCCCCTGGGTACACAGAACACTTGCTTTCCCTTTATCTGTCAAGTGACCCTTACCCTTTTTCTCAGACTCAGCTCAAATGCTACTCTTTGGAGTCCTCAGGAATGAACATTTACTCTTCATCCTGTACTCACAGAGCATTAAGTATATACCTTTTGTATAGTATGGCGCCTTGTCCATCTGCCTCAAATTTCCCACTTCTAAAGAGTGGGGGAATGGTTTATTCATCTGAGTATTCTCACCACTCACATTGATTATGGCACAAAGTATTTTTTTTTTTTTATAGGTGACACATGCTTTCAATAACCCTCCCTTGTCTGAATACTCTGATTTCTCTTCTTTGAATAGTTCTGGTGTGCCCATCTTAATTTTGAAGTGTGAGGCTCAGAAAACTGTAATTAAATTGGTCCTAAGTGATTTATATCTGTATCCCCAGGCTCAGCACCTGGCACATAGTAGCAACTCAACAAATATTGACCACTGCACGAGAATGAACACAACGCTATAGTACATGTGGATCCTCTAATCCCACTAGAACAGGATTTCTCTCTTTCTTCCCAATCCATGTGTACAATTAGTGAAGGTTGGTCACGTATCACACATATAAGTTATTTTAATAAAATATATTTTAATAATATACTACATGACATGATAAAATGCCTAACTATTAAGATCACTATTTATCAGCAATCAGCAATCAACAAATACCTCTTCAGCACCTACTATGTACTAGACACTCTAGTAAACATTCAGGTTGACAAAAAAGATGGCATTAGTCAGGCTAGGCTTGCTGTGGCAACAAAAATCTTACATTTAAGTGGCTTCACAACATAAAGGTGTATCTCTGGTTCCTGTCAGCGCACCTGGGTATTGAGTAGGCAGTGCTTCCTGAGAGGGTTTGGGGATCCAAGCTTATTCCATCCATGGGCTCTACCACTTTCCAAGGCTTTGAGTCCTCTACTGAGACTCCTCCATCCTGCCAGTTGACTAGTGAACAGAAAAAGAGGGAATGATCGCACAGGACAGAGAAGTAATGTTTACAATTCCTGACCACATTCTATTGGCCAAAACTAGTCAAGCAGCCCTAAACTAACTACAAAAGAGCTTTGGAAGTATGTTTCCAGGAAGAAGAAGATCAATTAAGATCGTTTCTGCCACACAGACAGGGCCCATTTCCTCCTGGAGATGACAATCTGTGGGGAAATGCTTCAATCTGATCTTACTACTTAACTTGAGACAATATGTATTATGAAGTACAACTTTTTCTTCTCCTACTGAAAAATAGATGCCAGAGTAATTAATCATGTGGTAAGAGAAACTTCAAGAAAAATTCTTAAACTGCTCAGGGAAAATTTTTAAAGAAGGGGTACGTGAACTGCAGCCCATGAGATGTATCCAGCCTGCCATGCTGTTGGAAAGCGATCTCAGAATGGTTTTTACATCAATCAATGGTTGAAACACATCAAAAGAAAAATGTTTCATGACACATGAGAACTGTATGAAATTCAAGTTTCAGTGTCCACACATAAAGTTTTATTGGAAAACTACCCTTGCTATGTATTTATACCCCTCTGAGGGCTGCTTTTGTGCTACAGCAGCAGAGCTGAGACAGAGACCACATGCCCTGCCAAGCCTAATGTATTAATTATCGTGGCCTTTACAGAAAAAATTTGCCCATCTCTGTGTAAAAGCATTTGAGTAGCATATATTTTAGCGTTGACGATTCAGTACCTTCATCATAAGTCATCCTCTGTTTGTATTCGCTTTACAGAGGTGGGTCCCAGAAAATAGCTGGATCTGATGATGGAAAAACAAATATTCGTCTAAGAAGTCAAGAGGGCAAATGAAGATGCTTTCAAACCCAAGAGATCAGTTTAGGTAAATAAGATTATTTACCTATAGATTATTAGAAGAAACAGATGTAAGATCTCTCTTCCTGTGATAAATAGATGCTCCTATGCTCAGATTATTTATTCAGGAACTTAGAACCAGGTATTTCTCACTGCCAAAGCAAGGCCTCCTGTACATTGGTACTTCAGCTCCCAGCTCTCACAATTTCTAGACATGGAGACGGGGAGCTAGCGGTCATAAATCAGAACTCCAACATTTACTAAGACAGATGATTCACGGTCAGACATAATGACAATAAGCGCTACTGAACTACAACCATCTCAAAAAACACACCAGGTTTTCAAAGAACATCTAGTGGATATTTTAGTTCAACCCTTTTTATAGTGTAAGCCTTTTTTTTTTTTCTTTTGAGAGAATGAGAGAGAGCGTGTGTGTGCGTGCAAGGGGGAGGGGCAGAGGGAGAGAGAGAATCTCAGACAGGCTCCACACCCAGCACTAAGCCCAAGGGGGGGCTTGACCTCACAATCCTGAGATCATGATCTGAGCTGAAACCAAGAGTCAGATGCTTAACCGACTGAGTCACCCAGGCGCCCCTAAAGTGTAAGCCTTTGACTAAGTGTCTGGAGTGAACTATTTCTTTCAAGACATTCTGCAACTGAGAATTCATTAGTTCACACTGGCCACATTTAATGAATTGCCTAATGTATTCAAATGACAGTGTGGATCAACAAAGCCAAACTGACTTATTTTTCTTTTCAAGGAAACTCCAACTATGTTATGGAAATAGATGCAACCCACGGCAACCCAGGGAAAATTCCCTGCCTGATCTGTACAATTGTTTCCTTTGAACTCTGCTTTGGAATTTCAACAAATGCTTATCATGAGTTTGAATATTTTTTTTTTTTCATTTATAACCATGTATATATAAATATTTCTTTGTGTAACTGTGAATATATATACTGATATATTTTTTATTAGTTCAAATTGCCTTGTTAGTGTAAATGAAACCCATTATGGTATTTTTAATAAAAGTTATAAAAACAACTAAGCCTTTTGCTCATTTCTGTGTCATAGCTTCCCCCTCATTACTACTGTGAGGTCCTTGTTTCCAAATAGAACCCTGATGGAATTCTTGCTATGACAAGTTCAGCTAGTCTAGTGAATGAGGCGTGTAACCAGGATCTGGGATCAGAAAACTGGAGTTAAATTTCTATTTCTGCTCCTAACATGAAGTAAATCTTTAAGTTTACTTTTAAATCTCACACCTCCTGGTATGGATTTATCATGGCCCAGATGGATGAGTGATAGGTTTGCTCATTTTGTTTTCATTTTTGGATTGGGCAATTTTGACGGAAGAAAGCTAGAAGTGATTTTTAATTCAATACAATGCTCTAATTTTAGATCTCTTAGAGCAAAAACATGTCTGCTAAAGTTTCTATTGAGGGACCATAGTTATAGATATTCAGGGATTTTTTTTTTTTGTATATAAAGTATTTTAAAATGATGAGAATATTGGAGGGTTTCTTTTGGGAGGGGGGAATGGCCATATTTATTATTTGTTATGGCCAAACGTGTCAAAATGAAAGCCCCTGTTACTGAAGTTTGGGAGATTTATTGTGTTTTGGGATTTTTATTTTGACTCTCTCTGCCGATCGATTTTAAAGTTTCTCTCACATCCCAGTCATCCGCTCCTTCTCAACATACATATGTTATTAAATGTGAGCACAAACGGGCCATTCTTATTTTTATTAATATGTAATTACATTTGGGCCAAATACTTATTTGATAGGACAGTTAATGGATTTGGCATCTCAATTTTGAGAAGTGAGAGAAGACTACAACTTCATGAGAGCTTACGGTTTTAAAAAAAACAGAAAAAAATAACCCCAAATTTCTTTTGGATGTAGCCACGAAATATCTTGAAATTTTACAAAATTCAAAGGTAAAATACGGGAAATGCTGGCAAATTGTTCAGAGTAGCTGAAATTATGCATTACAAATATTTGTGTGTGTGTGTGAAATAACTGACATTTTGTGAGGATCAAAATTACCACAGAAATTTGGCCAAGTCAGCATCAAATGATTTCACACAATTATTGAACTTTTCTCTGTTGGAGATGTTCCCGGCCAAATCTTTCCTTTTTGGAAATTTCCTGGAGCTCCCACGTCTGCTGCAGAATAGCACTGAAAGTCTCTCATCCAATGACTGAGGAAGACACTAGTGGCTCCGTTTAGTTTTTAGCCAAGCCTTTATATTTTACCTCAGGACAAACTGCTCAGTTGTTTACTCTTGATTTTTCTGTGATTGGATGGCTTTCTAGAGAGGCTTCTAAGACTGACCATTCTCACCCATCCACTTGACTAATTCTGCACGTCAATCTCTAGAACAGTGCTTTCTGCTAGAGTCTTCACGGTGGTGGAAATGTTCTACCTCTGCATTGTCCAATATGGCGGCCGCTACCCCGGTGAAGCTCTTGAGGACTTAAAAAGCTAGTGCACCAGAGAACTGAAATTTTAAGTTTATTAAATTTTAATTACTTTTAATTTAAATAGTCATATATGTTTACACTGGACATCAGAGCTCTTCCTGGTTTCTTTCCATACAGGCTCTGCAACCCTTTTAAAAACTAGATTATAATGAACTCCATGAATATAGGTCTGCGCCATGCCTATTTTATGCAGTGTTGCTTCAACATGTAGCACTGTGTTTGGCACATAGTGGGTACACAAATTCTTTTTTTAAATGTATGAATGACTGTATGAACTTTAAGAATAAAGATAAAATTCAAATGGGGAGGGATAAAGAGGTCTATTTGCTCCCTTTTCTTAGAATACATTAAATCAATTCCTTTTATACCATATAATTTCACTCATATGTGGAATTTAAGAAACAAAACAGATGAACATAGGGGAAGGGATGGAAAAATAAAATTAGACGAAAACAGAGAGGCAAACCATCAGAGACTCAACTACAGGGAACAAACTGAGGGTTGCTGGAGGGGAGGTGGGTGGAGGGATGGGGTAACTGGGTGATGGGCATTAAGGAAGGCACTTGAAGTAATGAGCACTGGTGTTGTATGCAACTGAAGAATCACTGAATTCTACCTCTGAAACTAATAATACACTATATGTTAATTAAGTTGAATTTAAATAAAAAATAAAATAAATAAAATAAAAAAGATGGTCTCTTCAAGGTAATATTTATTACTGGTTAACCAAACTGTGAATACAAAGAAATGATGACTTTCCACTCACTGTGGATTAGCTTCTGAGCCCTAGTTTCTTGATCCAAAAGGACTGTGTCAAATATGTATGAAGCCGTAGAGAGTTGTTTTCATGGATCAGTCCTGCTTACAGGATTGCATCAAACAATATTATCAGTGGATGACACATATTCCCTTTCAATAAATGTAATTTCCTGGGAGATCAGTTACTGCACCTGTTGATTGCAGCTTTCTGGACATTTGCAAATATGAAAGAAACAGCAGGGAAGTGCTGAACACTCATGAAATATGGTTTTTACTCATTAGCTTGTTTAGCTCGATAGAGCTGCCCTCTACCTCTTGCTTCACTAATTATGGCCTGCCATGACCAAATGTAAAAGACAATAAAAAATACAAAGTGAACTTGTAATCTTCTCTTCTTATAAGGACACGGTCATATTGGATTAGGGCCCACCCTAATAATCTCATTTTAGCTTGATGATCTCTTTAAAGGTCCTATCTCTAAGTATAGTCACATTCTGAGTTACAGGCATACCTCAAAAATATGGCAGCTTCAGTTCCAGACCACCACTGTAAAGTGAATGTGGCGAATCAAATGAATTTTTTGGTTTCCCAGTGCATATAAATGTTTACACTATACTGTACTCTATTAAGTATGCAATGGCATTGTCTAAAAAAATAATGTATACAGTTTAATTTGAAAATACTTTATTGTTAAGAAATGCTAACTATCAACTGAGTTTCAGCGAATCATAATCTTTTTGCTGGTAGAGGGTCTTGCCTTAATGTTGATGATGCTGACTGATCAGGGTGGTGGCTGCTGAAGGTTGGGGTGACTGCCAATTTCTTAAAATAAGACAGCACTGAAGTTTGGTGCATTGATGGACTCTTCCCTTTGTAAATGTTTTCTCTGTTGCATGTGATGCTGTTTGATAATGTTTGACCTGCGGTAGAACTTCTTTCAAAATTGAAATCAATTATCTCAAACCTTGCCACTGCTTTATCAACTAAGTTGATTTAATATTCTAAATGTTTTGTTGTCATTTCAACAATCTTCACTCAGAATAGATTCCTTCTCAAAAAACCACTTTCTTTGCTCATCCATAAGAAGCAACTCCTCATCCATTCAAGTTTGATCATGAGATTGCAGCAATTCAGTCACATCTTCAGATTCCACTTCTAAGTCTAGATCTCCTGCTATTTCCAACACATCTGCATTACTTCCTCCACAGAAATCTTGAGCCCCTCGAAGTCATCCATGAGCGCTGGAATCAATTTCTTCCAAACTACTGTTCATGTTGATATGTTGATCTCTTCCCCTGAATCACAAATTTTCTTAAAATGGCATCTAGAATGGTGAATCCTTTCCAGAAGATTTTCAGATTACTCTGCCCAAATCCAGCAGGAGAATTATGGTTTATGGCCTTACAAGATGTACTTATTAAATAAGTATTAAATGTCAAAATGACTCCTCGATCGATAGGCTGCAGAATGGATGTTGTGTTAGCAGGCATGAAAACAACATTGATCTCATTGTCTATCTCCATCAGAACTCTTGGGTGACCAGGTATATTCTCAATGAGTAGTAATATTTTGAAAGGAATCTTTTTTCCTGAGCAGTTGGTCTCAAGAGTGGGTTTAAAATATTCAGTAAATCCAGTTGTAAACAGATGTGCTGTCCTCTTGGTCTGGTTGTTCCCCTTATAGAGCACAGGCAGAGTAGATTTTGCATAGTTCTTAGGGACCCTAGGAATTTTAAAATGGTAAAAGAGCATTGTCTTCAACTTAAAGTCACCAGCTGTATTAGCCCCAACCAGAGAGTCAGTCTGTCCTTCTAAGCTTTGAAGCCAGGCACTGACCTCTCCTCTCTACCTATGAAAGTCCTAGATGGCATCTTCTTCCAATAGAAGGCTGTCTGGTCTACACTGAAAATCTATTGTTTAGTGTAGCTACCTTCATGAATTATCGTTAGATCTTCTGGAGAACTTGCTGCAGCTTCTACATAAGCACTCGAGGCTTTGCTTTGCACTTTTATGTAATGGAGATGGTTTCTTTCTTTAAACCTCAAGAACCAACCTCTGCTTCTAAAAACTTTTCTACTGCAATTTCCTTGCCTCTTTCAGCATTGAGAGAATTGAAGAGAGTCAGGGGCCTTGCTTTGGATTAGGCTTTGGTTAAGGGAACATTGGGGCTGGTTTGATCTTCCATCCAGACCACTAACACTTTCTCCGTACCGGCAAGCAGGCTGTTTGACTTTCTTATCATTCGTGTGTTCACTGGAGTAGCACTTTTCATTTCCTTCCCTAACTTTTCCTTTGCCTTCATAACTTGGCTAGCTGTTTGGCACAAGAAGCCTAGCTTTCTGCCTATCTTGGCTTTCCACATATCTTCTTCACTAAGCTTAATCATTCCTAGCTTTTGATTTCAAGTGAGAGAAATGTGACTGTTTGTTTCACTTGAACACTTAGAGGTCATTGTAAGGTTATTAACTGGCCTAATTTCACTACTGCTGTGCCTCAGGGAATACGGAGGCCCAAAGAGGAGGGAGAGAGATAGGAAATGCTGGTTGGTGGTGTAGTAAGGATCATATAGAATATTCAGAGGTTAAGTTTGTCATCTTATATGGATGTGGTTTGTGGTGTCCCCAAACAATCACAATAGTAACATTAAAGATCACTGATCACACATCACTGTAACAAATATAATAATAATGATAATGTTTGAAATATTGCAAAAATTACCAAAATGTGGCACAGAGACATAAAGTGAGTAAATGTTGTTGAGAAAATGGCACTGATAGACTTGCTCAAGACAGGCTTGCCACAAACCTTTAATTTGTAAAAAAATGCAGTATCTGCAAGGTGCAATAAAGCAAAACATAATAAAATGAGGTATGCCTGTACTGAGAATTAGGACTTCAACATGTGGATTTGGCGGGGGGGGGGGGGGGGGGGGAGGGGGAGGAAAATGGAAATAAAAATGGAAAAATATTCCCATATATGAGTTTTATCAATTAGGAAATAAAAATGGACAAAGTCATAATGTTGGCAAAAACATAAGGAATCCAAGAACAAGTCTACAAAACTTAGAAATTGTGTGTAAGACCATGTGACAGAGACTATTAATATCTGTAATTTTTCAAAAAGATTTTATTTATTTATTTGACAGAGAGAGACAGAGCGAGAGAGGGAACACAAGCAGGGGGAGTGGGAGAGGGAGAAGCAGGCTTCCCGCTGAGCAGGGAGCCTGATGAGGGGCTTGATCCCAGGCCCCTGGGAACATGACCTGAGCTGAAGGCAGACGTTTAATGACTGAGCCACCCAGGCACCCCACGTACTTTTTAACTTATTAATAAAGTCTCCTGTATTATTGGGGGGAACAGTGGGTCTAATTACAAGACCACATTTTCCAGTCTGCCTTGTACATAAGTAGGGCCAGGAGACTATGTTCTGGCTAGTAAGATGTAAGGCAAGTTACTGGATGTACCTTCTGGAAAGGCTCCTTAAAGGGGTGACAGACAGGGATGCCTAGGTGGCTCACTCAGTTAAGCTTCTGACTTTGGCTCAGGTCATGGATCCTGGGGTCCTGGGATGGAGTTTCGCATCAGGCTCCCTGCTCAGTGGGGAGCCTGCTTCTCCCTCTGCCCCTCCCCATCGCTGATGGTCTCATGCACTTTCTCTCTCTCTCTCTGACAAATAAATAAAATCTTAAAAAGAAAAGGGGTAACAGACAGATCAAGCTGTTTTGCCTCCTCTCCTTTCTGACTGATACAGATGAAACTTTTGGAGCTCCTGAAGCCAATAGGTGATAAGGTAACTTTGAAGAAAAAGCCATGTGCTAGCTGGGTGTTATGCACAAACAATGAATCATGGAACACTACATCTAAAACTAATGATGTAATGTATGAGGATTAACATAACAATAATAATAATAATAATAAAAAAAAGCCATGTGCTAGGACTGTTGCAGAAAGTTGGAAGAAGCCTGGGTCCCTGGTAACAGTAGAGTTGCCACATTAGCCCTGGAGCGACTACCTCCAGATTTCATTTAAGTGAGAGAGAAATAAACTCTTTTGCTTAAGCTTCTGTTATTTTAGGTTTTTGGCTTTATCTAGGGTAATCCCAACTAATATAATTATTAAAGACATAAAGGAAGACCTGAACAAAAGGAGAGATATTCAAGAATATGGACAGAGAGTGTCAATAACATAAAATTGCCCATTCTCCCTAAATGATGAAATAGCTGGAATTCCAGTAAAATCCCAACAGCTATTCATGGAATTCAACAATATGAACCTATAATTTGTTTGGGTAAACAAAGCAACAAGAGTATCTAAGTAATTTGGAAGACAATATTAGTGGTGGGGTGGGAGGAGCATACCATACAGAGTATCTAGAATGATTATAAAGCTATAATAATATGCCTTTAGTGAACATGGTTTTAGTACAGGGCTATGGCATAAAACAGTAGAAATAAGTAGAGGGCATCTCTATTGATGTGAGGGAAAGAGGGATTACTCAACTCACCTGGGAAAATAGTTACCCGTAAGTAAAATAGTGACAGTCCCATTTCTACTTCACATCACAAAGTCCAGTTGGATCAAATACTTACATATAAAAAGAACAGATTTTTATGACCTCAGAGTAGAGAAGAATTTTAAAAGTGAAACATACGAAGTAAAACCTCAGTTTTAAAATTAAGAAAATCCATGCACAGTATTAAAATACAGACTTCCAGAAAAGATATCTGTAACACATATAACAAGTGATTATGATTCAGAATATATGAGGAACTCCTAAAAGCAACAAGGAATAAAAGTATATAGGAAAAAAAGGCATGGGAGTGAAAACACAGTAGTCTGGAGAGAAAACGTGAATGGACAATAAGCATCTTAAAGAGGGCTGATCTCCGGGCTCCTGGGTGGCTCAGTCAGTTAAGCAGTTAAACATCTGCCTTCAGCTCAGGTTGTGATCTCAGGGTCTTGGGATCAAGGTCTGTGCGGGGCTCCCTGCTCAACCGGTAGCATGCTTCTTCCTCTGCTCCTTCCCCCTGCTTGTGCTCTGTCTCTCAAATAAATAAATTGAATCTTTAAAGAAAAGTATATATAAAGAGGGCTGACTTCAGTGGTAATCAGGATAATACAAATTAAAAATCCATTTTATGCTTATCAGGTTTCCAAAACATTAAGAAATCTGACAATATCAAGTGTTAGGACACATGAGGAGGATTAGGATGCCCACACATCACTGGTGTGAGTGTATGTGTCACAACCATTCTGAAGAGTGACTTGGCAATAGATAGTACAGTTGAAACTGAGTCCCTTCCCTTCATTCCTGCAACCTCACTTCTAGGACTGTCTTGAGCATGTGCACTAAAAGATAGGTACAAGAATGTCCATATCTTCATTGGTACAGTGAAAAGCTGGAATAAATTAAATACCTGTTAACAGAAGAGCTGGTCACTGAACCTCACCAGAGTCATACAACAAAATATTATACAGTAATGAAAATGAGTGACATGACATGTATCAATATGGTTAAGTCTCAAAAATGTTGAGAACAGTGATGTATATGATATATAAAGTAAAATACTGCTTTTATAAGACTTAAAAACTTAAGAATCGTGCCTCAAATTTATGGACACTTCTATATGTGGTAATGGGATAGGTATCTGCTTGGGAATGATAAACATAAAATTCAGAATAGTGGTTACTGTGGAAAATGCTGGGATTGGGCTCTAAATAAATCTGTCAAGTTTTATTTTCTGAAAACAGTGAAATAAATATAGCAAAGTATTATGACTTGATGAAAGACAGTACTATATATATATATATATAGAAGCACACTTTTTTGAGCATTTGAAATATTTTTCAAATAAATTATTACTATTTTAAAAAGTTTAAAAAACATTTAAACTAAGATTTTAACACTCCAAATGAGAGATTTTTGCCGATCCATATCTCACAAGTATACCAGGAAGAGTGAATATAGAGAAATTGTGTTTGTGCATGGAGATTGGGCAAGGCTGACAATCTGCAAATATTTCCAAACTGCATTTAATAGTTTGACCCAGAATTTTGCACATTACATAGTCTACATGATGAAGGGAGGAGGATATGACAGGTAAATTGAGACTTGGGGGGGTGACAAAAGACAATGTTGCTGAAATTATCCGAAATATAAAATCCAATTCTACTTGCTCCACAGAAATGAAGCCAGGATGTCTAAAAATGACACAATCATAAAAGCTGCACTTCTGGCATAGTTGAAGAGGTTCTTGCGATATAAAGTTGAGAAATAACGCCAACTTCTGTTCAGGTGATAGTATTTATGTGCCAGGCAGTGGGCTAGGTGGGTTATGTTTTTAATGCACAGATAATACTTTAATACCCATTATGCAGATGAGACAGGTGAGACCCATCTGTACATGATCACCCAGGTGTTGAGGGGCAGAGCCTGCCTTCACGTGCAGGGTTTCCGATGACAAATGGTTGCTCTTTCATGATTCCTCAAGGCTGCCAAAGTGGTCTTCATAAACAGCTCTGTTTTCACGTCCAGAGTGCCTAGGTCTGGTCTCAGAATTGGTATTTCTAGGCCTCCTATGATCTGACCTCTTTCTATCAAATAAATACTCTTTGAAACCCTTTGAACGATATTTCACTTTCCTCCATTTTTAGGACAGTTGTCTTATATGGGAGAGCAAGTTAGGACAGCTTCTGTATGGGTTGACTATCTCTGTTATTATATTTTCCATGCAAACAATGAACGGGTTCCTTGTTCTGTATGCTGGAGCTCTTAAACTCTAAATTCAAGGGAAAAAAAGGAAGAAAGAAAAGAGGAGAGGAAGAAAGAAAAAGAAAAACTGAAACTTCCAATTAGTTTCTTTTCCACTTATTGTTCTTTGGCATGCCAATGATTTTAGATAATCATATGCCTTTACTCAAAATGGCTTTTACAGGGAACATCTCCAAATCTATAACCAGTAACTGAATTTATCAAACCATGGAGGGGTGGGGGAGAAGATGAGAAGACAAGAGGAACATATGCAAACATGCACACAAGATCATATATATTTTAATGACTCACCCAGGACCACACCCATTTTGTCACCTAGCCATTCTATAAAAGCTCAACTCATTTTTGCAAAAGTTAGATTGGGAAAAAAAATCCATCAACAATCTTATTTCTTTACTGCTAATCGCTTAAAAAATTCTGTTGACATTATATGGTTATATTCTCAGAGGAATTCTCCCCCTCTCCAAGATTAATTTTCATTTTTCTCAGATGTATTTTCTGCATAAACCCAAGCAAAACAACATTCTAGATGCTCATGGAAAATTCTCTTTTTCCCTCTGCAAATATTATGCTGAAATCTGTCATTCACTCTATGTCCCAAATCAACAAATGGTAAATATTTCAATATAGTTGTCTGGTATATTTTGGTATCTTCCTCTCTAAATTCCTTTTAAAGAAAAAGTATGCCCTTCAGTTAACTAAAGGTATCTGCAAAGAAACTAAAAACAGTCTGGGGAAAAAAAGTGTCTTTGTTCTCCTTTATTGTCTCACACAAGGACCTTTGTACTTACAATAATGCTGTGGAAATGTCTTCGTGTTCTATCAATAATACATCGAGGCTCAGTTTATTTCATTTTATGTTGTTTTTACTCTGCTTGGCAAATAACACACTCTCTCTCTCAACTTTCTCATTTTAATCAAACTGTAGAATGCTAATAAAACAAATCCAAACTAATAAAGCCTATTTCCTCTACATTAATCCTCTTCAAGTTATCAGGGACTCACATCCCTAGGTATGAATAGTACAGTCAGACATAAAGTAAAAAGAATAAAATATGGATAAAGGGACTAGTAACATACAAAGCGTTAAGACAAAAACAATGACAAAAGCTGTACTGAACTTGATGATTATTCAAGACATGTGTTGGGTGGAGACTCCAGTCACAGGAAATATCTAATACTGTTGAACCCCATGACCTCTGCAGGAATATTATTTCAGCATTCATAAAAAGGATTTTTAAAGTTTTATTTTTACATTGATTTGTTTTGATAAAGATTTCATCCTGCAAACCACAAATTTGATAACTGTTTTCCTAAGTGCTTAGGACGAATGAACCACTCTAGAGATTCTTTGCTTTTCACAAAGAAGAATTTCCTCTAAAATCTAGTTAAGTTTAATTATAGCAGTCCGGGTGTGATTTCTGTTTATATCCCTCCACTTGAATCTGCTCTGGCTGGGTTTGGGTCAGAGCTATTTCTAGGAAATGCCTGCTACTTTCTCTCCAACTAAAACTTCTTTGCGTTTTTCTTTCTCCTGCTTGATGTCTTTGTTCCTTTAATATGAAAACAGGTAATCCGTGTGCATATCTGTAACTAGGCCTGTGGGCAGGATACCCGATGCAGCTCATTCTAAAGCAGGTTTGTGAGTACATGATTATGGTAAATGTTCTTATTGAACTATTAAAGCCATTATACTAGTTAAGGCTCTTCAGTTGCAGGTAACAGCAATCAAGCGTGGTTTAAACCAAATGCAAAGCAAAGAAAGAACAATGCATAATGATATCCCATGGATTTCTGGGCAAGAAATCTATTGGATTTCTGGATGCACTAGGCCCCGGATTCTCAAGCTAGCCTGGAACCCGTGGAGTACTCTCTCCCACTTTCAGGGCTGATCTGTTCTGTCTTTCCAATTCCTTCCTTCTGCTTTATCTGCTATATAGGGCAGACCGAAGGTGGTCCTAGGCAACTCCCAATATCACAGATAACAGTTACTTTCTGACAGAGAAATGAATGTTCTCCTCATCCTAGTTGTAAATTACTGGGAATCTGATGGGAGACAAATTTGGGACAAATGCCCACTCCTTCCAGTCCAGTTGTCCAGTCAAATGCAACTGGGAGATCAGGGACTCATCGTAAGCTGTCCCCCGGGATAGATCAGGCTGGTAGTTGCTCTACACAGTTGCCCTGCCATTACAATGAGGAGAAAACACATTTATACATGTGACAGAGTAGTGAGGCTGAGATGAGAGATACCTCCACTGGCATGTGACCACACGGGTCTGGTGAGCTTCAGGAACATCTCGGCTGCTACCGTGAGATGCTTGGCCAGGCAGGTGGCAATGCCTGGAGCAGCTCATAGTTCTTCACAGAAGGTGGGATCGGATCAGCATGATATCCCCCGTGTTGATGCTCTGTTGTACTGGGATTAAATTCTGCCCACATTGGAGATGTCAACTTGGTATCCCTCCAGCGAGAAGACACTGTATTCTAAACAGGCGATTTCTCGGAAGACTTTTGAACTTTATTCCAGAAACTAAAGTTGAATCTGATTCCTCAAAGGAGATTTTATAGTGGAAAATCTCACACATTACTGTGTTCCGACCAAAAAATAATACACAAATAAAAACTAAAAAAAAAAAAATTTTTTTTTGCATTACACAGCTCACATTGTCCCACCTATACAAGGCTTGGTTCCCAATTAAAAGTATATTTTCTTGGGCGCCTGGGTGGCTCAGATGGTTAAGCGTCTGCCTTTGGCTCAGGTCATGATCCCAGGGTCCTGGGATCGAGTTCTGCATCGGGCTCCCTGCTTAGCGGGAAGCCTGCTTCTCCCTCTGCTTCTCTCTCTCTCTCTGTGTGTCTCTCATGAATAAATAAATAAAATCTTAAAAAAAAAAAAGTATGTTTCTTTCTCTGCTTAAAGATAAGAGCAAATTCAAAAGAAATTCCTCAGGACTACACCATCAAAATTTGTGCACTTGTACCCATTAATACTATCCCCACATTCAAACTACTGTTATTCCTTGTGCTGGGATTTCATTTTTTCCTCACCCAAAGTGGGCGACAGGAACGTATGAGGGCAGATGTGGGTGGGAGCTATTGGCAACTTACTACAGAGAAACCAACAGTGGTACACACTTCTGCTCAAATAAACGTTTTCTTCTTGATTCTTTTTGAAGGGTGAAAGTAGGTCCTTTGCCTCATCATGGGCTGATCCACATTGTCCCTCCACTGAAAGCAGGGAGCACATCATTGGCTTTGGTCTGTAACCAGCAGTGAGGGTTGTGAAGTCTTTCTTTTTCGCTCTTCTCTTGCATAGTATTTGGTGCAATTCTACACCGCGATTCTATGTAATGGTCATGCTAAGGAAGAGGAATGAGCCTAGAGAGGCATCCTGTAAATTACCGAGATGCAAGGACCTCATTTGATCCACATGCACTGTCTACAATTTTCTTCATAGGTTTATTATATTTTGTAATTATGTATTTGTTTTGTGTGATTATTGGATTGACGTCTGTCTTCCCACAAGAATGTATGTTCTGGGAGGACAGGGACTCAATATATCTTGCTGTTTAGTAGCAAGTAAAACAATGAGGCTAGTGCAGTGCCTGCAATTTAGTTCTGGGGTATGTAAACTTCCTGTGTCTGTTTCTCATCTATAAAAAAAAAAGAGGCTACCTATATCATAAATATACTCTGAAGATTGAGACGAGTTACATATAAAGCACTTAGAAACAGCACAGGTGCATAATAAGTGCTATATAAGTGTCTGTTAAATAAATAACAGACCCTCAAAGATTTGTTCAACAATTGTTCAACAAATGATAGAGAAAAATGAATGAGAGAGGCATTTAAAATTTCCAAGATCTGAGGCCTGGTATGTAGTTTTATATTTTGCCCCCAAACCCCAATCCATTCTTTTTTTTCCTTCATATTATTTTTACAAATATTTAAACCTAGGGCATTATTTTTTGTCCCCAAAGTGGCTCAAGGAGCTTTGTGCTCTAATATGGGTGGACCTTCATTTGCTCTACACCATCTACAGGTGGGGAATGGGGAACATCTATAATAGGAAGGGAAAACATTGGTATTTTTGCAATCACCAATTCTCTCCAGATGTAAGAAAAATTATTGTGTCTTAGTAAATTTAATTTTAGTTTCATCATAAAAAAATACATTTCATTACAGAAAATTTTCAAACTAAAAAAATGTTCATAGAGAAATAAAATGGAACACCCTTAATCATATTACTTTGAAGAGAATCACTGTTTTATTAAAAAAAAAAATATGATATGTTATGTCCCAGGTTAAAAATAAAAAAACACATTCACCTAAAATTGAGGTTATAGTAAACATTTTATTCTACTATATTCTTCATTACACCATGAGCATACCCCCATGCTATTAAATAGTCTTTAAAATGAGAATTCGTAAATGGGTGTGGATTTTCTATCACATGGTTAATTTATTTTATGTTTCCAAGATTTTTGGAAATACAGGATGTTTGTGATTTTTCTATTAAAAATCATGCTGTGGTCAGCATCTTCACAAGGGGGCAGAGGGGCTTTACCTGAAAATACTAATAAACAGGAAGGGGGAAAATGCCCACAGAAGAGAAATCCCTGCCTTGGTATTAACCTAGAAGCCCAAGGAATATTTATTTCTGGTTTCAGACTTGCCCATCAAATTTTAGTAAGTTCACATTTAATCTTTTAACCTTCATATTCTTGCCAAGTATTCAAAAAATGCTGAAAATAAGTTCACAGAGCCAGGATCACCATCTCTGCTCAAGAAATACATGCCGAATGACTGACCCCTATTTGCTTCCTCCGTGAAAAGTTTTAGAATTGAATCCACAGAGCAAGCTCCAGAAAGAGAGGGCAATTTGAAGATCAAGATATTGGAGCAAAGCTGAAAGCTATTCAAAGAGTAAAAGGGAAGATGCGTGGATGAGAAATTTTACTTTTCAACAAATGCTTAATAATCAGGAGATCGGAGCTGTTAGTTTAATGAACACTTAAGAGTTAATTCTCACTTTCACACAGGGTCAAGAATTTTAGAGGTAAAAAGTTATGTATTCTTACCTTATTTTGTCGGAAGTGGAATACAGAGGTGCAAAGTTTAAATAATTTTCCTAAAGGTTCATTTGGAATACAATCTAAACTCTTTACTCAGGTTTACCAAACCCTATCTGACCTAACTCCCTGCTATTCCCTGGCATCACTCCCCGCCCCCCCTTCCCCCACCATGCTCTTCTCATTAAGGGCTGTGTTCCAGGCACACTGGCCTCCAGGAAACCAGGATCCTCAAGGGGGGCCCTTCCAGCTGGCAGCCAATCACAGGGAACCTTGTTGCCCACAAAGGGCCACTGCCACAACTTCTCTCTCCTCCAACACCCCCCCAACTCCCTCCCCAGCCCCTCCTCATTCCTGCTTGCTTCCTTTCCTAGTAAGAAAAAGAGAAGCAACAAAAAGAGCAATGAACAGACCCCTATTAACCCATGCACTCACCTTCCAGCCCCTGCACCCACAGATTTTGCCTGCTTGGCTGTTATGTAGTTAAATTTCCTCTGTTCCCATCTAAAGCTACCCCTCTCCAGTGTACTCGCTCAACCCCTCTTGCCTGCTTTCTTCACTCTTCTGCATCCTCAATTTTTCCTCTATACTGGGTCAGTCTCATCCACATGCAAACACATGCTGTTACTTCTCTTGTATTAAAAAAAAAAAAAAAAAAACCCCAAACACCCAAAAAACAAAAAACCCCCCTCTTGACCACACTTACTCTACTTACTACCTTACTTTCCATCTTGGCACAGCTCCTTAAAGAGTGGTCTATATTTGCATTCTCTGATTCTCCTTCTCTCATTCTCTCTGAGCTAAAGTCAATCCGGTTTGCTCTCCTGCCAGCCCCCCCACCCCTCCAAATTGCTCCAAGACCTGCTGTTAAATCCCATCGTCATTCTGCAGTCCTCCTGTTAGGTAACCTATTGGTAGCATTTGATACAGTTGGTCACCGCCTCCTCTGCTAGGTTTGTCTGTCTGGCCTCTGGGGCACCATACTTTCTTGATTTCCCTTTTACTTCTCTTTCTCAGAATCTTTTGTGGTTTTTCTCCCCAACCTCTTAACACTGTGGTGCCCATGAGGTAAGCCCTGGGTGCTGCTTATATTTCCATATTGCCTACGCTTAGGGCATAAAATACCAGACTCTTCTCCTGACCAATGGCCTATTTAACATATCCACTTGGATTCCTAATAATATACCAACATCAACATGACCGAAACTGAATTCCAGACCATCGGTCAACTCCAACACCAAAGCTATTCTATCCTCAGCCTTCTTTTTTTTTTTTTTTTAAAGATTTTATTTATTTATTTGACAGAGAGAGAGACAGCTAGAGAGGGAACACAAGCAGGGGGAGTGGGAGAGGGAGAAGCAGGCTCCTGGCAGAGCAGGGAGCCCGATGCGGGGCTCGATCCCAGGACCCTGGGATCATGACCTGAGCTGAAGGCAGACGCTTAACGATTGAGCCACCCAGGCGCCCCTATCCTCAGCCTTTTTAATCAATGTCAACTCCATTATTCTACTGGCTCAGCCAGTAAGCCTTGACTTCTGCTTCTTGTGCATCTCAAATCCAACCCCAAAGGAAGTCCTATTGGCTCTACCTGCAAAAGGTATCCAGAATCAGACCATGTCCCACCATTCCTACCACTCTGGTCCACCATCATGTCCTGCCTGCATTAATGCAGCTGCTTCTTAACTGTTCTCTTTGCCTCTACACTTGCCTCCTGAGAGTCTCTTTTCCATTCCTAGCCAGATCAGACCTTTAAAAACATGTCAGACCATGTCACTCCTATGCTCAAAATTTGCAATGGCTCCACATTTCTCTCCGAGTAACACAAAAATTCTAACTTTGGCTACAAGGCCCTACATGATCTGATTCTCCATTGACTTTCTTTTTTTTTTTTTTTTAAGATTTTATTTATTTATTTGACAGAGATAGCAACAGCAGGAACACAAGCAGGGGGAGTGGGAGAGGGAGAAGCAGGCTTCCCGCCGAGCAGGGAGCCCGATGCGGGGCTCGATCCCAGGACCCTGGGATCATGACCTGAGCCGAAGGCAGACGCTTAACGACTGAGCCACCCAGGCGCCCCTCCATTGACTTTCTGACCTTCTCCTTGTTTGCTCTGTGCCAGCCACACTGGCCTCCTGGAACATGCTAGGCCTGCCCCTGCCAGGGGGCATTTTGCACTGGCTGTTTCTCTCTTGCTTCTCAGTTCCCCCAGATCAGTGCTTGGCTATCCCCTCATCATTTGCTCAAAACTTCTCAGTGAGGTCTACCTTCACTATTCTGCTTAATAATGTAATCTGCCCCTGGCCCTCTCACCACTCCCATCATTTGCTGGCTCAATCCACACCTACCATGCACTATTTTTTATAGCACTTATCAATCTCTAACATTAAATATAACTTACTTATTATGTTTACTGTTTATGGTCCAACTTCACCTTTACATGCAGGTCCTGTGAAGTTGAGGTCTTTGTTTGTCACTGTTGAATTCTAATGGTAAAACAGGACCAGCAGAGTAAGACTGAATACGTATTTCTAGAATGGACACAGGAATGAATGAATGGTCACTGCTCTTTAACTGTTCCCTTTGTCTGGAATATTTTTTGTACATTGTCACACGGTGGCTCATTCAGATGATGAAGACCTCAAAGGGGTCTTTCCTAACAGCACAATCTGAAAGAGCCACCAGTTACTTGCCATCACTCACCCTAGTTTTACAGTTTTTATCACGTTCTCTAGTATTTTCTTATTTGTCTATTTGTTGTATATTCCCTGACCTCACCCTCACTCATTCCTATTCATGTCTGAATCCCTAGGACCTAGAACATGGCCTAGCATACATCAGGCACATGTTTATTATATAGAGAAATATCACACAGTTAGTGCACCATCTGGAAGGCATTACATAAATTATATGTTAATGGCAGGATCCAATGCAGAAGTCTTTCCTACTGTGGGTCAAAATCCCCCAAGGGGTGTTCTGCCAATTGAGCAATCAGAATAATACTAAACAAGAAGATAAAATATGATATTACTATTTTTAGTAGAGTGTAGCCATCATGATTTATCTAACTTAGTCACAACGTAGTTTTCAGACCCATAGCTCAAACCCATGGAGTGTTGTAAATCTTGAACTGAGCTTCTCTCCCATTTCACAGGGTTGTCATTACACTGACAGGTCAATCATTTCCTTGCTTGACATCCCTTGTCTTAACCCATATGCCATATAAATGCCTATATACTTAGTAGGCAGTGAAGGAGGGTCCATTTTTCCATGTAGAGTTAAAGCTATGGAGGAATATATGGTGACAGCCATCTATGCCTACCCACACCATTCTTGGAGTTGCATTATGGGCACAAATGCTCATACTAGATATTCATAGGTAACATGATGAACACAGGAAGCTTGATGGGTATCCGTAAATGTTTAGGGATTAAGAACTCAGGGAAAAGGGCTCAAATCAACTGAGTGAAATATTAAAAATAGAGCATATCTTGAACATGATGACAGTACGTACTCATGTTATAGGTGTGGATTATCACCATTCTCATTCCCCCCATAATTCTCTCTTTTTGTAGTAGTACAAAGTGATGAGCATCCTGGACCACTACAATGTGGAGGTCTGTCACAGGGTAATCTGGGGGACAAAGTCTCAGGACCTTTTGCTGAATCATACAAAAGCAGCATATAAGCTGATGTTGATGGTGGAAAGTCTCCACCTCTGAGAACGAGAAGATTAGCTAATGGGGCTGTTGGAGGTGCTCACCTCAACGGCCCCCAGTGGCTTAGCTTCCACATGAGCCTCAAGATGTTTCCATGTTCTTCCACTTTTCTCTTCATAGAGTTGTCCCAGATCTGGCACTCTCCTCTCTGACACTTCTATGCTCGACCTTCAATGTCATGTTCTCTTTACTTCTCTGTCTCCCTTTAACCTATGTGACCCTCTTCTCATTGTGAGGATTTTAGCAAGCAACACAGTACACGTGTGGATAAAACTGGAGGACATCCCTGGAGGAAGTTTTATATGTTAAAATCAGTGTTAAATTACATATCTGAAACAATGAAGTGGGAGGCTACCACAATGCTCCTGAGCTGGTGAGGAAGGATAACAATGAGGATCCTCACCAGAGGGGTAGAAGGCAGGGCTGAGGGACATCAGGGGTGGGGAGTGTCCATAGAGAGGGGCAGGAGAAAAGAGGTGTTTCGAGCCCTAAAGCAATAGCCACCACAGGTCAATGCATCGGCCTTTAGTCTAAAATCCTTTTAAAGAATGGCAAAGGGGTGGGGGGGAAGATATTGTGTAAACAGTTAGGTTTTAGGCAAGTGTATGTATCATTTACTGAAAGTCACTTAAACAAGGCAAATGTATACTTCACAATGAAAAGCACTTAGAAAAACCAGGGCTTGCCCCTGTGATGAATGCCCCTCATGACTGCTTCTCATACCCGAACCCACTGAAGTGGGACACCTGACATAGTAGGGAAATGGTTTTCGCATGTGTGGTAGATAGTTATGGTTTGCCAGCCCAGCATTCTGTCCTTCTTCATTTGATAACTGACCCCAATTTCGGGAATCCCCTCCCCTCTCCCCACTCCCAGCCCAAGGAGCCTTTACCTCCTTGCTTATGTGGATGACAGTGACATGTGGTGCAGGTGTGGTTTGAGTACCATATTCCCCAGAGTGAAGATTCCTGGGGTGGTCGTGAGACTCAAGCCCATCCAATAAAAGACAGTCCTGAAGGTTTTGTCAGGGCTATATAGGGAAGGAAAATCTCTCTTTTCCACTGGAGTTAAGGCTGGAAGCCTGTAATTACTTTGGGGGCATTGGGAGGCACAGGGAGAGAACTTGCCTGAGAAGCCAACACAGAGAAAGGCATGTGAGAGAGAGAGAGAGAGAGGTAGAGAGAGAGAGAGAGATCTGAAGAAATAATTGACACACCTGGATCCAGTTGTGTTTTTCTGACTTTAAGCTCATTGAGTCAATGAACTCCTATTGCTTATGCCAGTTGGAGTTGGTTCTGAGTCACTTGCAGACAGAAGAGCCTGACAAACAGGAGGTACTAGCTAACACTGACCTAGTGCTCATCATTTGCCAGTGACACCAAACCTTTTACATATGAACTGCTTTAATGCTCTAAGAACCTTATGAAGTTGACACTACCTTATGCCCATTTTAGAGGTAGGAAAACTATGTGATCTCAAGATCATATAACGAGTCAGTGTTGGATTTAGGATTCAAACCCAAACAGCCTAGCCTGAAATTGATGCCCTTGACCACTACATCCCTCTAGAATCCTTGAGCATAGAATCAATTTGAAGGAGAACCTTTATGGCTTCCAGAGGGACGCGTCTGGGCCCAGCTCAACCAAGGCTAGAGAATTTCTTCAGATTTTTACTTCACTGAAGTGTTACTTCCTATAAGGCAAGATCTACATTTCATTCTTTAAACCCCCATGCCTAGGACACACTTGGCTCACAACTATAGAGTCAAGATAAACATGAAACTGAAATAGAAGGCCGGATTCCTTAAAAGCAGGTCTGTAGTTTGCCAATAGGGAAAAGAATAAAGGTCTAGAGTCAGGAACCCAGAAAAAAGTCAGGAACCCAGATAAAAACCTACTTGCACATTTGAGAAATCTTGCTGAGGGACAGAGCTGTAGAAGAATTGGATAGGATGGCATGATGAATTATAATTCACTTTCAAAAACTCTGCATATTTTTTTCTCTTTCTCACAATAGCTAGAGCTGTTGCTTAAGTCATAAAGGAAATCAATGTTCTGAACTCTCTCTTGGAGTCCTATGCAGGTTTCCAACCGCACCCTCTGTGTGCTTGGCAAGTTCTATTCACTTTGCTGCCTCTTCCCCATGGATTCTGAGCACGGGTTTTCTTTGGTGTCTGTCCTCCCCCTGACCCCACCTTCTTCCAAATGTCCATTCTGATCAGATGGACAAGTCAGGCTTTGCCCAATTAGTCCACTTTAAGTAGCTTACCCTGTACTTTATTAAAAGCAAAATCCACATTGGGTTGACAAGATTAGAGGAAAATATAAAAATAAATTACTGTATTAAAATTAATTAAATGAAAAGCTGTATCTAATACCAGGAAATGATGGACTTCACAGGAGCAGTGAAGCCCTTAGTTCAACAAATGATTTTTAAAAATCCTAAAAACTCCCCAACTCAGGATGGAATTAAATATTCCACACCGAATGCAAAAGCAAAAAGATGTTAATTTTGGCTTTATGCACAAAGTGAATAAAAAGTTCATTCTGGTCTTTGCTCTGCAGGAAAATTCTTTTGATTGCAATACCATTCCACAGGCTGGGTGTTATAAATAACACCAACTCACACTTACAGAATGACTGTGGACTGAGGATCTCTAAGAATTTTAAAACACTCATGCAAGTGAACTGACAAACAAATAAATAGGACTACAGGTTCAACTGCTCAGTTTAACATTTATAGAGTACACGTTAGGAGGCAGGTTCTATGCTGAGTGCTGGGCATACCAAAAAGGTGCGGACACCAAAAATTAGGAATGTGGTAACCAGAATGAGAATCCAACACAAAGTGCCATGTGCTCTGAATTATTATACCCTGACATTAATTATTATCACAGCTTACTTGTTGATAAGTTCAAATTCCTTTATTTACTTATTAACAACAGAAGGAATTGGATTAGGATTTTAGTGGGTATGGAAACACTTGGGGGAAAAATCAAGTCCAAAATGGAATATAATGCAAATGGCTAGATGCTTCTATTCTTTCTTTGTATTTTGGATCTCTGATGGTACATTTCCTTCTGAACCCCAAATGCATTTTCTCATTTTTCTTTTGTATTATGTGTGTTGGTGGGGATGGGATGAAGTAGTCAAATAATGGGGCTTTCTTGTGTGCCTCTTTCTTGTCTAAAGCAAGCTTCATCAATTCCAACATGCCCCAGGAAGCAAATGGAAAACTGGGTGACAGTCAGAACAAAAAGCTGGGTCCAGGCTGCTTGGGTGAGGTGATAGAGGGCCAAGGACTCAGCCCCGAGCCTCTGTTTTCTCATCTATTTAAAGAGAAGAATCAGAGTGTCTGATTCTTACAGTGGTTGTGCAGAGAAATTGAGTTCATTTATGTAAAGACCATAGCACCTTGCTTGGCACATAGTACGCGCTAGCATATTTTAGGTCCCCAGCTGAGCTGGTACTGCTGTATTTTCTGGGCCTTGATAGAATTTTGGTGCATTGTCCTATTTTCCTTCCCAGGAGAGATTTGATCACTCTCTATTCTACCATGTCTCCAGGCTCTGTCACTTTCTATCCCTTATTTTTCCTTCAAGTCCATATCACCACAATATATTTGTATATTTCCTGTCTTCCCACCCACCTCCCTGAGTAGTTACTATGGCTCTCACAAGTGAGGCAACAGAGCTCCCTTTTCACTCTCTACCAGTAGACCCTGAGCTCTCTGAGAGAAGGGATTGGTTTGTTTTGTTCCCTGATGCTTGCCTGGATTCTATAACAAGGCCTAGCATACAGTAGGCACTCAATATATATTATTGGAATGAACGAATAAACTAGTTGTTCTCAAGAACATCATACTTCCAGGCACAGGTCAGACCCACAGTCCCTTCCTGCTTGAATATGAACCCATGATGAAAAGGCTACAGATACTCTACTTTGGATTTGAGGGGACCCAAATGATTACACTCTATGTGGATTCCTGATGGCAGTGTTTCTCCAGTGTACCTGGTACCTGGCAATTCCATTAGAACATTTTCCTACAACCCCATATTCCTAAGAGATGATCATAAACTGGTCACCTGGGCCCACAAATGTGTGTGTGTGTGCGCACACATGCACACACATGGGTATATGTATGTGTGTATATTTAATAATTTCAGCAAATAAGTAAAAACCAGAAGATTTCAGATAAAAATGCACAATTTCAAGTTCCCTTTTAAGATCCAAAGGTGTGGCCACACTGGGCCCACACTCCTGGGCATCAGTTGGCTGGCTTTGAGCGGCTGTAGCTCCATTTCGACAAAGTAGGTATCTCTAATTTGCTATAGTTTGTGCCCCCCCCCTTTATTGTCTTTCTAACATTGTGGGCAAGTGTCAGTTACAATTTGCTATTGCAATTGAGCAATATTTCCTAAGATAGAGAAGTCTCTTGATCAAAAGTGCACAAAGAGAAGACTTGGTGCTTTAGGCATAGGAGAGAAAAAACTTTTTTTTTTTTTTTTTTCAGAAGGAAATAGATTGTTCTAATGTGTTTGCTATGGAACTGTCCAGCACGCTTGAATCTTTACGTCACCTGGCCACTCCAGATGTTTGAGTTTGCCACTCTGTCCTAGGAGGAGGGTCCTGTGGCTTGGACCACTCTGCCATCCTGGGGTTCTGCTAGATTGATGACTATTTAGGTTTTTTCCTCGTTGGTGTGAGCAAGACATGTTTGGATGTCAACTTATTTTCGGTCATTTAACTTTATGCAGTCACTGCTTTGGGTAATACTTCTGCAGGATATCAATTCACAAAAAATTGTTAGAAATTGCTACTCCTTCAGGATCAGAAACAATAATCTGATTCAAATGCATTAGAGCATTTTATTTCTGATTATACTCACATGCCTGAATATGTTTCAATAAGTCTCTATCAGTAATAGGTATTATAGGAAAAATGAGTTCCTTGTTAAATAAAATTGGAAAACACAGATGAAATATGGTCCTATGGGTTTCTTTACTGTGAATTATTTTTGCCTTTTTTTTTTTTAATTTTTAAGTAAGCACTGTGAATCCCTGAAGTACTGAGAACTGGTTGGGGCGGGAGGAGGCTGGTATGTATTATTTTCCAAACTTGTTTTGTCTGGGTATAGACCTTTCATTTTTTTTTTAAACCACAAAAGATCAGTTGGCAAGTATTATAGTTTTTGATCTTTTACTCTGCATAGAGTCCATTGCCTACATTTTGAGATCAACTTCAACCGGATCTATGAAAATAATAGTACAAAGACATCACCACATCCTGGATTCCCAAGGACAGCACTTATCTGAAACATGCAAAACAGCCTTTCAATAATAATCACTAATATCACACATTCATTAGGGTCTTATTACTGCCAGACATTGAACCTGCCCTACACTTCCTCTCTGAATCTTTAAGTTAAACAAAAAGCCTCCCAAGGCTTATTTTATAGATGATGGAAGCCAAAACTTTGTGACATTAAATAATTACCCAAGATCCAACCTCGGAGGGGTGAAGTTAAACCATCAGGAAATATTTCACATAGATATGTATTCTGAACATCCATTTTCTTTAATGATATAAACAAATAGCTGCATTTATTTAAGTGCTTATTAGGAGTCTGGCATATATGGATTTTATAGGGATTATCTACTTAAATCCTCCCACTATGAAGTGCTACTATAATTTTCATTTTTACAGATTAGAAATTAAGATTGAAGCAAGGCTCTTAACTGGTACATCCTCACACTATGAGTACATTTTGCCAACTCTGTGCACATTTGGGAGGATGCTGATGTCCATGCATTTAACTGCCTTCTGGATGCTCCAGAGATGTGCCTTGAGCATCTGTTACTTACGGAGTTCCATGATAAATACTGATAACCAGCAGGGTTTAAAAGCACAAGAGAAGATAGGAGGATGCTTATCTAAAGCATCAGGACTGTATCACTAAGACAAATAGAAAAAAAAAAATCCAGTCAATCTTTTAACAATTTCAGTGAAGGATTTCTAGTCTTTGGGTGTGTTTGTGTTCCTCTGTTTTATTCTTTGTATGTAAAGTTTTGCCTACTAGATTTTCTCTATTAGGAACAACAGCAACAACAACTTTTCTTGATGAATTCCATGTGAGAAATGGTACAAATGCCCCACCCCCACGTCCTCCCCAAAGCAAGGCTGCAGCCACTGGGGCAGGTGGGCATCTCCACTCCCAGTATCTTCTTGTAACTGGGAGGGGGTGTCTCCCCCCCATGGAGTGTCCACCATTGCAATGAGGAGGTCAGCAGATTGCCCGAGGATATAACCAAGACCTAGGGGACCGCATGCTTGGGGAGAAAACTGGAGGTGAACGCCAGAGCTTTACAAAGAGCTCCCAAAGTAGGCCCTTGTTAAAGTGAATAATGAGCTGCATAGACTGGTTCCTTCATGCTGAGCTCAACACACATCTTTAAACATAAGATTGTCAAGGAAGCAGATACTCGGAAACCCTTTCATCTTAATTAAAGTTATGTGGGCTACGAAATACTTTTCCTTTATATTAAGCTCTTATTCCTGTGGAGAAATTTCTATTTGTTTTTATCTAATTTGAGCTTCAAGGTTAATCTCGGTTTAAGACTTTCCCTCACTGGGAGAGACGGTCCATCCGGTTCGCCCCTGATCCCATGTATATGCATGCATCCACCAGGACCCTGCTGGGCTCCAAAGCCTCTTGCTGGCAGTGCATTCTTTACACTGTTCCCTTCAACAGAAAGAATGGACTGTGTATCTGGGAAGGATATATGGAATGGGAGGATTTTGAAAAAGGTCACAAAGCTTTCTATTTTAGGGTTCCACATGTCACAATCCTTAAATGTGGAGTTTCTGATAAAAATTGCTCTGGGATGCAGAGCCTGAGGTTTTCATGACGGGGAAAGCAGGAGGAAGAGGGGATACACTGGAGACAAAGAAGGAGAATGCATTTCATTCCAGAAAGGGATTTTTGCAGACTTTGAGACAACTGATAGATCAGACTGCTGGGCGCACCATGTTCCCTAATTTTCTTCCACAAATATACGTTTGATTGGATTAAATCGATGATGGAAGTCACGTGTGCTTTTGATTTCAAAGGGAAAGTTAGAAATCATAAACAAGTTGCGGGAGATCTAATTTAGGATCTAATTGGAATTTTTCACAAACTTAACGCACACAACAACGAGCATCCAGATAAAGAAACAGAACATTCTCAGAATCCCAGAAGCCTTTCTTTCAACTCCAGCCACTATTCCCCACACCAAGGAAACTTATATTCTGACCTCTAACAGCATAGATTAGTTTTACAACAGTTGGTAAATTTTAAAATGCTTACATCAAACGTGGTTTACCCTAAAAATATTCTTTGCTTTGCTATACATACTACATGTCTTGGCTCTAAGTACGAAAAATTCAGTCAGAACACTTTCTCTCCCATCACCTGCCTTTTTGCCAAATGGGTCCAATAAAGAACTTCCCATTCTTTTACAAGGATATATGAGCTCCTATCTAGATCTTCCCATTTTATTTGGGTCAATCTATTGTTGCAAAGCATTTTGTCTTCTTCAAATTGGAAAACTGAGGCATTACAAAATGGTTTTCACTGACCTTAGCAAAGTATTTGGAATGATTTCTGACTTAAAATAAGGAGTATATGGAATTCATTTCAGCAGGAGGACCTTGGGGGAAACCCAAAGAAATAGCCAACCATACTCTAGAGTGCCTTTAACCAAAGTAGAACAAAAGTAACTGCTGTTTGAGGGAGACAGATCAAATCTAACAAGGTGCTGGGGGCCAAGCAAATAAATGGGGGTTGTGAGTGTGAACCAAAATCAAGAGTCACACTGCAGGTGTTGAGTTGCGATTAGGAAGCTTCATACACGGGCAACTCTATTTAGCATTCTCCAGAGTGACTAGCAAGAGGGAATTTATTTAAGGATTCTTTGTGATTTTCTTATGATTCATTCAGGATGCTTACTGATTCTCTGAAGCAACAGAGGGGAACCCAGCTGGTAATAAATAAGATGCTGCTCTACGCTGCTTCCTCTCCGAAATCTCCACGCTGTGATCATCGTGTATTCTTGGCTCCAGGCCTGCAGGCTTCCATGACTTTCTTGCGAATATCCTGCTCTGCTCTTTGAGTCCTTCCTTTCTTGGTATTTCCAGTTGTCGCTTTCTCCTGTTTCTATTGACTCAATTTATCATAGCCAATAGTCAACTGAACTGGCAGTGTGATGCCTCATGAAGAAATTACAAGCATTTCACAAATAAACCATAGAACACAGGAGAATCTGCTTATCTGATTCCCCAAAGAGCTTGTTGGCTTATCTAGTTAATGTGAACAAACCAGAATAGATGGTCTCTAGACTATGGTAATTGTATTTTATTTACTATATCTATTTGGTTCCCTGAAAGATTTAAGATGACTTACAAGGACACACTGTACAGAACAATAAATTAGAAGAAGTAAAAAAATATCAGAATAGGAACAACATGGATAACATTATTAAATGAAATTAAAAAGGCCCTTTGAACCACAAATGTTTATCACTGAGCCTTCTGTAGTTAGTTCATGATAAGTTTGACTTTAAAATTCCTGGATTTCGGGGCACCAGACTGGCTCACTCAGAGAAGCGTGAGACTCTTGATCTCGGGGTTGTGAGTTTGAGCCCTGGGTTGGGAATAGAGATTACTGAAATAAAATTTAAAAAGTAATAAAATTCCTGGAATTTAACATCAATAGGAAAACATGACAAATTACAAAATTGGTATTGCCAATAAGATTAAAAAAAAAAAAAAAAAAGCAAACCAGCTCTTTAAGGACAGACGTTATTCTTGATGCTAAAATAAGAAACAAAAGTCTCCAAGCGTTCTCATCAAGAAGATGCTTAGTAATGTGAATAACAAGGGCTACAGAACAGGTGTAACAAAGCAATTCTAAAGGCTCCAGCTCATCGCTGTCTTCAGTACAGTTAGATGGCATTGTACTGAAGAAGAGTGTAGCTTAGGGTCACAGTTTTCCAATGATGAGTGGTAAACATGAGGTATTCTGGAAAAAATTGGATGAACCACATGTGCACCATTAAAAAAAATGGTTCAAAATTATTATTGGCCTGGGTGGTGGTTCATCTGTGTTTCTTAACAGGTTTGGAGACCTAAGTTTGAATAGTTTGTTAAGCCTAGTAACAAGGGTTGGTATCCTTTTAGTAAGCATGAGGCACTTAAGTTCTCATAGTTTCCCTGAAGACAACTCTGTTGCTGCTCAGAGGTAGTCACCAGCCTAAATTTACCTGGGACAATGACTAAAATTTTCCCTAGAAAATAGTTTTAGATTTACTCTAATACACTGAAAAATGGGCGACAGAAGGCCCAAAGATCTACACTCTAGAGCTTAAGAACCATTTGAATTTACTTTACATTTAAAAGCAAGAAATCTCAACAAAGCCCCCAGAAGAGGTCTGTTGTCAGCCCCGAGATTTTCTCGTGTTCCCACCAATAAAGTGGTTGCCCAGCTGTATGTAACTCTGAGGACATAAATAAAATCTATACAATACTTAACCTGTACCATTATACTTCATCTTAATGGCTAAATTCCAAATTAGACACAATAAAAATCTCTTTCTACTAATTGCAGAATCTTTTCTGATGAGAAGGAAAAGCAATCTAGGCACTGAAACTCTGACTATAGAAAAATATTCCTTAGCAGAATGAGATAAAATATAGATCTACTATTCTTTCTGCACTTGATCTTTTGTGTTTGATCATAAATGCACATTGTGAAGAAATGCCTCATACCTCCAAGCTAAACACTGTTTGCTACTCATTAGTGATTTATAAATGATATTTTCTCCCTGGTGACATATCTTTTGATATGATTCTCTAATAATAACATCCACCAATATTAAAATAAGAACATCCCCATGTATTGTGATCATCTTCAACCACATTTCCTCATGAAAATTAAATTTTAGCACACCAACTGATATTGTATGCATATATTTGTCTACCATCATTATAAATCTCCTAAGGGTCTCTATAAAATGATAGTTTTGCCTCTTTGCAGTAATTCTACCTAAAGCTCCAAAGCAAGAAACTAATTACATGCTGACTTTTCACTAACTTTGATTTTTCAAATACCATACTATGGAGGTTCTATAGGTAATCATATAATTACAATTCACTAAATGAGTTGAAATTAGCCATAAACCTTTTTATTTAAATTGTATTAACTGTTTCTTCAGTAACACTGTCTGCAAGGCTACTCCTTCCTACATAAGTTTGCCGATATAAGGTTTCAAACTAAAATCTGATTATGGTCACTAATGTTTATAACAAATGCCTCATTATAACACCAGAAGCACCAATGAAGATGAATATGCAAGAATTTCTTAAAATATGCTTAAGGAAAGGCCAAGGATAAACTATAGTGGCATAGGAAATGACTGAAATTTCTCAGGGGAATGTTTTAGTCTGCAAGAAAAAAAAATGACCTCACTTGTGTTTTCCCATTGAGTCGGTGCAGTATTTCCTGACAGAAAAATTAAAGACAATTGTTTCTTTCAGTATACCGTAGGACTATGCACAGAAAGAGAAAAAAAAAAAAATCCTAGATTTCACTTTTGGAAAATAGCAATCCCCTCAGTACAGACTGATGGGAATACTAGCAAAGGATTGCTGCCCCCGCCGCTCCCCCGTTTTTAAATCTCTTAATTAAATTTTATTTGTTTAAAACAGCCATTATTGTTGGAAAATTTTAAGTTCTTGTTGTAGTTTTTTAATATTACATATGATACTATTTTTGTGGGCACTGAAAATTTCTTTTCTTGTTAGTATATTCAAAACACTAGACCAATGGCTCACAACTGGGGTTGATTTTGCCCCTCAAAGGACATTTGGCAATGTCTGGAGACACTTTTGATTGTCACAGCTTAGGGGGTTCTACTGGCATCTAGTGTGTAGAGGCCATGGATGCTGCTAAAATTCTACAATGCACAGGACTGCCCCCACAACAAAGAACAACCAGCCCAAAATGTCAACAGTGCTCTGAGGTTGAGAAACCCTGCCTTAGACCACATAAAATGAACAAGTATATGTTAATGACTACTTTGAAAAGTCTTAAAATGAAGAAACCCAAGCCTTTTGAGTGGGAACACTGGTAATGCATTTCCTCTTTAAAGTTGAGCCTGAAAGGTATGGAAAGGAAGCACTCCATTGTTTGGAAAAGAGACCTCTACCTTTACTGTGTTTATGGACCTTATTTATCTAATAACATTCAGAGCCACACAAAACCCTGACCACCACATTCACTTTAAAGCTGAGTAAACAAAGTGTGTTTTGACTTGTCATCAATCAAGACATGTGATCACAGGGAATATTGTGTGCAAGAGGCAGTTGTTTTATCTGGAGCCTCAGCCTTTAAAAAATTCAAAACAGTAAAGTTGTTTATTTGACACCAGTCTTGACCTGACTGCAGTGCTTCATTCTAAGAGAAAGTAAAACACACACTGCTTTCTGATTATTTGTAATTATATAGGAAGTCTATTTCTCTGGTGAACTTAGCTATGGTCTAAACCCAGAAAGAAACAGGAAAAGCTTTCAAACAAAACAAAACAAAAAACTCCCAAGGAAAATGGGGTGATGATGATTAAACGTTATTTCCAAGCCACGTGTGGAACCAATAAGGACTGTCATTTTATGAGTCTTCAGGAGTATGAGGGCGCATTTAGCTCTGGGAATTACATCCCTTTGGAGATCTTTCTTCCAAAGAATAAAATTAGATACTCAGGAATAGTAACTTGAAAACCAAGCTTCTGAAACACATTACACAAACTCAACACACAAACTTTGGGCTTTGTGTAGGTGGATTGCCTACACTGTCTCAGACACATACTTTATCTATTTTCCAAACTTTACTTTCTTTGAATAGACTTACCATCCATATCAACTCTGTCCATTGTATTTAAAGATGTATTTTGCTGACTTTGATGGCCTAGTTAAGAAGTGTTTGTATCCTGGAGTATTAAATAATCTTCCAGTATAGTCCTGAGACACCTGGCCTGGTTGACACAACTTTGTTGGAAGCCTGCTTCTCCCACATACCTACTGAGCAATTAATATCAGCCACTTGGCTTTTCCCATCAATGATTTCTAGGATATAGTCCAAAGCACTCCTGGGATGATATTTTCTTTGATTCTTTTGGATAAATGACGTGCATATTCAACACCTATATCTTTCTTATGCAGGTTGTTACAATGACTTGTAACCTAGTAAGAAGTGAATGAGCATGACCAAAACCTGGTTTTCATGAGCTGAAATTACCACATAAAGAAACAATAACTTGAGTTTGAGGACTAAGTTAATATTTGAGATCCTGGGCTACAAAGCCTCTCCTTGTCCCACATGTACACACAGAGAAAAATCCTAGTGGGCCCTGATGAGTGGGGGCCAGGGCTATGTTTTTTGCTTGATTGTTATTAAAAACAATTTTTTAATTTAATTGCTTAAGTGGGGTGTGGTCAAAACCTTACAGAGTCACTGCTCTAGTCTGGGTTTCCTTATTTTCAATTTAAGACAACTGGATAAGCAGATTTCAAGGCTATCTTCTAGTGGCTTGTGTGTGGGGGCGCATCTATAAATTCGGATCTACCTTACTTCCTTTGGGTCAAGCACACATTAGGACAGAGTTGGGAAGGAGAAACATTATTTTAGCAAAATGAGCATTCTGTATTATATAAACAGAAGGCAATATTTTGGATGTTAAGTGGAGTCAAGATATCTATTTTGATTCAGAAAATTACTTGATCCTACATGCCCGAGGGACTTGATTTTTGCTTTCTCTGCTTAGAATGTGTTATCATCCACCCTGTCAAATGCTACTTATCTTTCAGGACTCAACTCAGCAAGCCTTCCTCTGAGAATCATCCCTCTGTACCAAGGGGTCACTCCTTCCTTTGTAGCAACCATAGCCCTTAGCATATACCTACATCTACAACTATCATGCCATCCTATATTTTTAACAGCTTATTGAGGTATTCCCCGTTGAAATGTATAATTCAATGATAGTCAATTTATAGGGCTGTGCATGTAACACCCGAGGCAAACCTAGACCATTTCTATCACACCAAAAAGAACCTTCATGCCCATTAATAGTCATTCTTTCCCACCCACCCACCCCCAGCCCCAGATTTCCATTACCACTAGCCTACTTTTTGTTTCTGTAGATTTCGTACTGCCCTGGGTTGCCTTCTTTGTGCTTTCCCTTTTCCTTGAGAAACACTTTCTTTTCCCTATGCTCCTTGAAGGCATGGATCATGATTTTCCTTTTTTTATCTTTTCTTCCCAACTCTTAACACAACTTCTATACTATAGGTAATAAATAATAGCATGTAATAGTTATCAAAACTTCCCTATATTCTTTGAAGTATGCAATTAGAGTGTTACAAATTCCCTCCAATTTAATCCCTAAATCAGTCATTGGACGGGCACCATATCCCCTTTCAGAAATAAGGATATAGCCCTAGAATGGTTAAATCACCCACCCTGGGTCATGTCAGGATTTAAAGCTCAGGTTGTCTGACTCCAAAGCTGAATGAATGAATGAATGAATGAATGAATGAATAATGAGGAGGATGGGAGTTCTTAATCTGGAACAGGGTTTCTTAATTCTAGAAAGGATTCCAGTAGAGACCTCATGAATTTGTTTGCCATGTTTTAGGTGCATATATTTGTGCTGCAGTGTTCATAGATTTTATTAGAATTTCAAAGGTAGCCTTGATCCAAAAATGAGAGTGCCCCCTCGTGTGGGCGCTGAATGGGGCCGCACTAGTGGTGAGTCATGGTCCCTCAATGTGCTTCTCTCCTACTAGGATAAAAAAGTGATACAATCTTCACCTTCTGTGTTATGTGGGCAAGGTTTTCTAAGAACCCACTTGTCCCAAATCTCATTCTGTGTTCAAAATAAGGAAGTTAACCCTACCTCATATATATCAAAGGAAACACCTTCCCACTCTTTGCCCTTCCTTTGTTTCAAGCTGCCTGTCATGTCAATAAAGTTGTTGGGGGAAAAAAAATTCAAATGGGAGAAAGACTATAAATGGAGAACCCTTAGATCCTTCCTTCTCCCTGGTGTAAACGCTTCCTTTCTCCCCAGAGCTGGGGTAAGTTAATTGTATTTGAATGAATAATTCTAATAAAGCAGTGACCTTTAATGCCAACTGGTGTTTTTAATTTTAATTCACTGTCAGTCACTCCAATGTGAGCCACCCCAGGACGTGAGCAGTGGAAAGGCCAGTATGTACAGAGAAGAGAAAAACAAACACGCAGAGCTGGGTGCCTGCCGCCCGCAGGTAAACACAGAGATGGCAGATCTTACAAAGAGATGTGGGCTGGAGCCTCCTTACAAAGGAGGCAGGAAAATGGTGGAAAATTAGAACCACAGTTATGTCAAAATTCAATAGAAAAATGTTCTGCCTATCAAGAAGATAACTCATTGTTCATTGTGTAAAATTTAGAAAAGACAGAGAAGCAGGGAAAGGAAATGTTAGAATAAAACAGACAAAACCAAACCAAACCAAACCCAACCCAACCCATCTGAAATCTCATTGCTGGGAGACAATCACTGTGGCTACTGTTAATATTCTGGAATATATCCTTCCAGTCTTTTTTCTACTTTTATATACATATATAAAATTGATGCATATATTCTTATATCTATATACTTTAAAACTGAATTATGCTGTGCATATTGTTTTATTGATTGCTTGAGGCAGAATTATTTGTTTTCTTATGTGCCTTGAAATTCAGTTTTTAAATTTCTCACTCATATGAATTGGAAAGATAGTAGGTGCCACTTGGGGGGAAAAACAAAGTTCTAGTAGTACAGGATCCTCTAAAGCAGATTTCTGAACAGAAATGCCAGAAGGAATGGGGCTGACCTTGAACTGAGGGCAGAGAACCTGGTTGAGCCCTGTCTTTCTGACACAGGTCCTATTGAGGCCCAGTAAGAATTTGGGTTTGTTGGGGCACCTGGGTGGTTCAGTCAGTTAAGCGTCTGCCTTCAGCTCAGGTCATGATCCTGGGGTCCTGGGACCGAGCCCTGCATCAGGCTCCTTGCTCAGCGGGGAGTCTGTTTCTCCCTCTGCCTCTCCTCCCTGCTTGTGCTCTCTCTCTCTCAAATAAATAAAATCTTAAAAAAAAAAAAAAAGAATTTGGGTTTGTTCCCTGCACTGACGTGAAGTCAGAAATTCATATTTTGAGAAATCTTCCCATTAAAAATGATAGCAACTAGTTTAAAATAAAAATATTGCATTGACCAGGTCAATTTGATCTCCTGACTGTATTCGGCTTAGGCCAACTCTAGTCTAAAGTAAAATGAGCAGATAAACCCCAGCCCATCCCTTCCTCTAGCCACCCATCACCACAGGTCCGACAATACAGTATTTACCCTTCCACAGGAGCTTGTTGGTTTTACACAGCATATATTTAAATTTCAACAGAATGTAATTAATATTCCATTTTAATTCCTTTCTCTGCTCACCACTTCTCCACAGCAATGTAAAACGAAAATGGATGGCGTATCTTCCTTCAGAGAATTTACCACGGGAGAGGTAAATATATTAGTGGCATCATTACACGCATTTTATTTCAACTCAATAAAAATTTCTTGTGCATCTACGGTATTTAGAAATAAATGGAACCATCAACGACTTCCCACGCAAAAGTGCATGTATTTATTTATTCATTCAACATATAATTGAGTTTCTACTGTGGGAACAGTGCTCTTGACACTGGGTACAGAGCAGTGACCAGACAAAATGTCTAAGTGGGTGTGTGCCTGAGTGCTGGGCCCCACAGAAGGCGGGGTGGGGCGGGCAGTGGGAACGGGCTACAGGTGAGCATCCCTCCTTCCGTGCCAATAAAGAGCCTTCCTATACCACACAGGAGAGTGCCTGAGGGCCAGGATCCCACGTAGAAGGTATAAGACGGTCTCAGCAAACTAATGCTTCTAACCTGAGTATTCCACACAGAAGCTGGACTCCATTGTGTAGCTTTGCTTGCCCTCGATAGAATAACAGTGTTTCAAATACTGTTCTGTCCAATGCTTTAACTATTGACACATCTTGCCTGAGAACCATGCTAGTGATTCCTAGGTTCTGAAACATGCACGGAGTAGCATGCTGCTTCTCGTGGACCCATCTGCCAGGCCTCCTCCCCAGACATGCCAATTCTCAGCCCCAGCTGTGCTGATTCTCAAACTCCTCCCTCAGAGGCCACAGAAATAATCCAGTAGGCCAGTGAGTAGCGCATGGACATTATACAAGTATTTTCCATTTATAAACAAACTGGCCTTTCCACAGACAAATTGGCCTTTGGGTTTCATCTGAGGACTAGTTCGTGACAAGCACAGTGAGTGTTGCCCTTTTAATGCATCTTCCTATGTCAGGTCACCTAACTAAATTGTGGGTATTAAAATATTTCTGCCTCTCTCATTAGTCCTTCCTTCGTGTCTTTACCTCCACTGCCAGGTGCCATGCTTAGACGTTCAAATGTTGAATAAGTGACCTAAATTTATGTGAAAGGAAATATTTTAAGATCTATAGGTATCTCGACCCTATGGTACAATGGCTTCATCTTGAGCACAAGGGCATTGCAGCCCCGTGAGGCAAAATGATCACACAGACATGCCAATTTAAATGCATCCCAAAGATACTGTACTTGGGAAAAAGAAAATTAATGAACACCATTGCAGATATAGAAGGCGGATATTTTCAGTGGCCAGTAGAAATGGCTTCTTTGGAATTATCTAAATGCACTTTTAAGAACTCAGATGGGTTATCATGAGATATCTGATATTGGAAAAAATTGGGAGTGGCAAATATTCTAGATTTCTTAGGTGATAATATGTAAGTATGGCATACCACTTTGAGATTAAAATAAAACGAAACGAAAAACCACATGCTTTAACATTAAATTCAAGAAGGTGTTTAATATTATCTCTGTTGGGCAACAATGATTAGAATATGGTCTTAATGTCTAGTTTGATTCAAAAATATGTTTCTTAGGGAGAATCTAACATGATTCACTATATATGGTTTTGACTAAAATAATATTTTGCTAGACTCTAATAGGATGTTAATACCCCTATGAGCCAGGCTGGCTCCATTCAGTGTTCATCTTAATTAGCTAACATTAACCATCATTAGGGTTTTATATGGTACAATGCACATTACTTCATAACTTCCACCCAGATCACATGGAGCTAGATCATAATACATGTTATCAATCATCAACTTCCTGGGCTTTCTTAACACCTAGCTTTTATTTTAAAAGTTAAGGTCAATGTTAAGTGTTATACTTCAGCTGAAAAAGTTTAAAAAAAAAATCAATGTTAATTAACAATGTTAATTAAATGTTAATCATGTAAATGAAAGCATTTTTCATTCACTTGCCTAGTAAATTATAGTCAGGTAGTCTATCATATATTATTTCAGAGGACAGAGGAAAATGGTGTCCACTAAGAGGGAAGAAAACTGGATAAAGCAAAACAAAAATTTATGTATGGAAAGTGTGTGTGTGTTTGTCTGTCTGTTTTTTACATGGGGAATCCACCTTTATTTCCAGAGCTTCACTGACTGATACAGGAGAAGGATTTAGAAAAAATAAAGAGGCATATTTTGAGGTAGTGGGATATTTGGAAGGCCTCTTTTCCAACTAAGCTCGTCCTTGACTGACAAGATGCAGACCATATACACTTGACTTCAGTATTTTGAGTTCATGAAGAAGGTATCTTTAAACAGTTTTTAATATTTAAGAGTATTACAAAGCAACTGGGACCCTTCAACTAGTAAGACCATTTGGAAAGGTCACACATGCCCATGTGCAAGCCTGTCTTATCCTTTTCCTATTGGCAATAATCATTGCCACCAATGGAGAATCAGATCAGAAAATTAGGTTTTCTGTGATTTTGCAAACTGTGGATTGGTTCTAAATTCTAATGCACCAATGGCAAACTTTGTGTAATGACACTCACTTCAGTGAACATGTAAGTGCCTGCTCTCTGTCAGATCCTGTGGAAATATACAGCTGAAAATTACGTGTGGTGCAATTCTCTCTTATTACAGTGCTCATCAAATATAAGATGCTAGACTTTGAGCTAGACACACACACACACCCTTAGAATATAGGGATCTCTTAGGTTACTAAATTAGTTTGACAGACAACAAACTGGCGGCCCACAGATGCTTAAGGGTGTAGCCGAAATCATAGCTATGTAACGCTGGACCCAAACAGCTGTGTGTGTTTTTACCATTTAATTCAGTTGTATCATCTGAAAGGAGGCTTGCATTTGTTTGCTTGTTTAAGAGGACAAGCCTACTTGTCCAGGTTGCTCTTCAACCTGACCCATTAGATAGATGATTTTCGTGGACGTTATAAACCACCAACAAAATAGCAGAACTCATGAAGGGAGCAGTGGATTAACATTGGCCAAACTGTTCTACGGTCCCACAGCTGCCTACGATCTGCCCCTCTGATTGTGCATTTTCTTCCCTTTCCTTCAATTACCTGAGACACAGAACAACCTCTGTCCATTCCTTTGCTGCCCGAGTTAGAAAGTGTGTTTCTGTTGATTGCAATTCAAGAATCCTAACCGAAGAAATGACCCTCATGTGTCCATCACGTTGGCAGTGAGCAGACTGGCTGAGGCCGATGAACCGTTCCCCAGGCAACAGCTCTAACTTTATCCTCACCTGTCTGTACTAGAAGTAAAGGGATCAAGAAGGATGTAGTAGATACAGAGAAGACGGCTCGGCTCTACTCGACAAAGTAGTTAAATTACTCCAGACTTTTGTATTTGGAGCGTCATTAGCAAAATGTCACTCACATAACACTCATTTGAGACCCAGGTGTGCCACACATTTGTATTGTGTCATCTCTCTCTAATCACTGTGTGATCTGCTCCTAGAGGCTTCAATTTCTTTGGTCAGAAACATTGGAATGAGGTCCCTCTTCTAAGAAATGATCAAGATGAATGATTTCCAAGGCAAAACACTTTAAAGAGTATCTTTCTTCCTTTGATTAAAATGGGTTGTGAAATCTCTCAAAAAAAAAATGGAAATATCCAAGCCATGTGAGAGATTTTCTCCATTCAGAGGTCCTAATCCTCTAGATAGGAAAGGAGTATGAGAAACTGCCTCTATTTGAAAGCTTTTGGCTTCTTTCTCTCTATATACCTACCTAGAAAACACACATATGCGCTCTCTCTCTCTCACACACACACACACACACACACACACTCACACTCACACACATGGATTCCAAGTGGAAACTCCTTGCACTTTGGAGGTCTAACTTCTGCCTTTTCACAACCAATAACTTCTTTGATCACAATTTCCTCCGGAACCATCTGAGCCTATCTATATCCATTATTAGAAAACAAGTTACTTAAGAGAACCTCTCAGTCTTAGAGTGACTTTCAATGCCTTCTATTTTATAACCAGAAGCCAATACCATTTAACTTGCCAGACTACCCTCAAAATCAAGTCTAAGTCACTATGTTCACTGGTCAGGAACGCCCACTCGCTTAGGAGTCTTTTCTCACTCTTCCTAGGTTGATACAGCTTGAAATGTGTTCTTGAAGAGTTAATTCCAGAAGTTACGATCTTAGGGTGATCTTTATTTGAAATGTGTTCTTGAAGAGTTAATTCCGGAAGTTACGATCTTAGGGTGATCTTTATTTCTAGAGTTCCACTATCTCGACTGGCAGTAGGATTCTCAGGTCAGTTAACTGAAGCGCCAAGTCAGCGGAGTTCACATGAGGACCTGTCCGGAGGCAAGGGCTGGACCAAAGGAGCAACAATTAGCACAGAGACGGTTGGCCTTAGAGATGTAGGTAAGCCGTGGGATTATTAATGGAAGGTGCAGACTCTAGACAGAAAAGAAACTGGAATCCTCTGTTGTGCTGGGGACCAGAGAAGCAAGCAAGGGGCAACTTTCTCATTTGGAAATTAGTAACACGATTTAATAGACCCTGGTACCCGCAGAAGCCTAGGGAACGGAAGACTCCAACATTTTAAATTAATTCTTTTCCTTAATTAGTAAATCAAGTCATCATCACAGTGAAACCAGAGGAAAGGACATCTAGAAATCCTCAATTTTATTCATTTAATATGCTTGCTTAATGTAGGCTCACATGGAATCAGAGAGACAACAATCCCAAGCAGCAGTTTTGATAATGTGATTTACTCCTTGTGACTGGGCTTTTGAGGGGGAATTACGGGCAGCAAATTTATTTTTAAAGGGGCACACTCCTAATTTGTCTTTGGAATTTTGGTTCAAACATGAGACAAGAGATCCGTCTCTGGAAATGCCGGCCTTAAAAGGGAAGAGGATGAACTCATTTCGGAAAAGGGAGGCATGAAGCAAACCAAGAAGAATTATGCTGGCCGTCTCCCTGGTGCAGAAACCGGGGAGGGGGTGCCTGCATTCCCCAAGAGAATGGGACCAAAGAGGATGACCTAACGTGTGTCGATCTTCAAACTGCTTCCTGTAAACTCTCCTTCTAACATTTGTTTTCTCCCTGCAGCGTCTTAACAGCACTTCTTTCTGCATCGGAGGCACAGAGAACTTCAGTCTTTAAGTAGCAGCAACTTAAAGCCAGAGTCCAAGTCCACAAGTAACTCCTGTTCCAGAGTGTACCATACTTTACCCCAAACATAAAGGCGAGTGTTTGTTTTGATAACTCTTGAAATATTTTTTTTCTTCGTTCTTCACTCTAAGTCTGAGAACTTTGGCATCTGACTAATTTACCGTGCATTTAAGGCTGGTAGCAATATCAGGAAAGAAATATGATAATCACTTGCTGCCACAAAGTATTCTATATACTGTTCTCTTTTGCAGCTCTAGGTCCACATGTGTTGGTTCAATGGAATATTCAATAGACATTTATAGGAAATAAATTGAGAGATGAATGTAAACCATATGGCATCTGGAGGTTTATTTGCAAAGTCCCTGCATCAAAGCTTTCTCCAGATCACACCATATTAGCTATGTTTTTCCAGTCCGGCAGAATCAGGAAGGTAACCACAGACTTCCTTGATGGAAAACACATGAAAAACAGAGCAAATCTTACTATGTAGCTTGAGTTGCTGGTCAAGGAGCATCCCTTAAAATAATTTTATTACTGGTGATTTCAACACATTGTTTAGAACTGCATTAAAAACATAAAACAAGTTGATGTTGCTTAGGATTTTCTTCAAAATTGTAGGACACATTTCTATTTATTTGTGCCAATAAAAATTATATCACCTTAGCAGCATTTTATTAAAATCTCAGGACTATTTCTTTTGGCTTGGGCATGTAAAAATAAATGCCAACCGAAGAGAAATGCTGCATTTAAATATAGCCTACATATGAATGTACATTAGAATTTTTGCAAATAGCAACAGAGCACACACGCATTCGAATATACTCACATATACAAAGACCACCATACTCAGCTTTGGAGAATCACATTATTATAAGTAATAGTTAAAAAACATTGATTGGACAGAATGAGAAATGGTCCTCAAATTCTCATACAAATTAAGTTTATATATATATATATATATAAATTCCTCTACCTTGAATGCTCTCTGCTTTGTGCAGTTGGTTAGCATCTGATCTCAAATTAATTCTCATGCAGCCTGTTATATAAATCATTATGAAATGTCAAAAGCTTGTACATATATTTTTTTTTAAGTTTTCACTTACTTTCCAAATAGTTTCCATTTTTCAGTGTCATAGAATTTCAGCCACTCAGTCAATTTTAATGATTTTTTATCACTCTAAATGTTTCCCGCATTTATAGTACATTTGCGCCTGCCTAGGCTCATACATGCACACGTTATGCTGTGGGATACAGGGGACGTGCACGACGGTAATCTGAAAGTTTTCTCATCCTTTGGTTCAAAATGAATGGTCAAATGAGAGACACAGAGAAAGAATGAAATGCTGCTATTTAAATATGCAACAGCTAAAGATTGTCCTTCATAAATAAATATTAAGGATTCAAACAATAGCCAATTGACTCCCTGCCCTGAGGCTGCCCAGCCCATAGTTTCCCTCTTACAACAGCTGCTAAGGAAAATGGTGCCTTGCACTTTTTGGCAATTACTCCATTACCCATCTCAATGAAGTTCTCCTTCCTTTACAGGTTCAGCTTCGAAATTTATGGCAGTAAGTTAATGCCACTTGCAACTTAAAAAAAAAAGGGGGGGGGGTTGTGAGCAACATCACTTAAAAAATATGTGGCTAACTGCTGGAAGCTATTAAAAACCAAATAAACAAAAGAGATTACACTTCAAAGAAATGTCAACAGTTTTTCCTCTCTCAGAACAGACGAGTTTTCTTTACTTATATCCACATCCACATCTGGAAAATGCTTATGGCTTTATACATCTTTTATGGTAAAATGAATTTATTGAGTTTTAAAATTTTCGTGATGGATTAATGCAATCTTCATAAAAGGTAAACCCACACCCTAGTAAAAATATGTCTTAACATTGAAGAATGATTTCAATAATAAATAATAGTCTGATGTTAATTTCAAGGAACAAAATAATTTTAAGAAAGCATTTGGTTAACTCGATTTTAAAAAATACATTAAATGATATGGAAATGAAAATGCAGTATCTTGTTCCTTCTGACCTGTCTTTAGGTTGGTACAATTAATTCTTAAGTTGAGGGCGGAAATAAAAGCAGCAGTGTGCAAAGCCAACTCCAAGTTTAACTGAATATACCTACTCCGATTAACTAACAATAGAATTCAAGAACGCACTAAATTTACTGATAGCAAGATCGTCAAGGGAAGATTTCAAAACAGTTAATGGGTTTCTACAGTTCTTCACAAAATTATACAGCATTGCTTTTGTGTATTTAAAAGGTAAGAATTAATTTCTCATACAAAAATATGTAGCCTGTTCTGGACGTCCAAACAATTGACTTCATAAGCTACACAATGTTCTCTCGTGGCCCCAAAATGACAGCATTCATTTGATGTTGTATTACAATTAACTGGGTAGTGGCAACTTGCTCTCCCTCTAAGCTTGCCAAAAAAAAAAAAAAAAAAAAATACGTTTGGGATCGAACCAAACATCCACATGTGGACAAACGACTTAAATTTAATAATTTGCAGTTTTGATGGGGAGGGGATTAAAAAAAAAAGACTTGAAATATGGGAGAAGGTGTCATCTTTCTAAGTAGGGCCAAGAATTAAAGGGGGATAAAAAAAAAAAACAACCCAAACCCAGAAGAATGTTTAAAATGGAACAACATAATTTGGACATAAAGTAAGTGGTCTGTAGTCAATAAAAAAAAAAGAAAGAAAAAGAAAAATAAACTCCAACAAGCCGGCTGCAGAATAGGAAAGTAGATCTATTTTGTTTATTTATAAGTGAGTAGCAAGTAGATTCTTTCGCACTAACTAAAGCAGACAGTAATTATAAACACAGGTTGGTTAAATTCCGTGCACCCTATGAAAGGAAACAAGCTTCTTTCTTTCCCAAACATTGTCATTTGTTTATTGAGCCTCTTTGGGGCTTGGTTTCATTTAAAACCATGTAAGCACCCATCTGTTACCCCCAAACAATGTCAACCTTTTAAAGCCAAACCTGAATACTTATTATACAAAAATTTGCAAGTAACCTAACAGCAATTTTTGAAGTAGCCAGTTAGCATATTGAGTAAAGAATTTGGATTATTTTTGTTCCATTACAGAAAAAACCTACATTATAGTGTAATCATATGGGAAGCAAACAGTCACCGCCTCAGTAGTTTTGGATAATTAGTTACCTAAATTTTCTGAGGTGAATTCAATGTACTTAGACTGAGGAACATTATTGCTTATATTCTAAAATACCACAATACAATCTTGGTTAACAATGAAATTATAAATATTGGAGTAAAACGTCATTTTAGAAATCATTAGGTTTTATCAGTACAGTACAACTGAGTCTCTCGTTTAAGGAACTGTTTTATTAAAAAAAAATGGGGGCCTGTGATATTGCTTATATTAGCTCATGTCAGATATCAGATTTCAAAAAACTTTAACACAGTAGACACTATTAAAACATCATTATTAGAGTTGTCATGCTTGGGTGGTTTGAACTAAAGTGAATTTCATGTATTTGCTGGGAGACAGCAATAATAAATCCTGGAGTCTGCATTTCTAAGCAGTGACCTAGAGTCCTAGGGAACTGGCTTAATGAACAGAAAGGACAAATGGAGAAGTGTAGTGGGGCGGGGGGGGGGGGGGGGGCAGGGGGAGGGGCAAAATCTGATTAAAGTTCACTGGGAAATACAGACATGGCACCCAAATCCCCTGAGGCCACCACTCTCAAGAGGACAATCTCTGTCTACTTCCATTTCTGTGCCACTCATGGAATCCGCATGAGCCAAGAGAGGTCAACAAATCTTGTGTTGCTTATGCTTCTTCCCTGGATGTGGCAGACATATCTAATCGATCACCAAACTCTCCCTGGAATGTGAATGGAGAGTCAGAGTCTTTTTCATTGCAACACACCAGTCAGCCACTTCCAATCAATCCATCTGCCAGCAGGGCATTAGACCATGCACGAGTTCTTAACAAAGCAAGTTCAGTATCCCTAACACCTTTCGCACTACTTGGCACAGAGAGAGAGAGCTAAACAAATATTTGTTCAGGAAATGATTATTTAACTTGCCTCAGATGGAAGAACGGAAGAGTTGGGAGTACTGACTGGTGCCAAGTTGGGTTCTAATCCTAGCTCGGCCATTTATTAATTCTGTGACTTTGGACAAGGTAGTCAACGAGTTTCTCAGTTTTCTCATCTATAAAATGTGAGGAATTAATGAGTCTGTAAATGTGGAGTGCTGAAAACAGTCTGTGGTACAGAGTAATCAATAAATGTTGGATGTTATCATTACTTGCCTCATTACTGTTTATTGAGATGCCCTGTCTACATGACCCAAGCTACATGTAGCTTGCTCTGTTCATATACACACTTAGTACTCCATAAACCTTCACACAGATACCAGAGACTCTTTTCTGAAACACAGATCTTAGGACATTCCCTTTAAAGCCCTTAAGTGACTCCCCATTGTTGGTAAGTCCAAAGCAACATACCTCACCTTCCAAAAAGTGAAACCAACCTGTAATTTCCAAGCTGCCTTTGATTCTCGGACCTCATCCCCTCTCTCTTTCCCTTCATTCCCTGCGACTTTGTTTTTGGGCCATCCCTAAATTCTTCCTGTTCCATGAATAGGCTATCAGCTCTCCTTCAGGTCTTTGGTTGAACCATACTACTTCATGTTCAATTTCACTTGGTTAATTCCCTTCTGTACCTCACAAACATAGACTTGTCTTTCAAGACACAATTTAAATGTTACCTCCTCTGTAAAGCATTCCCCAAATCCCTCAGTGAACTAAAAGCTTCTCAGCACATTTTATTTATCTTCAATACAGCCTTTTGGCACTGATTTACATTGGCTTCTTGCACTGGTCTTTGAGTTTCTATGGTCCTGCTACTATGTACCCCCTTGCACTTAATACGTAGGGATCATTCAAATATTTGTTGATGAATATATAAATTCAATCCCCCAATAATATATTTTCTAAGGCTATTTTTCCTTTGCTTTACTGAAACTGTTAAATACTCTGTACTGGTTTTCAACTTACAAAAATAGGACATGGCTAGGGTACAGAAGTGTAACAAAAGCTAATTAGGTTTCTCTCATCTCCATTGGAACCTGCTCCCTGACTACCAATACTAACAAAGTGGTGTACATCCTCACCTTTCCTTTTACTCATGTGAATATATATATATAATCACGTGTCCCAGTGGCTGACGAATTTTTTTTTAAAGGTCTGGCTAGCATATATCTTAGACTTGGCTGGTAATATGGTCTCTATCACTGCGTCTTAGCTCTGTCCCTGCAGTGAGAAAGCAGCCATAAGGAACACATAAACAAATAGGTGGCTATATGCCAAAAAACTTAATTTACAAAAATGGGCAGCCAGCTGGACGTGGCCTACAGGACACAGTTTGCTGCCCTAAGATTGAATATAGGTGTGTGTGTGTGTGTGTGTGTGTGTGTGCGCGCACGTGCATGTAGACATATACACACAGCCAGGTTTTATCTGTTCATTTGCTTTTAAACATAGCAGCAACCTATCCAAATTACACTGCAATTTATTATATCCTCTATTATCTTCCAATATGTTACTAGATTCAAATACAATTTTTTACTCTACTTTTTTCATTTTTACATAAGACATATAGACATATACATGCCACAGTTTAAATAAATGGGATATGTCATATATACTGGTGTGTGTGTGTATGTATTTTCTTTTTGGTGTACTCAATTTTTTTTTTTGCTTGCCATAGTCTTTTTAATACTATCATATGCATTCTTCTTTACTTTTCTCAATGCTCATCTGTCCATGTATGAAACACCCATCCTACGTATGTTGTTAGCTTTACTCAAATGTGACCATATGGCATGCCTGGATCTGTACCTTACTCTTTTAGCTCCTAACACTCTTCGAAACCCTTCCAAGTCAACTGGAAGGGCACTGATCCATACTTCTTAATGGACACATTACATGGTGCGGATATACCATAAATATTAGCCATTCATTGGTTCTAGCTTTTTTCTGCTACGAACAACACTGGAACGCATGTCTTTGTACTTAAAGACTTGCATGCTGGTGCTTTTATATCCTTGAGACAGATACCCAGAAGTGGATTTGTTGGTTTGAACCATATACACAATTTATTCTTCATGGATATCATTAGAATCGTATTTCTTCTGAAAATACATGAGATTGCTTTTTTCCGTGCATCTCCACAAACAATTGGTATTATCACTTCAAGGAAATTTCTTTGACAATCCATTAGGTAAAGTAGTATCACATTGTTTAATCTCAACTCTTGAATACACATGACTTGGAGCATCTTTTCATGGTTGCTGATCATTCAGATTTGCTCTTCTCAAATTGTTCACTTGCTTTTTTGAAACCATAGCTTTTTATTACCAATAAGCTTGAATCACATTATCTTCAATTATCCTCCTGTTTTATCTCCATCGCTCTTAACTCCAGATAATATGAATAGTCCGTTTTCTTTCTTTTTGACCCTGCTATCTGGTGTCCCTCTGGACATACCCAGATTACAGAGACCAAGACACACCTATTTTAACTATTTCCCATAAGTCCTGAATTCCTTAATGTTTTTCTTTTAAGTAGCAATGTGTAATTGCACAGTCATTGCAAGTTTCAAAGGTGTACTGGCCGGGGTTTCATTGAATGGAAACATTGCAGGCTCACCATGAATAACTGTGTATTTAATGAATACTATTTTTACTTCCACTTGTTTTGTTGTCTTGTTTTTTAACTTTTGCTTTTACTTTGTAACAGACACTATGCTGAGTGCTTTAATACAGTATCTCATTTAATACTCACAACAAACCTATGAGGTAGAAGTCCCTATTAATTACATTTCCTACCCCACACGAGAGGGTAAGCAATATGCCCACCACTGCCCTGACAGTCTGATTTACTCCAAAAGTTTAGCTCCTAACACTGTTATCCTACCAAATTTAAGACATTCACCAGATAGAAAACATGAACTTAGGTTAAGTATTTCTTGGATAATGTGGGCACATCCTAAGCTCTACCTGGGATAATTTGTCTGATTAAGCTAGACATTCTATTTGCAAGTAAAATTTTTGCCAATCCAGATCTTAAAAGATTGGACCATAACTCAAATGTTCAGTTAAGGATCTATTAGTAATTGTCAGGAAGCCACCTACTTTGGTTAAAAAGAAGGGGCGGGGGGAGCACTAGATTTGGAATGAGAAAACCTGAATTCTGATCTTGACTACCAGCCACTAGCCACGTGATCTTGAGCTGTTCTGTTTCTTATCCCCCATATCCTCATCTGTAAAACAGGGCCATGATTTTTTCCAACACGTGTCACTGGGTTTTCATGAAGCCCCAACAGGATGACTTATAAGGAACACCCCCCTCCTTTTTTTTTTTCTTTGAGATTTAACAGTTGTTTATATTTTGCATATTTGCATTCTATTTTTGATGTTAAATTATAGACATTACATTCTCATTTTCATCTTCAATACATCAGAACATCTCTCTTAAAAATAAGGACAATAGGAAGCATTTTTTAAACTCAAAAGCGTGATTTAAAAAGAAGATACTATTATTACTACCACATATAATCCATTTTGAAGAATCTGCTTAACCTCCCTGTACAACTGAATTCCACCTATATCATAAAGGCACTGTGAAGAGCAAGGTCGTGCTCTAATGCTGCCGAGGAGCTTCAGAAAAAAAAAAAAAAATCCACAGTACTTATATAATCACCATCTATTCTTTTCATCTAATGGCTGTAAAAAGAGAATCCCTCTCAATTATATTTTTGAAGCAGAGCACCATATTAAAAGCAGGACACCACTCAATAATTCAAGTTAATATGCATTTCTGTCTGTCCTTGCAAAGACAGCTGAGGGAATTTGAAGTAAGCAGAAGTAAAGGTTCTGCCACTTACAACATCTGAAGAAATGAAATAAAATTTACACTCCTGGATCTTAGGGGGGGGGGGTGGGAGAAGTACCTCCACATCTTTGAATCTGCCCTGGGTAAGCCCACGGCACCTAGGGACAGCCCCATGCTCCCTGGAGGAGCTCAACAAACATTTCTTGATGAAGACAAACACCTGCTGTATTTAAATATGAGATGAAGTCAGAGCGTAAATGAATCTAAGAATAAACTGGGTGTGTATGTGCACACAGCTACTATTAGCATTATGGGAAATTACATTCCTGCTATTATTATGATTATCATTCTAATGACAAAGGACTACACACTGAGAAAGAGAAAATTATAAAGAAGAAAGGAATAAATCAGTTAAGGAGGAGAGTGAGTTTAAAACACACATATGCCCAACGGCCCCCAATAAAGCAAAAGGGCTGGGTTTCTCTAACTGAAGCCACAGCAGGGGTGTGAATAGCGGTGGACACCATGAGACCACAGGAGGAAACAGCTTGAACCTGTGGGAAGACTAGTCCTTATTCCTTCTCCCTCCCACCCAAATGTCTGTGTCCAACATCTTCTATTTAACAGACACCTCGATGCTTTACTGGGTGTGTGTGTGTATGTGCGTATGTGTGTGTGGTATGCTCATATCAATAATGACTGTAATCAGATTGATCAAACGTTAGCCAAAGTAGAGAAGCACAAAGGCTTGCATTGACAGACAAGAAAGAGCAGAAAGCATGGAGTGAAAAGTTGTTGGTCACAAAGAATCGAACTTAGAAACTGTACTGGCTTTCTAGAATGAAGGTAGACTTCACTGAGGAACTCCACTATTTTAAACTGGAGTTTGAACCGATTAGACCATTTTCTCACATTAAGCAGTCAGTGTTTCAACAAATAATCTCTTTTCCCAATAACATTTTTCACATGAATGCCATGATTTGAGAATATAACTTTATGGAGGATGCTATGAAATTTCCAGGATGTTGGTGTTTGCTTGTAAGCATGCAGGGCAAATGTCTCATGTCCAATCCAGTGAGGATTCTATCTAGAATACTGTATCACAATTTAGCCTTTCCTAGAGAAGGTGGATCTTTGTGGGAGTGACAATCACTTATAAACACTACCTGAAAAAAAAAAACAAACACAAAATTACCTGTTTTCTTGCAACTGAAATGGTCCATCAGTCAATGGGGACTGTACTTCCAGAAATAACTTCCCAGGGTAGAAGCCTGACAGGATTTAGCAGGCATCTACTTCTCCAGATCTGCTCTGCCCCTTCTGTACTAGGCCGGGCAGACAAAAACAAACAAAGCGTCAGCTCAGCACAAAGAACTTAGTAGGACCTAATGCCTGGGATAAGAAAACAGACAAAGGTACTGGGAAATCTAGGGCCTCTTATTTTTAAATGCCCAAATGTTTACCAGCTGACCTTCCCCTTTACTGCGGTCCTGGAAGCAAGGTGCATACAATAAAGTTCAAACCAATCAACTGCTTTCAGCTGTTCTTGTGCAATGAATTTTTAAACATTTGGTCATTAAGCCCAATATGTATGCAGGTCAGTTTTTGAACAGGATGGGAACAGTCTGGGAGCAGATGCCACGGTACTGCCCAGTGGAAAGAGGATAGTAAAGACGCACAGAGGATACATCTATGGCTCCGCCCATCAGGTTCAAGTTCTCCCAGTTCTTTTGCCTCCCAACCACCTCTCTACATTGCTTCAATAATCAGGAATAGTTATTAACTTCTGTTGTCACTTCTTTGCATTAATTGAATGGCAGCCTCAAGACCATAATGAGAAGAGCCCGGGTTCGTTTGTTCTTAAACTGGACCCGCCATGAATAGTCTGAAGGTGATGTAGCTGAAAATTGGGCTTGTGTGTTGGATTGGTGAATGGCACACCGATGTGTTAGTTTCTGAGCAGTCTGTGCTAGATTCTTCAACTCATTTTTGAACATCAATGAGCTGAAAGCTTTCAGTGGTAAAGAATTTAAATCACTTAACCATTCCCCTTTGCTACATTCTGGTGGCCATATGTATGGGGGTAGCTTTAATGCTGATATCCTGGGGGTCAAATACAAGATTGTATTGAAGATGGGAAAATAATAAGACACAGTATCCTACAAATCAGTTTAAAAGGTTATCTTTTTTAGCTCAGACCAGCAACCTAGTTCAAATGATCGTATTCCTCATAAGGAACTTCTAACAACAACACTCACCAAATTTTATAATATGTCTTGCCCTACTCTCTCTACCCCTCACAAACAAGACAGGAGGGGAAGCTGCTGGAGTTCATGTTTTAGATTAGGATATACATAAAATCTCATCTAGGAGTTACCCTAACAAATAAAACTCCAATGTGGCCAGGTATGTTTGCATGGCGGAAAAACAACCAACCACAGTTTGCTGATAAAATAAAAAAAGTGGTGGTGGGGAAAGGCAGCCCCTAGCTTTATAAGGCACAGCTGGTTATGTATAGGGCCTTTCGTGGGACTACAGCAGCTGGAGTTCGGTTTAAATATTATTTGAATAGCCAGTAATCTCAATACTATCAAAATTGTAACAAAGCAATAAAGTCGGAGTGTTAAGCCCTCCTCCTTTTCTTGTGGTAGCAAAATTCTGTACTCCCTACAGACTGTCTGAGGCACAGAAAATGTTTCATAAATAGATATTTTTTCCCCAAAGATTTTATTTATTTATTTGAGAGAGAGAGAGAGAGAGAGAAAGCATGAGAGAGGGGAGGGTCAGAGGGAAAAGCAGACTCCCCACTAAGCAGGGAGCCTATGTGGGACTCGATCCAGGGACTCCAGGATCATGACATGAGCTGAAGGCAGACGCTTAACCGACTGAGCCACCCAGGTGCCCTCATAAGTAGATATATAATCAACATAAATATCATTTCTAGCATTCAGTCTTAAAAGTATTCAACCTGAAGATTTTTATCAGGACACATGAACATGTTTTACTAGAGGAAAACCATTATTGGTTGATACCTTTTTAGAATAACTATGGGAAAGGAGAGAATTGTCTAGATTTTAAGTGACCAAATACCTAAAAATTGTTGAAGTATTGATAGTAGAGAAATTTGTATGTGCTTGAATATCAAAATTTGCTCTGTAAATTCAAGGGAACTGGTAAACCAGCAGTCTTATGACAATCTACTTTAGATACAAGAAGGTTCGTTTTGAAGTTCTCATTTGAGGAGAAGCCAATAACATAAAAAGTCCATAGGCAAAAACACTGAGGTGGTCTTCTGGGTTTTTCTTAGAACAGAAATCTATACGTATGAGAAAAGTAAGAGTGCTTTGATCAGGAAAGAGAAGTTTCAGATTTAAGACCTAAATTTTTAAGGAATGAGGCTACACAATTGCTCTCCCTCCACATAACGGGAGTATGCTGCAATTCATTACTGATAGAAAGAAGGGAATGAGCAAGAAAAGACACCAGAATGAACAAGGGTGAATTTTAAGGGTCTTTGCTAGAACTTCATAAATACGAGGAGATAAGCCGAGAAAAATCATCAGGCCAGCTCACTTCTCATAATAAAAATATTTCCCCCAAATCATTACTCTGTTTCTGACAAAATTTTAAATAAGCAAATGTGACTCATTTTAATAGCCATTACCTGACAAACGCCTTTCAAAATCGAGATATAACAGATTTAATAAAAAAAAATCTTATGCCATGCCACCAGGAAAGTTTATTTTTAATAGCCATTTTTATGTGTCACAAAAAACAATGGTTTGTGCTCCCTCTGTTGGCTTTTCAGCAGCAGTTAATTCATAAATCCTATTCCTGGAGGGACCCTGCCCTAGCTGGACGCTCTTGCAGCTGCAGCAAGGGACAAGATGTGTCCTTAATTGAACTTTATGTTCCCCTTACACACAAAGTCATTCTAATTTCATTTCTAGCAAATAATGCAGAAAGTCGAAGATATCTGGTAATAGGATAGAGCCACATCAGAACTAAAAGTGACTATGGGTGTCCCTAAAATATCAGGTCAGATTTTTTAAAAAAGTATAAAACATAGCTCTTTTCACCATTTGAGTCGGTGAGGAAACATCTTCAGGGAATCATTTTCCGTTTATTTTCTTAATTGTTTTTGTCCCTGTAAGTCATATAAGCTTAACATCATTAACAGAGAATACTAAAATGGGAACAAATTCATTTCCACACTCTGGTCAGGGTGACTTAAAGGGGGAAAAAAACAACTAGAGTTACACTTAATTTAACTTATCTTCCTGTTAAAAAAAAAAAAAGGAAGTTTGAGACCAAAATTATTACATGTATTTGGCTACCACTCACCTTCATGTAGTCTGGCAAAGCCTCCTGAGCATCTTAATTTACTGAAAAAAAACCTGTTTATGAAGAGTGCTAGTCCCCAAAGCTGGGTTTTTTTTTTCTTCCAGCTATTGTCTACTTGTAGTGTCTTAGGCTTTACAAGCTAGAATATTTACTCTGAGAATTTCAAAACTCAAATGTGTCAATATTTTAGGTTTTAGGTTTAGGTTTAAATGATCTAGTTATACAGTATCTTTAAAACCTTATTTGCCTTTGTCGATATCTTCTCTATGTTCGATATGGGGATTCTTTTTTAAAGATGCACAGACAGTAATCATAGCCACTGCTAACTGAGCATTTGTTTTGTACCAGGCGTCATGCTAAGCACCACATGGGCATTATCCATTTCCTCTTCAGAACAATCCTTCAGGGATTATCACAGGCATTATTATCTCGCTCATTTGGCAGGAGAGGACGCTGAAAGTGAGAGATCAAATACCTTGCCTAAAGTCACAAGTCTGACGAGAAGCAGAGCTGTGCTTCCAACCCAGGAACCGTGATGCCAAATCCTGATTCATAGAACAGCGCTTCCCCAGCTTTAGTGATCATAGGAAACACTGAATCACCTGGGGACGTTGTTGGAGGGCGGTTTGTCTCCAAAGGTCAAGGGCGGGACCTGGGATTTTGCATTTCTAATGAGGTCCCAGGTGCTGGGTACCACAGAAAAGATGAAGCCCTCACCCATGAGATTCTAATTCTCTAGGCATTGGGAGGGGCTGGGAAGAAGACTGAACCCCAACAGCCCCAGGTGATTGTTATAATCAGGTACATTTGCAAAACAGAGTTCTATTGCAGGATCGACACGTAGCACGTTACCTTAGCGTGTAGTGTTCTACAGCAAGGCGAGAGCTAATAGATGATACTTTCTCACTCACCAACTACAATAATACTTTATATTTTTTCAAAGAATATACCTCCCATAGAGAAAACCCCTCTTTTTGCTTTTCTTTTTAAAACTAATGATTTCCTTTTAGCTAGCTTTTGGTGAGAATTTCTTTGAAGCGGTGCCAGTTTCCCAGAACAGTGCCTGATGTGGTAATCGGACATGTGGTGTTTTTTATTTTCGATGTCGATGTGGTATGTTTCTCAAAATGCTGACTATTGAGCACACATCCACTTCACCTTGCTTATCGGCGGATTTCAACCTGTAGTCGTGACATTGCAATTAAGCGAATGGTGTGTGCGAGATGGGTGCTTGTGTTCGCTGCTCTGTCCAAGGGAGAACCATCCAAACCGAACCCAGTTCAGAGAATCATTTGCGGCGGTGTAAGCTGAGCCAAGAAGTCACGAAGCGCTTGCCTGACTTCTCTGCACCCAAGCTCTGTCTGCGTTTGCACCCGGGGCAAAGCAGGTGCAGACCTCTCAGCTCACAGAAACTTCCAGTTTTGTGTGCTTTGGGCTGGGTGACATTAACTTCGCCTCTTGCTTAGACACCCGCGAGCCAAACTTCACTGCGCAGGGGGCATTGCAGGCAATGTGGAGACCAATCAAATGTTCCTCTTGAAAACAATTTAAATGTCTATTCACTATAAAAAGAAAACAGAACTCCCCCCTCTCCCCCCAACACACATCCATGACTATAAGGCTTATTCTCAGTGACTAGAAAATTGGGCACTTTGGAATGTTCTACTCACTCCTGACATTCAGCAAACATTCTAAAATATTTTAGACATACAATAAGTATATAGAGTAATATGACAAATACAAGAATATATGCCACCTGGGTTAGGAAATAAAACATCAATACAGTTGAAATCCCTGGTGTCCCTCCCCTAGATCATTCTCCCTTCTCCCTCCTCGATAAACACTAACATGCAGAACTGATATTTATCATTTACTTATATGCCTTTAAGCTATTATTACAGATGTACAGACATGTAGGAATAAATAATGTTGTTTTGGAGGTTTTTGAACTTTATATATATAGTGATCATACTTTACGTACTCTTCTGCAATTTGCTTTTATCACACAATATACTTTTATGTTAAGTATGGCTCTAGCTCATTTATTTTCATGCTCTACCATATTGTATGTTATGAATATACCACAATTCATAAACCCATTCTCTTGCTGATTGACATTTGTACTGTTTCCATTTTTAAATCCTTGGAACAAGATTAGGGTGAATATTCTTCAAACTCCTGGTGCAAAGGTACAGCAGTTTTCTGGGGCACAGTATCAATTTTACTGGATGTTGACTTTTCTTCTCTGTCCGGTATGGGAGCCACTTACTGCATGCGGATCCCGAGCCCGTAAAATGTGGCTAGTCTGAATTGAGTTGTATTTTACGTGTAAATACACACTGGACTTCAGAGAAAGTGTGAGATAAAGAATGTAAAACATCTCACCAATAATTTTTTTAGATTGATTATATGTTGAAATGATAGCTTTTAGGATATATTGGTTGACATGAAATATATTATGAAAATTAACTTTACCTGTTTCTCTTTACCTTTTTAAAATGTGGCTTCTGAAAAGTAGGACTCACATCTGTGGCTCACATTTTATTTTTATTGGTCAGGGCTGACTCAAATCATCTCCAAAATATTTATACCAATTTAGTCTCCCACCAGTGATCTGTAAGAACGCTCGCATGTTCTTGCTAACCCATGGTATTGTTACTCCCTCATTTTTGCCATGTTAGCTGTAAAGTAACATCTTTGTGGTATGATTTTTCATTTAACCCATTACTTATGAGGTTGAGAATCATACACATGTCTGTTTTGGTTTCTTCACTGATGTCTCTTGACCATTCTTCTATTGGGTTATTTGTTATTTTCTTATTGATTTGAGGATTTCTTTATAGTCTCCCAGAGTATGTCTTAAAAGCATTTTTATCCATGGTCTCTTTTGATATATAGAAATGCTTAATTTAATGCATCCATTTATTGACTTTTAGAATTTGAGCTTCTCAGTAAATAACATCTTGAAATGTTTTAAGAGGGGCAAGGAATTTTAAATCTGTTTTAATAACTGCTCTATCCCCAACATCTAAAACAGGACCTGGTCTGAATGGGCATTCAACAAATATTTGTTGAATGAAGCTATGTCACCTTTCTGTAGTTTTCTGGAGTCCCTACAATGCCTTTGTCATCAGCTTCCTTGCTCAGGATCCAGCCTCTCCTTCCTGGTTAGCTCAATGTACTTTGCTTTCATTCCCTCTGAAGCTTACTGGTATCGGATCTTTAACTCTCCCGATGCTTTGTACTTAAATGGTGTTTCTCCAAGTGTCCTGCTGGTAATAGCAGTTCCAGAAGATGTTAAAAATGTTATGTGAAAAATAGATTATCATAGACAAATAGGGCTTGTGAACAAAGTTGGGCAATTTTTGATGTTACAGGACTTTGGAACTTTGATATGCTAATATGATTGTGAACCTCTAAGAGTGGGGTAGATATGGGTTATACCATTTCCCAAACCTATTTTACCAGAAGCATGCTTGTTTAAAAAAAAAAAATGCTTTTGTGCATCTCTGGCTCCAAAGAATACACTTTTAAAAAAGCCATGGATGGACCCATTGGAGGACTGAATTAACCTCAAGACTATGATCACACACAAAGCAACATGTTGAATGTGGTCAGTATTTGGGAACCATCAAGTTTTGAAACTCATACACATTTAACTCAAATGCCTGGAGTTTTCAGTATGAGTTGTTTTCTTAATATTTTTAAATCCCTCCTCCTTCAAAAATATCTGAACAAACATCTCACCCACATTAGGAGCTGTTCTTGAAATTCACATAATGAATAGAACATCCTAAAATTTAGCTTTTTTTTTTTCAAGTTAGAGAGAATATTTTTGAAATAAATGCTTTCTAAAATGAAATATTTCTGTACCAGTAGAGATTTCTCTTACACAACAAGTTAGGATAGAAAAACATTCTTAGTCCTTTTTTTGTATTTTTCTCTTTTATTTTAAATTTAGCATTTGTATTGAGAAAATATGTTCTCTTTTAACACTATACGAATTAGTTCTGTGAGCATTAGGACTTGGTGTAGGATAGGCAGAAAAGCATGCTATGTGTTGGCAAACAGTAGGAAAAAAGTGTTAAGTTTTTAAAATTATCTTTCATTTGTTTCTGATTTCAGACTGCTAACTCTTTCAATTTGGGTGTGGAGCAGGGAGAGTTAGAGATGATATGATTAAAAAAAAAACAAAACTGATCCACAAGAAGAGATATCAAGTTGGTAAAGCTAGTTTGGAAGACAAGTTGGCAATATTTAAGAAAACTAAAAATGTACATTTTCTTAGGTCTAATCTTTCCATTGCAGGGCATCTAACCTGGAGAAAAAAGAAATCACTGATAAATACTTGGGAACATATTCAGAACTAATCATTGAAATATTATTTGTAAAAGTGAAAAATAGAAAAAATGGTAGACTACTTAAACGTTGATTTTGACATACAGAATAATACAGATTAGCTAAAAAGAATTACAACTCTACCTGAGGATATGGAAAGATCTCCAAGATATATTTTGAATAGAAAAAGCAAGCTGTAGAACAAAGCATATAAAATAATCTCATTTTGTTTTAAAGACACAAAAATTAAAACAAAAACAAAAACACAAAAGCTGTGTATTTCTACAGACATAGGATCTAAATGTAGTAAATACATACAATATGAAAAACAAAACAAAACAGTAGTTATATCTGGTGAGGGTACCTGAATTGAAAAAGATGGTCAAGGGAGATACAACAATGACTTTTTCTTGTATTGCTTGTGTAATTATACATTAATGGACAAAATTTAAATTAAAACATTCTTTAAATTTCTCTTTCACCTTTTACACATTTAACTGTATTGCATCTCAAATTTTGTAAAAACAACTCATGTTACTGATCTTTGCGATCTAAAAAAAGGCATAACTGATAATTTTCTGCTTACTATTTGGATTTGCATCCTCCTATTATTTTAAGGACTATTTCTTGAAGATAAAGGACAGAAATGAGGGAGGAAATGGAGGAGAGAAGCCTTTTCCTCAGTGAGATAGCAAGAGCACCTTTTGAAGATTCTCCACTTGACAATGTTTCTGCAGGACAGGACATGTAGAAACATATTTGCCAACAACAAAGCCAGCTCTGACTTTAAGAAACAGAGAAAAATAAAAGCCGCTCTGAGCGAAATTCCTTTGAAGACTACCTATGCTGTCCATTGTCGACATTCTTCCTCTGGAAGGGAATCAGCAAATATATATGCGGTGGCTGCATCCCCAAACTGGGCACTAGATTAAAAACATGCCAAAGCAAAGGCACTAGATGCATGCCAAGATCCGAATATCTTGGGTTGTAAAAACAGGTAGAGAGGTCTGCTCAGTTGAAACCTGCAATTGGGTATTAGGGAGAGCAGAGAGGTGTTCTGGGGGAATTTATGAACCTATTTGAACATCATAAGTTTGAAATTTCCAGACGAAATTGAGCCTTGTACGGTTCCATTTATCACACTTTCCATTTCAGGCCGGCTGAGATGGAGGGAGTTTAAGTGACAGCTTGCTCACCCTCACCCCCAGGCCACCTGATGAAATTGTGGAGCCGAGCCTGCCTGGCACGTAGGAAGCAGATGCCGGGAAGGGAGCTAGCAGCGGGGGGATGTGGTGGCAGCACCAAGCAGGAGGAGCGCTCCATGGGAGGCGAAGAAGGGGCTGGGGGTCTGGTAGGAAGAACTGAGGACGAGCTGGGGAAGAAGACTTGCAACCGAGGCCTCTTGCCAAGAGACGGATAAAAGAGGATGAAGCAGAAGGGCAGGGAGGAAAAACAAAATAGCCCAGCTGTTCAAGTAGAGCCTTTGAAATAGAGGGGGATGTCGATTTAGAAAAGTAATCAGTCAGAAAAGCCTGAACAACAAAAGAAACACAGAAAGGTCCTGCCTGCAGGAAGAAAGTCTCTGTTGCATTTTTACTGCTGCTTTTAAAATGGAGAGAAGTGTAAAGGTGGGTGGAATTATTTCAGCATCTCCGAACGTGTGGCTACCTGCCTCACTGTGGCCAGGATGTTTGCTTGGCCGCCTATCAGCTCTTATTTCCTTAGAAAGTTGGAGACTTAACTTATCCATTCCCATCAGACGTGTGGAAACCATTCCTGGATACAGATGTAGCTCTCTGTGCTTCACTGGGCAAGAAAAAGTGACAAAGAGCACAAGTTCCAGTGTAGCCATTCCTGGCGTTTTCCCTCCTTCTGTTTTATTTCAGGCTACTATTTCTCTCTCCACTTTGAGTTTCTGTTAAAAACACTAAATATTTTTGGTGTGTTTTTGTTGTATTTTTCAAGACCCCCCAGCCCCCCAAAAAATTACCTTTGGGAAGAACAGATCACGGACTCCTAGAAATTCGAAACTGGCTTGGGTTAATCCAAGGCATGTTTTTTTTTTTTTTTTTTTTTTTGAGGGGGTCACTTGAGACACATCAGTAGGACCAGTTTGTTTTGGAATCACATTTAGCAGAAATTTTTTTTAAAGCCATGAATAAGTCTGTGTTTTTCATAAAAGCAAAGAGCAGATTTTGCAAACGAAAGAGGTCATTCATCCCCCAAATGAAAGTGTTTTGCATATAAACAATATGATGCTTTACCTAAAGAAAACTAGTCATGAATTAATGACAGCGAATTCTGACTATACCCAACCTTTCTATTGATTGTTGGTAAAAACAAATTTGCCCTTGAAACAAACTGTGGTGCTTTCTCCTCACAGACTCACAGAGATATCAGTCATTCTGTGAAATGAAAGTTGATACTTTGATAAGCAATTAACATGTGCTTCTTTCAGACAGAGCCAAATGTTTCATTAGATTTTTAGATAACGGCATTTCAAGCCTTTCATTGAAACACACATGTAGCCTATTAGAAAAGGTCCCATTTGAAGCTATTGCTGAGATTACAAAGGAAAAATATCTCTCTCTCCAGCAAAACCCAACAAAAGGCCTTTTTCACGTGAGCTTTTGCACTAAAACTCCAGGCCACAGTCAACAACAACCAGTGTCTCCTGAGACTGCCCAAGTTGAAGTGATATCTGTTGGTTCAGGTGGCCATGCAGAGCTGTGAGTTGTTTTCAAGTGCATCAGAGAGAATGCAGGCTACCAAGGAAGTGAAAAGAGAAACCGGTTCAAGAGTGCAATTGATTTGAAAATAACTTAACAATCTGAGCCACATTGTAGACTGTGGGTAACCCATTGTTCTCTGAAATTCAGAGGGGGAGACAATAAAATGAGATGTTCCTTTGGAATTGAGTGTGCTGATCCAGCACTTCCCTTGGCTCCCTACCAAGAGCATAAAATCTGTTCTTTAAAAATGTAAGAGGCAAAACTCTGATTGGACAGAATGCCATAAGATACTCCGATGGCTTACACTTCACTTGGGATCGACTGGAAAATGTGTGTTGGAAATCTCTTTCACAACTACGAAATTTCACTTCCAATGCAAAAATATCTTGCACGCTAAAAGAGAAGTAACACCACTCCAGAGAAAAGCATTGGCTGTCTCCCAGATTAATATGGGGTTATGGTCCATGATTGGGTTAGATGAGGTAAAAATTTCCCACCACTCTTCCAGATATACAGGAAATTGTTGTGCTTGAAATAGATTTGGACTAAGTAACTAATTAAAAGAATTTGGATCAAGAAATGTGACATGGAATGTGATGTGGATATTTCCAGTTCTTATTCAGGAAACCTTATTGCAAAAAGGTTGAAAGATAATTGAGAAAATAATTTATATGGTGGTGAGAGTTATTTGTGTGAAGATAAAATACAGAGTCCTTTTCATTGAGATGGAGAAGCTGCCAAATAGCTCTTGGTGATAATTCTATGCACAAAATTTTCATAGTGGGCTTCAATACCTTGCCAGATGAAAGCTTTTGCTCAGTTTAAAGTTGGAAAAGAGATTTGAGTCTCCACCAAGGATAATGTGTTAAGCTTGGTAATTAAAGACTGTTTTTCATAAATAATGCCAAAAGCACATTGGGAACAGTGGGCTCATATATTACTGTACTTTAAAGAAATCAGGGACCTAATAACATTCTCGATAGGATCTCACACACACACCCACCCACCCACACACACACACACACACACACACATGCATGTACCCATCAACATCAGGACGTGAAATGAGATTACCTACTTTTTCTAATCAAATATAATCAAATATTAATAAAGGAAAGTATGCCTGTAAATAATGACAAATTTTAAAAATATAATAAAAACTTTCAGTTATATAGCCCAGTGCTACTCAAAGTGTGGTCCATGGTCTGGTGCTGGTCCATGACCAGACCACAACAAGCTAAACAGTACAGAAAATGAGACCAAGCATTTCAAAACCATTATAGCGATAAGACAATGACTGTTGAATGTCACCATTTAAAAATGAGTTTGTATTTTCTATTTCCTTATTATTCCAATTTTCTAATTCAAATTTGCTGTATTTTATAAATGTATTGGTCCACAATGTTAAAAAAATATTCTCCTTCACAATTTGAGAAACACTGACATGAACTATATTTTTCAGAATTTCAATGCTATTACTTGAATTCATGTTATAAAAAGGTCTAAGATCTAACTTCCATTTAAGGAGGAAAACCAGACACATACATTGAATCTGGCCAGTGTTGTCCTCACTGACCCAATTTTATGCCACTCTCCCCCTCATTTATTCGACTCTAACCCCATGCCCGTCTGTTCCTCACGCACACCAAGATCCTTCCTGACTTTGAGTCTTTGCACTGACTCTTCCCTGGAATGCGTTTCCTTCTTTTCCTCCAAAAGTTTTATCTTTGCTATGTATGCCTCAACTTAAATGTCACCTCTTGAGACCGAGGCTTCCCTAACTCTAAGTGACAAATAAAGCCCCTCCCAGGTACACTTAATTGTTCTCTCAATGTCACTCATGACTGCTACATATTTTTCAATTATTTATTATCTATTTTTCCATACTAGAGTTTAACTCAATAAGAGCAGGAAACTTGCCTATTTTTTTTTTTCATTGCTGTGTACCTAAAGCCTAGAGCAATGTATAACACATTGGCATATTGGTTCATTGAAGAACGGACTATCTGAATATTTATATTCCCTTAATAAAGTATAAGCCCCTCATGGATAAGTTTTATTTTATTCATTTACGTATTCTTAACATTTTTTGCACAGTGCCTAGCACAGAGGAACTACATGAAAAATGTCTTTTGAAGAAATTTATGAATAAAATCCCTAATGGGACCATCCATCTGGGTGTCCCATGGGCAATAAGACTCATGTATTTGCCACTAAACTCATCACCCTCCTCTGTAGGCTTCAACTTTGATCACCATTCACTGAGGCTCCCAAGCAAGGAAACAGTACCATATTTGATTCTGTCTCACTCTCATTCTTGATCAACAGATGAAAGAAAAATGAAGCTGATTTCAAATTCCAATATTTCGTTTACCTTTGACTATATTCTTACTTTTGTCCTTGAGATCTTTCTTTCTTTCTTTCTTTCTTTCTTTCTTTCTTTCTTTCTTCTTTCTTTCTTTCTTTCTTTCCTTCCTTCCTTCCTTCCTTCCTTTTCTTTTTTTGATGTAGGCAGATTTATGATTGTTTTTCTTTATGACTTGTGCTTTTCATGTCTTGTTTAGAAAATTCTACATATTTAGTAGTCCTATGTATTTATTGTAGTGGACACTGTAGCTAGTGACGTCAATTTTTCTCACCAATTCTACATACCCAATTCTGCACTTCTGTGTGCTTTGCTTCCAAAGACTCCCACTTACAACTTTCCTTGGAGAATTGCCCTGGGATTATTGGAGATGCTTCTACCCCATGTTCAGAAAGCCAGTAGTACCTGGAAATTTCTATCTTGCTGTGGGCTGTATGGAGCCAATGACCACCTTCTATGGGACCAGGAGAGCCCAGCTCCCTTGCCTTGAGGTAGAATGAACTCTGAGAGGTAGTTTATTCTCCAGAGCTCCCAGAGGGATCAGGCTAAGACTTAGACTTCACCTGAGGCTGGTTTTACCTCCGCATTTCAGTAAAAGAAGCTAAGCACATTAAGGAACTACCAACATACAGTTACTTCTTTCTCTAACCAACACCATATAAAGAGAGTTGCTTTTAATATTTCTGGAGAATATAACACTGTGGGGTGGAAAGAACCAAATAAGAAACTGTAAGTTGAAGCTTCCCATGTACCCATGTTACACGAGGCAACTCATGAGAGCCTCTGGAAGCATGAGACGGAGGGTCAGCTGCTGTTGGTGAGGCAGGTAGGATTTGAGGAAAGAAAAAAGAGTGTCTGGACAATGGATTTGTCCTATGGAGTTAAATGGGAGAACTGAAATTAAAGGAAAACACCCAATAATAGGTTATGGAGACAAAGGGAAGCTTATAACCCACATATGTATCTTTACCTATCTTACAAAAGGTTTGACTCTGCAAACAGAGCTGCATCTTACATAAGAAATAGAATCTGCAGTCAGTGTATGTGGGACATGTTGTTAAAATATAAATAATAAAACACTAAGTCACACTCATTGTGGGGAGATGATGATCCCTATGAAAAGCACAGAAGAACTGAAACCTGCAAATGGAACAACAGATTCGTGTTTCTCATCCAATGTTCGGGCTACGAGAGAAGCATATTGAGCGGATGGTAAGCAAACTAGTGACATTTTTAAAGTTGTTACTTTTCTCTTCATACTTTGTTTCACTCTTGTTGACATTCCTCTCTTTATGAAACAATGTTGTATACATTTAAGAGGATTAAATGTTTATATGGTATTATACTATATTAATATATCAAGGTGATGCCACTGTAAAAAAAAAAAAAATCAAATGGGTTGAAAGAATGGTTGGGGAATGTGAAGTATCGGCCATAGAGTTAATGGAAGCAATTTCAGGAGAGAGAGGTCTGCATGTGTCCACCAGAATTACCCTTCTTTGGAGGGCTATTAAAACAACCATGAAGGAAATAAAAGTTTTTCATTGTTCAGTGACTGCAAGGTCTACAGTCTCTTCTTAATTAGAGGAACCCATTTAATTAATTTTTTAATTAAGAATTTTTAGCAATGGAAAAAACTTGCACACATACAGGAAATGGATAATTATTTTAGCATTTGGTGGCCTTTTATTAAATATTCTGAAAAATATAAACTCTGTAGATGCCAAATTTTGCAACATGATCTTCTTCAGTCTGTTACTATACAGAAGTAAGCAGCTGAGTGGAAAGAAAAGCGAAGTTTCTCTGCTCAGAAGAAAGATGGCTTTTATTTATCTGGCCTCCTTTGCTGCTTCTCTCATCGCTATTTTAGAAAGATTACACTTGTAAAAAGTTTACTCATGGTATAATCTTAGACCAGACTTATTAATAGATGCCCTTTTTAGAAAAGGATACAAATGAATAAACTAAGTGAAATCAAAAACACAATGCCTGTTTATCTTGATCAGAAATCAATACCTTCTGTGCCAGAGATTAAAATTTCGTCAGCTATGTATCTGCCTAGAAATTCGGTGGTTATTTTTGTTTTTTCTAACAGAGGATAAAAATACACAAAAATTATTACTGGACAGGAAACCTGATATAAAGTCTTTTTATTAGAAGGAAAAGCAGAATTTTTTATTCGCTTCTAGTGAAACCCAGGAACATGAAAGAGATGCAGACTGTAGGCATCAAATATAAAGAGACTGGCTGCTGGCTTTGGAAGCTCGGGTTGGTCTAACCTTGTCCCTTACTAAGAGTGTAAGCTCGGGCCAGAAATTTTTTTTTTTTTTTTTTTTTTTTTTTAAAGATTTTATTTATTTATTTGACAGAGAGAGACACAGCGAGAGAGGGAACACAAGCAGGGGGAGTGGGAGAGGGAGAGCAGGCTCCCCACTGAGCAGGGAGCCCGATGTGGGGCTCGATCCCAGGACCCTCGGATCATGACCTGAGCTGAAGGCAGCTGCTTAACGACTGAGCCACCCAGGCGTCGGGCCAGAAATTTAATGTCTGTAGAAGGGGGGATGCTATGCTCGTGAACCAGTGTTTAAAGAAGTGATACGTGCTAAGCACTTGGTAGTATCTGGCACTATATACAATTAATATAGATGAACTATTGTTAGCGGTACCACTTGAGACAGAACTTTCCTTGTCAGCTGTCTATCTCTCCACCATGAAAATAAGAAGACTGAACAAGATCCATGTTTCCCAAAGAATAGAATGCAAACCACTGGTATTAAAATCAAGACGATGTGAGGTGTTACAGAACACAATACTGAATGAACTTGAGTCTCAATATGAAAATGATATTCCCATTGCAAATCTCATCCAAATTTTCTCATTACATCAAAAAGAACATCATTGGTCAGTGCTAGAATGATATAGCAAGTCCTCGTTACTGGAAAGGAAAAACAAGCCTTACTTCTTTGACAGGCACGGGTAAGATTTTGGAACCGTGTGTTATTTTTTGTCATATTTATTTTTAAGATTACCTTCTATTTATGACAACTGATACTAGTTTTATATTTATAATAATACCACACAGTTTTCTTTTAAAAGGTATATTTCAGTAACAACTGTTGACAAAGGCAGCCTTGCGCATGCCATTTTTCATCCCCACTCGGTCACGAAAGAATGGGCCTCAGACCCGGAACACTTCCTTACCGTCTTGTGAGAGTCTTGTAAAGAGTTCTCACAGTCTGTGCTGGGCTTAGCACTCCGTGTGGGACTGTCTTTCCCCGTTTCAGACTCAGTGGTGTGCTTTTGTTCTGCTTAAGCGTGTGCATCATATGGTACAGGGCCAACATTACTACTGTCTCTGTCTCAGGCAAAGAGGGGATATTGTCCTTTGTCCTACGACACAAGAAGAGCGCACACAGACCAACTGCCCTGTGTTGTTGCCAGGAGGGCGTCACTGGCCAAGAGGGACCAAGGCCCATGACAGAAACCGACTCTGCTTGGCCTCTCCTCTATGGGAGTGATATTTTCCCATTACTTACTTGGGATGAGCCTAGCATACCCAATGCCCTACGGATGGCCCCTTGCCTGAGCCAAGTGATTCCAGAGTCCTGAGCATGTGAGGCAGGATTAGAAAGAGGGGAGTAGGTTCCATCTAGTAAAGCTCCGGAGTGTGGCTCAGTAAAGGAACAGCCAGGGATTAACAGCGTGTCTCTACCTGGTTCAGGCTTTAAACTGACCCTTTTGTCCACAATCCTTTATCCACAATTTCAAAATACAACACTCTGAAAACTAAAAAGATTATTTTCTTATTTCCATTGGAGGCGAAAACGTGATCAGACCTGAGCTAATATCAGGTGATTCATCAATTTCATTTGTCCCATTTGGTGTGGATATTCTTGCATTTTGCTGAGGAAATACTGACATGTTTGCTTACGGCATGCTGCTCAGGGCCCCAGATCCTGAGGTTTTTGTTACATGAGGTATGGTATGTGCATCTTTGTATCTTTCTGAAAGCCAAACAATTCTGAATTCTGAAATATTGGAGGGTTTTGAATAAAGGATTATGGACTTGTATTTTCCATTAATATTTTACAGTCACTTCTGAGACACGTAATGGTAAACTCTTTCATCCGCAAAGGCTTGAGCTCCAGCCCAAACTACTTTAAGCGTCCTAACAGTAACAACAACAACAACAACAATAAAGGAATTTGATTGGCTCTTGTAACTTGAAAGTACACTTCAGATATAGTGGGTCCCAGGCACCCAAATGGTATTTTTGGTGCTCCTTCTTTAGGCCTGTTGGCTTTATTCTTAGGGATATTCTTGTACCACATGGCAGGAAGGGTGGCTATCCCAAGTTCACTTCCTTATGGCTTATGATCCAAAAGGAAATTGCCCCTCCCCTCAAGTGTCATATATCAAATTTCAGGAAGAATCTGATGGACTGGATTACATGTTTACTCCTAAACCAATCACTCTACGGTGGCCTGGTTCTCTGGCCAGCATGGGTTACATGTACCACATGGTTACTGCAGCACAGGGAAGAGGGATGTGGTTTATACTTCCACTGGGACATCAGGGAATGGGGAAAAGGCATAACCGAATGACAAAGTGAGGTAGTACTAGGAGAAGGAGAAGAAGTGCTGGGAAGACAAGATAAACAAACAAACAAACAAACATAAATATCACTACCTTCTCTACTTCACCATATAGTATCTTGAAAGGTTTACCTTCCACCAAATATGGATTTACTAAAACAAAGTACTCTATTTTTAAAAATAATTTGTTCAAATGTAGGTATTTTTGTAGCTTCTTCTGAACTCATAATGACCAATTTTATTAGAAAACTCTACTTTCCTGAGGTTGTTCTTGGCAACTATATTTGTACTAAGGACTCTTAGATTTCTGATGTAAGATGTACTGATTAGATTCTTTCTGCTAGAATTTGAAGGGGGACTTAGAGGCAATTGAGCATCTAGGCTAGCTTCTTGAATGGAGATGTATTCTCAGGAGTTGTGGAGTGGACTTCCTTCCTCCATATGCACAGAGAAGTTGAGAAAATTGTGCCCAGAGAAAAGATGCAAGCAGAAAAGAGAAAAAAATATAAAAAAGAGAGAAAGTTGCATGGGTTCTTGTTGGTCATTCAGTTCCTTATTGTGGTCCCTTCCAGAAGCTTAGTTTTTGCTGCCCTTGGAATTCATGAAGACATCATGCATTCTTAAAACAACCCCTTTATTGCTTAAGCTAGTGCAGCTTGAGTGGGTTCCTATCCCTTGTAATAAAAGAATCTTAATTAAGCTAATTTATTTCAGTTTCTTAGATATGAAATATTCTGGAAATAAAAATGATAGAAGTACCATATATATCCAAACATAAGTCAACTCTTAATCACAAGTATCCATTTGCATAACATGAGGACATTTGCTGTAACAGCTATCTAATTCAATATAATATAATTGGGAGTTCACTGTAATACAAGATATTTAAGGAGATTCTTTTTATTTTAATGAATAATTTGGAAGAAAGGATCTTACCTTATGGTCAGACATATACTAACTAGAGGGTGATTTGATACTAACTAACTAGATTGATGCTAACTAACTAGAGGGTGATTTGAACACCATGGAGGGGATCACATTAGTCCTTCATAAGCTGACCACATTATAACTTATCTGAGAAATGGAACATGCAAAAAGTAAGAACACATTTTCCTACTCAGTACGCTGTACTCAGGATCTCTGGTCCAGGCTGTATGTTATCTTCCTAGCCAAAACTTGAGGCTGATAGAAAAACTCAATACAATAATGAAAGAGAAAACCTCCTGAAGGTAATAGAGCCCCAAAGGATAAATTTATTACCAACCCACCCATATAGCTGCAGAGAAAAGAGAAAAAAAGATGTTTAAAATGAAACCAAGAGCTTACAGAGAGGTTTTTATTTATGGGACATGATTTTGCAATAAATTACCTTAATGCTTTCAAAATACTGGTAAATGGATTGTTATGATAGCAGGTTTTGTTTTGTGGCTTATTTATTCCCTAAAATTAAATTATGAAGTGGGAAGGGCATTAACTCTTTGAGACCACTGAAAAACCATTTAGGGCACCAGATTGCAGAAAGTATTAGAAATAAGGATTCAAGGGAGAATTTCTCAAGCCTCTTTATAAACCTGGGGACTTTATCAGAGTACAAAAATCACAAAGACAGGGATTAGGAAACAAACACCCAGATAAAGAAGAGTTAGTGCTTACATGTAAGAGAAATTATGCTAAGGGGCGCCTGGGTGGCTCAGTTGGTTAAGCGACTGCCTTCAGCTCAGGTCATGATCCTGGAGTCCTGGGATCGAGTCCCACATCGGGCTCCCTGCTCAGCAGGAAGTCTGCTTCTCCCTCTGATGCTCCCCCCTCTCATGCTCTCTCTGTCTCTATCTCATTCTCTCTCTCAAATAAATAAATAAAATCTTTAAAAAAAAAAAAAAAAAAAAGAGAAATTATGCTAAAATTATTATACAACTGAGGGTGCACAATGAGAGAAAAATGTAGGGTAGAACAGTAGTGGTCCTCAGACCGGCAGCCTGAGCAACACCAGAGAGCTCGTTAGGATTATATAGTCTCAGGCCATTCTCAGGCCTATTGAATCCACAATTCTGGGCCCAAATCTGTGTTGTAACAAGCTGTTCAGTTGATTCTATGTGCACCAAAGTTTCAGAACCGCTTGAGTAGAGTTGAAGAGTAAGGACTTTGAACTTGGGCATATGGGTTCAAATCAGTTTTTCCTCCTGCTGACTGTGTTATTTTGACCATTTATATAATATTTGAATATGTGAAATCCCCTCTTCTGTGAAATGTGAAAAAAGATTCCCATCTTACACTAATGTAGGGATTAAATGTATGTTATTTATGAACAGGCTTGTCAAAGGGCCTGATACATTCAATAAGTGAACTGTGTTATTAGCCCCATTTTACAGAGGCAGTATATGGGTGAAGCCAGGCCATGAACCTGGGTGAGCTAAGCCGGCAATCTGCACTCTCCACTGACTTATCCACACACACATGCTTTACAACACTGATTGCTTCTCCTAGTGTTGAAATACTGTTTCTTCTTACAACTCCACAAGCATCAGCTTAATGGATTTATTTATTCTCTCCAATTACAAAAGAAATATATGCCTAATGCAGAAGACAGAAAAACACAAAAAATGAACCCTCAGAAAAAGTCATCATAATTTTATGACTCATAAATAACCACTACTATATTTCAGTGTATGGATTTCCAACCAATCTTTTGTTATAAAGTATCTTAAATGTTGTTTTTTCCACTTAAAATATTAATAATTAAGAGCCCTTCTTTCACCTTGATAAATGCATCTAAGAATTAGAAAGCAATTTGAGCTACATGAATCATTTTAGCATGTATGCCCTAAAGAGAAAGCGGTATGTCTCCAAATTTTTGAGTATAAATAAATGGGCATTATAGTTGCTCTCTTAATATCCATTGTACTCTTCTCGCATTATGCTGCACTCAGGTGCTTTGAATGTTGCCAAGCCCAGGCCCACCCCTAGGGATGAGCAGCCCTAATTTGTTTAAACCAATGAAAGTCATCCCATTTCCCTAATCATATGATTGGTTTAGAGAAGTGCACTAAACCTTTCCTATTTCCTTCTCTAAATAGTTAGCTCTTGAGTGAATATATGATTTAAATTGGTCTAGTCAGAGAGAAGGTATGGACTTCTGTTTGACAGAGAAAGACTTCCCCTCTGGACTGAAAGGAAGAAACACATAGGCAGGAGATAGTGGTAGTCATCGCGTGACGAGGAGGAAAATCAGAGCTAGAGTAAAACTGATACCTTAGAAAGACTGACTTGGGTAATGGGAAGACGAATCTCAGAGAATATGGATCAAATTAGTTCTGAAGCCTACAATACCCCCAACTAGTTTACTTATATAGTTTCATTCAGTTTATGTTTTCTATCATTTACAATTAAAGTATCCTGTCTTATAGTAAGTGTAGAAATATGGAATCTAGAATTTGAGAAGAACCTAAGAGGTGACTTAATCCAAGTTCCTTCTTTCCAGGGCCAGTCTGATTTTATGCCCACACAATATTCTCCCAATAACTGAAATAATTTAATTCTCCTATTACCTTTAGTCCCACAACAGGCTCTGGGACCAGGCTTTTCTTCCATAGATGAGATATTAAAAGACTGAGATTTCTGTTTCTGGCCATGACAGTAACTATATAAACCACTCCTCCTTCTGTACTTAACTATAAAACTGCATAAAATATATGTAACAATTACTATTTACAGATGTTGGAAAAAAGATAGCACAGAACTAAACTGTGATGCCTAAGAGAACATAAGCAAACAAGGTAAGACCCATAATCATTCTTTTTACCTTAGAAGAACTTCACAGATTGCATTGCAAAGTGAAGAAACCCAGAGTATGGCAATTTTACTGAACCAAGAAGACAGAGATCAGAGTTTGGGGGGTCATAAAGTGACTGGATTATAAGCAGGTAGGTTTTCTGGCAAAAGGGAGTTGGAAAAAGGAACTTTTAAATCTGGATCCCATTGAACCAAATACTAAACATCTACATACTCAACAAAACAGCATCCATTATATCCAGCACAAAGTAAATAATTGCTAGACATAGGAATGTACAGGAAAATATTACCCATAAGGAGAAGAAAAATTAGTCATTTGAAACAGACCTCGAAATTACAGAAAAGATGGAATAGTCAGACAGGTATTTTAGAACAAATATTTCAAGGATTTGAAAGAAAGTAGACACATAATAACAATAATTTCAGTAAAGAAATAGAAACTACAAAAAAGAGCCAATTGGGTCTTGTAGAAGTGATACTATAATATCTGAAATGAAAAATTCAGTGATTAGCATAACAGCAGATTAGATGCTACAGAAGAAAAGATCCATGAATGTAAAGACAGTAATAGAAGTTATTCAATGAATCCAAGCAGAACAAAAGGAAACTAGACCTCAGCACATCATATAAAAATTGCTGAAATCCAATCTTATGTCAGAGGAAAAATAATATGTACAAGAGAAAAGTGATAAGAATTTCTGATGATTTCTCATTGGAAATAATGCAAACCAGATAGCTAAGAAATGACATTTTTAAAGAGCTGGGTGGGGGGGAGACTTGTGAAACTAGAGTTCTATATTCAGCAAAAATATTCTGAAAAAATGAAATCAAGGTGCACCTGGGTGGCTCAGTCCATTAAGCATCTGTCTTCGGCTCAGGTCATGATCTCAGGGTCCTGGGATCTAGCCCTGCATCGGGCTCCCTCCTCAGTGAGTGGGGAGCCTGCTTCTCCCTCTCCCTCTGCCTTTCTTTCCCCACCCCACTCATGTTCACTCTCTCTCTCTCTTTAAAAAAATGAAATCAAAATAATGTTTTAGACACACAAAATCTTTATTAAAAAACTTTGAAGTTTCTTTACAAATAATTAAAAGTCAACTTCTGGTAATGGTAGAAAAGTGAAATGTTTATGTTTACCTCTTCAGGAATGAACTATAAAATATCATATTTTAAAAACCATTTAAAGGCATTATGAAAATCTAAAAGTTGACAGAAACCAGAGAAAAGGTTAAATTCAAATATTACAACTCCAAAAGATAAAAATTTGAGTTTTTGGTTTTCTGTTCAATAATGTTGCTTAATTCTGGTAGCTATGGCTGAAGACAAGGCAGGTGGATAAAACATAGGCTACTGGATAAAGATCAGAGATTATACTACAGGCCTAGGAAAGAAGCTGGAAATTTAAGTGGGAAATATGAGAATTTAAAAAGAACCTAAAAAAACATGAGACCCCATATCACAGCATAAACATCTATATCTGTATCTCTTATCTGAAAAAAAAGAGCTCTGGAAATGATAAATACGTTATTATATATAAAAGACTGTATTTTCTCCTCTTCTGTTGATGTATTTAAAATATGTATACCTCTCTAAAGCAAAAATGATAACACTGTTTTGATGGGTTTACAATGTCTGTAGAGATAATACATATGATAACAATAGCTAAGAATGGAGCCTGTGTAACAAATCATCACAGCTTAGTGGTTTAAAACAACATCAATTTATTACCTCACAGTTCCGTAGGTCCTAAGTCTAAACTGTGACTTTTGTTTAGGGTTTCAAAACTTGAAATCAAGGTGTCAGATATGTGCATTCCTTTCTAGAGTGCAGGGTCTTCTTTCAAGCTCACATGGTTGTTGGCAGAATTTAATTCCATGCAGCTGTAGGACTGAGGCTTCTGGTCTATTGCTGGCAGTTGGCCAGGGGCTACTTTCAGCTCCTAGAGGCTTCCCATGTTTCTTTACTATGTTGTTTCCTCTGTAGGTCCCCTCGTGTTTTGAATCTCTCTGACTTCATGAAGGGACCAGTCCCTTTTAAGGGTATATGTGATTATGTCAGGCCATCTGGATGATTTCTCTTTTGATGAACTCAAATTCAAATGATTAATAAACCTAATCACCAGAATGATATTCTATCATATGCAAAAGTTCTGACCTCATTCAAGGAGAGGGGATTATATGGGACAGGCACATCAGAAGACAGAAATAAGGGGGACCATCTTAGATTTCTGCCTACTGAAGGATATGCATGGAAATTAAAACCATTATAAGTTTTTAATATTTTAATTTAAATAATTATATGTTAGCTTCAGATAGATTGGGATAAGTTTCAGAGACATATTGTAGTCTCTACAGCAACTACTAAAAAAATTTCAAAGTGATATAACTAAGAAGTCAATAAACAAACTAAAATGGAATTCTAAAAAATAACTGATCAACTCAAAAGAAGTCAAGGAAGGAGTAACAGAAGATCAAAAAAGAAATGAAACAAATATAAAAACAAAAGTACAAAATTTTAAATCTAAATACAACCAAATCAATACAACCAAATCTAAATACAACTAAATCTAAATACAACCAAATCAATACAACCAATTTAACTACATTAAATATAAGTGGAATAAACACTCTAATAAAAAAATTAGAGATTATCAGACTGGATTAAAAAAAAGAACCAACTTTATACTGTCTATAAGAGAAAAACTCTAAATAAAAGTCACAAATAGATAGAAAGAAACTGGAGAAAAAAAGATATGAGTGCAAGCAATATGAACGGGAAAACTGGAGAAGCTATATTAACATCAGACAAAATATACCTTGAATCAAGAATTATCTCAAGAAGAGATAAGGTGGGATAGTTCATAACAATCAAAGAGTAAATATATCAGGAAGACTGTGTAGTGAAATTATAATATAAATACACACAAACATTCCTGATTCCACACTCTTCCCCCAACCCAATTTCCATAGAGGAGCCAAAGTTATTTCTTTGAAATCAAAATCAGATTATCGGAGCCAAATAGACTAAAACTGACATAATAAGACAGAATACATCCCTAGAATGTAAGGATGGTTCAGCATCACAAAATCCATCCTGGTAATTAACTGCATTAATAGTTTGAATGAGAAAAATGATTTGATTATATGGATAGATGTGGAAAAAAGCTTTTGCCAAAGACTACCACTTACTTATAAACACTTAATAAACTTGTAATTGAAGAGAATTTTCTTTATAGCTAGTGTCTATACCAAAAGATTTCACAAAACTTTGTGCCTAATGACAAACTATTAGCCATATTCCCTTCAAAACTGGGAATAAGACAAGGATGTTTACTTCTGTTAATGTTTAACATTGTATTAGATGTGTCATCCAGCATGCTATAAAAAGAGAAAGAAATAACATATGTGAGGTTTGAAAGGGAGAAATAATTCTATCATTATACACAGATGACATGCTCATCTATAGCAGTGCTGTCCAATAGAAATGCAATGTGAGCCACATACATCATTTTACATTTTCTAAAATTAAATAAAGCAAAAGTAAACAGATGAAATTAATTTTAATACACAATTTATTTAACTCAATCTTCCAAAATACTTCTATTTCAACATGTGGCACTAGCTACATTTTAAGTACTCAAGAGTCCTATGTGGCTAGTGGCTACCACATTTGCCAGTAAGAAGATCAGCAGGGTTACTGTTTGTGTCAGCAACAAATAAAATTTGTTAATTTTTTTACACCATCAATAATGAACAAGAAAAACATAATCAAATATGGAGTTACACATAATGGTAAAAAAACCTATAACATATCTAAGAACTAATAAAAATAAATCTAGACCTCTTCAGAGAAAAGTTTAACACTAAATTTAAAAATATGAAAGAAGAGGGCACCTAGGTGGCTCGGTTAAGCGACTGCCTTCGGCTCAGGTCATGATCCTGGAGTCCCTGGATCTAGTCCCGCATTGGGCTCCCTGCTCAGTGAGGAGTCTGCTTCGCCCTCTGACCCTCCCCCCTCTCATGTGCTCTCTCTCTCTCATTCTCTCTCTCTCAAATAAATAAAATCTTAAAAAATAAATAAATAAAAATATGAAAGAAGAACTGAATAAACAAAGTGACATTTCTTCCTAATTTCATCTTTAAAGTCAATGGAATGTCAAAAAAATTCCAGCAGAAATTTTTGTTTTAGGAACTCACTACACTTATTGAAAATTTAGATGACCAGAAAAGAACAGTGAAACAAACTATTGATTACTCTACTGGAAGGGCCAGGGTGGGCAAACACATGAAGGGATTAAAAATTTAAAAAAATATAGTGAGTAATGGAATGCCTTAAAAAATAAGTCATATTTTAAAACTGTATGAGATTGGTACCAAAATAGACAAATTGACCAAAGAAACAGAAAGGTGAGTTCAGCAAACAATATTTGGTTACCAGCACCATAAATCAACAGAGATGATTTATAAATCAATAGAGATGACAATGTCAGGAAAACTAGCTCAGGTGGGCAACAAAGTAAAATTAGATCCCTTCATAATACTATATGCATAAGTAGATTTCAATTGGATTAAAGACCTGAGTGTCAAAGGTAAACATGAAACATGAGTGGAAAACAATGTAGGAGAACAATTTTAGGACCTAAATTGGAGAAAGATTTCTAAAACAAAGGCCCTAAGTGTAAGCCATAAGTAAAAGTCAATAAATTTGATTGTAACAAAATCAAAACATTTGTCCAAATGAAAGATGTAATAGGCAAAGTTAGTACAGGGTTGGCAGATTAGAAAAAGAGGTTTTCAATCATGGGGATCGTATTTAGATATGCAAGTGGAATTTCTACAAATCAAGAAATAAGAATACGAATGGAAAGACAAGTAAAGGATATGAACAGGCAGTACACAAATTAAAAGCTCAGAAGGTCGACAAACATACATCAAGAGACCCATATTCATTAATATTTAGAAAAATGATTATTAAGACAGTAAGGAGATACCAATTTATACCCATCAAATTGAGAAGAATTAGACAGCTAAATAATATAAGTTATTCATAGGACTCGGGGGTATAGGAGCTTTCAGACACTTGTCTTGAAGTTCTAAACAGGAACAACCTTTCTGTGGGGGCAATCTGGAGTTGCTGGTTAAATGAAATATATTTATACTCTATAATAGGTATATGTACTAGAGAGTCCCACTCAGGTTGATAAGGGAACTTGTATAAGGATGTTCCTCTTAGCTTTATTGTAGTGGGAAGTTGGAAACAATCTGTTCTTTGCTTGGTTAAAGGACATGCAAGTTATAGTGGGTTCATGCTTTGGAATTCCATGAAGCTCTGAGAAGGAACCAGCCAAGGGTACATACAAACTGGCATGTCTTAATAGTGCTGAGTAAAGAGAAAGCCTAAAGGAGTTATGTAACGCAGTGCAATATGTCCATCAGAAATACATGTCAACAAAATGAGCAATACATGCTTTATAAGAGTACACACTAATAAAAAGAGCCATCAAATGTATAAGACTGATAATCTGTGGTAGAGGACATGATGGGGGTGAGTTCTCTGAATACAAGGGAATATAAATATAAATGCAGAAAAAGGGCACCCACATAGGCCACCATGACACCGTGTGATGCTGTGGGAAATATGATTAACTCAACCCTCTTGACTTTGGTCCAGTCTACTCTTCTTACCCCCACCTTACATGTGGGAATACAAATCAGATTTTGTTGATTAAAACTGTCAAATGACCTCCCATGGTGCTTCAAATCAAATACAAACACTAACTCGGCCTGTAAGCCCCCCTTTTTGCACCCTAGTGCCTAGAACAGTGACTGAAATACAGTAAGCACTCTATGAATATGTGTTGTATGTAAAGAGTGAGGGGACAGCTAAACCACATTAGGCTCTTAACAAGTTTATATATCTTCTTTCACTCGCTTGTTTGTAGTCCAGGAAGAGCCAGGAGCTACTTTTTTAATTTAAAAAGATTTTATTTATTAGAGAGAGGGGCAGAGGGAGAAGCAGACGCCCCGCTGAGCAGGGAGCCCGAGGCGGGGCTGGATCCCAGGACTCCAGGATCATGACCTGAGCCGAAGGCAGATGCTCAACCCACTGAGCCACCCAGCCTCCCAGCCAGGAGCTACTTGCTTGCCTTTTTTGGGTCCCCAGAAAGTAGAACTGCTCATCCCAAGTCTGTGAATGGCTCTTTCAGCAATGTAGTAATGTAAGTAAATTTATGCAGGACTACAATAGGTTCGGAAAGAAAAATCCCAAACTTAAAAATATTAATTAATGTTCAAAAATGTTGCATGATGATAATCACAGTCACTATTATCTATTCATTTAAAGGAGTTTTCAAAGGTATCTCTACTTGGCAACACTTGATACCCTCTGCTCCATGAAAGCTTGAGAAATGCTTTGAATTACCAAACACGTTGGACAATCATGATATATAATTTCTTTAAAAATATTCTATAGTTCTTACTTTTCTACCAGTTAAGTCTGGCTTTCCACCAGTTGGTCTAAATTAGATTTTACTGTATTTGGCAGTTCCTTGGTATTATATAAATCACTCTCTTATTAACATCCTCTCACCACTAATTAGTTAAGGGACTGTAACCATCGCACACATGTAACTCCCACTACCTTCATGAGGATTAAACATTCATACCTTAGGGCAAAACTGGCATTTAACAAGAGAAATTGTTTCATGTGAATTAACCTTGAAGATGGGAGATAAATAATCCAGGAGGTACATGAAGATTCCCGAGTGTCCTCATTGGGGATTCCATAATCATAAAGTGGCCCAAATAGCGGTAGCATATTGAGAAATTTAAACTACCTTGACTGAGGCAGACTGATGTTCAGTCTGTGCTATTTATGTTAAATTTTTCAAGGGCCAAATATTTAGAGTATCTCCTTGGATATGAATAAGGAAGCATGCACTGCCAGCCATTTGGGGACTACTAGTGGGGCACACAATAAGAATTCAAAACAGAAGAAACAGCCAGGGAATAGAGCAAAGGAGGAAGGGACAAAGAATGATCCTGGTCTTAATATGTTGCTACTCAGTGAAACCCCATTTGAAACAAACCCTACCTCTAGAGACTTCTCATCGTAGAGACCAATAAAATCCCTTTATGGTTTAAGCCAGTTCAAATTGTATCAGTTACTTGTCACTGAAACATCCTACCTGATAACAAAGTTAATATTATGGAGTCCTTATGCCAGAGACACTTAATGGAACTGTCTCCTCAGCTCAGACTGGCTTCTGTTTTTCTGTAAGGACTCCTCTGCTTATTCACAGGGATGGGACCTTGGCAGTTGTCTTCTCTGGCTGCATTTGCGTGGCCTAAGATTGTGCAACTAAAGCAATATAGAACGATTTCGACTTATGACCCAAAGAAAGACTTACTATATTGTTTACTCTAATAGGTAACACTGGGAGCTCTCTGTATCCCTATTTTGAGCCATGTAGATAGAAGTAGAACTTTGTCTCAAGGGAGAATGAATAATGAACCAGAACATACATGCAATGAGAGAAAAATGAAACAAAGAGAGAAGGGACTTCTAGATCCGTGGCTCCATCCACCCTGCTGTCAAAGGCCATTTTAACCTTGCTCCTGAGTTCTGTGAAACCCCTATTTTGCAAGCAAATAAGAATACAAAAGAAAATAAAATTGTTAATTATATAGTCTTGTTCAGGGCAGACGTTGACCAGTACGGCTGTGCTGGTTGTTTAAAGTCAAAACTTACTCTGATGTTCTGAGTTATAACTTGGGCATGTTAAAAATAGATTTTGGGGGCACCTGGGTGGCTCAGTTGGTTAAGCACCCAACTGGTGATATTGGCTCAGGTCATGATCTCAGGGATCGTGAGATTGAGGCCTGAGTTGGGCTCTGTGCTCAGCGGGGAGTTTGCTTGAGATTCTCTTCGTTTCCTAATGCCCCCCACCAGCTCACACGCACGCTTGCTCTTTCTCAAATAAATAAATAAATAAATAATCATTTAAAAAATACGTATTTTCAAAATTGAGTTTATAAAAAACCTTCTAAACATATTGCTTAACTCTTGATATTATACTTAGGGAAACTTTCTATTATATTAAGTATTCTTTGAAATTAAATAACTTATAATGGTAGCATGGCAACCACTACCCAATATGTCATGTATCATGTAACTATTACTCTACTATTAGTTATTTAGGTTGTTTCCATTTTTTAACCATTATGTTTCTGCAAGGAATATTTCTCTCTTTTTAAAAGATTTATTTATTTATTTTAGAGAGAGAGAGCATGAGCGAGCAGGAAGGGCAGAGGGAAAGGGAGAGAGAATCTCAAGCAGACTCAGCACTGAGCACAGAGCCTGACTCAGGACTTGCTCTTATGACCCTGAGATCACCACCTGAGATGAAACCAAGAGTCAGCACTTAACTGATTGTGCCACCCACGCACCCCTTGTAAGGAATACTTCTTAGTAAAAGTATATATCCAAATTTACAAAAATTTCCTCAGAATAATTTTTATTTTATTATTATTTTTTAAACATTTATTTATTTAGAGATAAAGTGTGCAAGCAGTGGGAGGAGCAGAGGGAGAGGGGGAAAGAGAATCTTAAGCAGACTCCACGCTGAATGCAGAGCCCCATGTGAGACTGATCTTGTGACCCTGAGATCATGACCTGAGCTGACATCAAAAGTCGGATGCTTAACGGACGAAGCCACCCAGGTGCCCCCTTTAGAATAATTTTTAAAAAGTAATTGTGGTATTAGGCAGGAATATTTTTAAGGTTTAAAATAAATATTGCCTAATGATGTAATGTATGGTGATTAACATAACATAATAAAAAAATATAAAATAAATATTGCCAAACAGCTTTTTAAAGAGTTTTTGTCAATTTCCATTGAAACTTACAAGAGTGCCTTTCTTGCTGTGCCACCTCATGGGTTGTACATTTTCATGAAAAAAATTCGTTACTGAATGAATGACATCACCAAAATGGGAACATCTGTCTTTCTGACTTTGTTCCACCTCACAAGAAGAACAACTAAATAGTATTTATAGACAAGACACCTCTGAGAAAATCCTGGAACACAAGGGTGAAGCTGAAGCATCCACTCTGTACCACAGAGATCAAGACAGACTGCACTATAAAGGAGATAACCGATCTTAACTAAGCTTATTACAGAAATCATTTGACAATATATACAAGTCAGACCATTATGCTGTTTACCTTAAACTTATACAATGATGTATATCAATTATATATCAATAAAACTGAGAAAAATTACAAGGAGTCTGTTAGGTTGGGCCTTAATGCAATATGACTAGTGTCTTTATAAGAAGGGGGAATTTGAATATACGGAGAGACACCAGGGGCATGTGTCTACCATAGGAAGACCATGTGAAGAGGCAGGAAGAGGATGGCCCTCTGCTAGCTAAGGAGAATGGTTTCAGAGGAAACCAACCATGCTGACACCTTGATCTTAGACTTCTAGCCTCCAGAACTGTGAGAAAATAGATTTCTGTTGTTTAAGCCAAATATATACATACACATTTTTTTTTTTACCCAATTCCAGTATAATTCCTTAATTAAAGAAGGTCTATGTTTAAACCTTTGTGCTTTGGTGTTCTACAGTATGGACATATGTGTTGAGGTATCTGCAAGTACTGCGTTCTTGGAATCCATCCCTTCTATTTTCTTTTAATTCCTCTCATATTTTAAAAAATTATTCCACCCTTCTAGTCCCTTCTCTCTATTTGGTTCCAGTCTTCGCAATGGATGCTGCTCTTCGTCTTTTGTGTATTGACTTAACGGAATGGGACAATATTGCCTAATGAGAGTTATATGAGAGAAATGATCTTCTGATCCTTGTGTCTCACTGAGTTGGCTCCAGACCAGCATGGACTCTGAACCCTTGAGTCAAAGCATGGTACACAAAAGGAGATTTGTGTATGGCTCTTTTTGTAGGTCAATAAATTTTCACAGAAGGAAACTCAATATGGCATGAAAGACTGCATTCATATACTCAGGTAACATTTTTTGATATATGAAAATCTTTACAAGGGAACAACATGAAAAAGTGTGCTTTGATTAGATATGTGTTTGTTTGGTCTTTTTAGAGCTTCTTTATATTTCTGCACTAATGTGTTTTGAATGTATTGTTTAATCTAAGTATCTCCTTACTTCTTTGAAGCCCAAGGTTAAAACCACTATCTTTTCAATAAACTTCTTTAAGTCCATTCCATCTTCAGCATTTCTTTACGAAATGCTTCTTATCTATTTATTTACTTACTTATTTTTTAAAAAGGTGTACTGAATACCCAGTATGGGACAGGTACATTTTTAGGTGCTGGGGATATAATGATAAACAAGAAGAGACTTCCTGCACTCATCGAGCTTATCTTAGTTTAAAAGACAAATTTTAACTAAATCATCACCTGACTAAATTACAATTATAAGCAATGATAAGTGCTTGAATGAAGCAAAGCTACAGAGGACCATGAGAGAACATGTAATTGAGAGAGAAACTGACTTAATTTGGACAATCAAGGGGAAGACCTCTCCAAGGAAATGTTTGAGCCGATATCTGAAGAGCAAGTAGAAAAAATGGGGAAAAAGAAGGGGAGGTAGGATGGGAGAGTAGATTACAATCAGAGGAAATAACATTTGCCAGGGCCTGATAGTGGAAAGGGGCATTCCATCTATGATTCTTTACATTATTAATTACCTTATTCACACAGCAAGTATTAATTGAATACCTATTATGTGCTGAGTCTGGGACTCTGCAAATACAGCATTAGATGAGATAGATAAAGTTTATGCCCTTATGAAGCTTACAGGTAGGTAGAGGAGACAAAACAAACAAAATGAAAAAAAATGAATAAATGTCATATTTTCTGCTAATGAATGCTATGAAGAAAATATCGCACTTGGAGAAGTGCAAAGTCCATTGTATGAGGATTTATTATCATGTAATTTTAATTAAACTGGGATGATACAAGGGACTTAAAATTAATGACCTCAGGATCTCGAAGGTCAAAGAGTCTGAGGAGCTCCTATTAACTGAAATTTTGAGAAGACAGTAAATCAGTAAGAGAACAAGGTAGTCAAGGTTTTAATAATTTACTGAGAAATGTAGCAGGGCTAATTCTTACCTGCCCAAAGTTTGTATTGTTAAAATTATTCTAAGTCAGAGCATACAGTCTAATAAGTTAGAATGACCTCAAATATTTTCTAGAGTCGAAGCAGGGATAAATTCTCCATTTGTAATGAATAACTTTTTTTTTTTTTGAAAAGCAAATAAATAAACTGGGTATTTATCCAGGAGTTGGGATGGGGTAACTCCTCAATTACAAAGAACATTAAAGCTTTTTTTTTTTTTTTAGAAAAACTATATTTATATTACTTCTAATGCACAAAGAGCAAGGCACTCTTTTTCTATTTTTATGAGCGTTTAGAAATTGTGACAAAAGGCATTTTAAACTTAAGTGGATAATATCACAGAGTCAGTGGAAAAACAGTAATCCTGGATGATCAGTAAGTCTGTTTCATTATTTTCCATGAAAAAACATACAACACTGGAAAGAGAACTGAATTAGAGAGAAATCTAAGCAAAGGGATTTCATTTCTGGCTCTACCATTAGTTAAATAGCTTGGACTTATTACCTGTATTAGTTTGCTATGCTGTCATAGCAAAGTACCATAGACTGGATGGCTTAAACAACAGAAATATATTTTCTCAGTGTGGAAGGCTAGAAGTCCAAGATCAAGGTGTGAGCAGGGTTAGTCTTTTCTGAAGCCTTGTTCTCTGACTGTAGATGGCCACCTTTCCCCTCTTTCTTCACATCACCTTCACTCTGTATGGCTGAGTCAAAATTTCATCTTGTTATAAGGACACCGGTCATCTTGGACTAGGGTCTACCCTGATGACCTCATTTTAACTTAATTACCCCCTTAAAGATTCTTTCTGCAAATATATTCACATTCTAAGGTACTGGGGTAGGACTTCAACATATGCAGTTGGCAGCAAGGGAGGAAATTAAGTTCATAACATTATCTAACTTCTGGGATTCAGTTTATTCATCCACACAATGGAAATATTCAATGAGATCAGGAATTCATAACTTTGAGTTTTAGTTGGGGTTAAGGAGGGTGTCCCTAAACCCTGTGAAATATTATACCACATTTTGTATGTGATTTTTTTCTGAGGAGGAAAGTTTACAATGTTAATTAGATTCTAAAAGGGGTATGTGCCCCCTCCAAAGATTAAGAGGCAACAAATTAGATAATATCTATAGTTCTCATCAGCTCTTAAATTGTAAGAATCTACTCTTTGAAGAGGGAAGACAATGTTCTATTTCACAAGACTTACAGCCAGGAAATTCTTCCTAATGGCTTTAATAAATGCTTTCCATTGTAAATATAATTTACTCCATTTTGGCCTGACTGTAAACCAAGTGTAGTCAGGAGAAGTCATATGGTACATTTCTATTTTTTCATAGTTTTATGAATGATGTCTTTGGTCATGATTGGAATACTGAAATCTATCTCCCTTATTGTTTTCCTTGGAGCGGAGCTCACTAATCTGTCAATAATTTTTGTTGTTCTTCCCTAGTCATTACTCTTGCACTTTAGAAAATTAACACCCAGATGAATTGTCATCGTGCATGCACATGCACCCACACACATGCACAGACCCGTGGTACAATGTGACCAACAGCAAAATGACTAGAATGCTACAGTGAGCATAGTAAGTGTTTATTATCCTTTGTTCAATGAAAAACAAATGAATGAGTTGAACCCTAGGGAGCATAGTTAAACTCAGTTAATAATTGAACAACTACTTCCAAAGCCCATAAATAACTGTATTAGAACTTTTGATTATAAGGAAGTACTTCGCTGATCTGTTCAGGTAGAGAAGATAAACCTAGAAAGACCGTCAAAGAGAGAATGTACATGTGAACGTGCATACGCTAGATCTGTGATATACCGTATCACATCCATACACATATGTGTACGGATCACCTATATAATATTTAGAAACATGTGTGTGTGTGTGACACACTTAAAGAAAGGGCAATGCGCACTGCCCTGCTTTTATTGGTGGAACTTGTGAAGCGAAACCAACTTGTTTATTTCCTCACCCGGGGTCTCTCGGCAAACTGGCTGGGTTTGCTCCTCCCCGTAATCCCATGCTTACTGAGTAACACGTTAGGACACAATGGAGCGCACTGGCCTTTTTATGCCTCTCACTCATGTATTTGCTCACTGCGCTTTCGTGCGTGGATGCTTCTCTGTGCAGGGGCGCCGGGGGCGCGGGGGGGCGCGAGGAGGCGGGGGGGAGAAAGTGGAGCCCAGAAGGGACGCAGAATTAAGAGAGAACGTAGAGGTTTGCCCACGATTTTCCCCTCTCACCATTCCACGGGGGCTACATTTCTCCAGCACACTCGTTTCTTACACTCACCAAGCACATTTGACTGTCTGCTTCGGAATATTTAACGTGGAGAGGCTGGGTTGCACTCAGGCTGGTGAGGAGGGTGGATATGTGTATGCTGTCACGGCTCCCAGCAGATTTGCCTCCCGTTACACCTGTTTGGGATCTTCTAGTGTTTGGCACAGTTTGTCTTTTTCAACACCTTTAACCTCCCCCTCTTTCATAAACATTCTCTCATGCATTGGGGTTAGAGGACTAAGGAGAAATATGCTTTGGATACTGTGGTCTATTTTATTTGGGGATCATTAATGTCCAGAGAAAACTTAAGCTTTCAAGGGTTCTGCTGAAAGATCACCGCCCTATCAGGACTGCATCACAAGGCACTCAATTTATCAGCCTTCTGCTGGGTGACCCGGCTCGGATTTGAACCTCCGGCTCCAGGGAGTCTAGGTTGAACTACGGTGATGTGGAGGCCACTCAGCCCCTGCCTCCAGCCAAAAAAGATTAGTGTCATCAAAAATAGATTAGCGAGTCAGTTAAAAAAATTAAAGTAACCCCTTTGTTCTAAAATATTTGTCAAAGTAAGCAAAGAAATTAGCTTTCATTTCAGATTAATTACGGAGTAAATTAGTATTTGGGGCAAGAACATTGTAGATTATTTTTCCCCTTCAACTGTGGAAATGGAGAAATGTGTAACATTTATAATAACTATCTTCAAAGGCTCAAGCATTTATGCAAAAGCCTGACTGAGCTTACCGGAGCTCCTGCCTGTAAACTTTTTGTCACTGGAGAATTCCTGAAATGTGGACTCTACCCTTATGCTTATGGAAAGAAAAATGTTTTAAAGGAAATATATGAAAATTTGACCTTTGGCTCTTTTTGATTCTGACATCCAAAACCATGTGACCTTACCCCAGTTACCCCCATTCAGTATCCCTGACGCAAACTGGATTGCGGCCCCATTCCCACAAAATGATAATGATAAATCTGTGCATTTAGTAAGCACAGCCTAGATGTCATGGGGGCGGGAGCGGTGAAGTGGAGAACCTACTTGTTCTTTTTAAGGAAAATTTGGGAAATTAACAAAAAGGATCAGCCTGTGCTGGCTTGGACAAACTGAAAAGTGGTACATTGTTCAGCTGCCTGACTTTGAGGAGAGGAGTTTAGTTAGCCAGCATTCATTCAGTCATGAACAAATATTAACAAGGTTCCATTATGTGCCAGGCACAGTGGTGATCAAAAAGAGAATAGTAACTTCACAGTGAAGAATCCTAGCAGACCACCTTCACCACGTGATCAAAGTTAATGTCACCATAATTAGACATATGGATTTAGGTACCCTGGATGGGCTGCATTGATGTGTCATGACATCACTTCTGTGGTACATAACTATAATCATGAGAAAATGCCAGACAAATCCAAATGGAGGGTATACTGAAGATCAGTGCCCTTCGAAGGTATCAAATTCATGAAAGACAAAGTATGACCTAGGAACTGCCACAGACTGAAGGAGGCTAAGGAGACAAGTCAACCAAATGCAACACAGAACGTTGGATTGGATCCTGAACCAGAAGAAGGACATAAGTGGGCAAAGTGTCACAATTCAAGTGAGGTTTACAGTTCAGTTAAGAGTATTGTTTATCAGTGTTGATTTCTTGCTTCTGATAATTGTACTATGGTTATATAAGACATAACATGAGGGGAAAGTGGGGAAGAATATACAAGAAGTCTGTGCATACTTTTTGCAAGCTTTCTAGAAATCTAAAATTACTAAAAGCAATTTTTACACCCCCAAACTAAAAACAGATGTAACCCCTGTCCTCATAGAGTTTACACTCTAAAGGGGCAGATATTCAATCAATTAATCATACAAATGAATATGTAATTACAAACATAACTATTTGTTTTTAAGGAAAGAAACTCTGTAAGAGAATATAATTATAGTCATCATTAAGAGAAACATTTATTTAGTGCACACTATATGCCCAAAACTGTTTTAAGTATTCCTCGTATCATTGAATTCCCACTTTCATGTTTATCAATATCATCTCAGCACTGATGATGATATTTTAAGTATTTTCCTTGAAACTTTTCACTTATACAGTCAACCTCTGCTGGATATATCTACATGAATATTCCAAGGATACTCCCACCCCACCAGATCCAGGGTGAAACATTACCTCCCCTCTGAAACCTGTTTCACTTCCTAAGACCCCAAATGACATCACCGTTCATCAACCACTCCAGTTAGAAACTTCTCCCTAACTTCTTTTCGTTCCTCTAATTATGCCCCTGAGAAAGTTATCCTTCATATGTAAAACTCTTTCTAAAAGGCAAATATGATTATACCTTTGCAGGCTGGTTTCCGCAGTACATTTCCATTACCTATGGGGTCAATTTCAAGCTCTCTGATATGCAAATAAATGTCCCCATTGGCTGGCCTTTGCACACACCATCCCAGCCTGGCACCTCTCCACTCCTCAAAGACCACATGCTTCTCTTTTCTTGGGGCAGAGAGCCCTGGCCTATGGGCACCCACTTCCACGCCTGGCTCACCCTCCTCATACCCTGAATGTCATTTTCTCAAGCTTCAGGTGAGCCCCTTAACTTTGTGCACATCAAAGTCATTTTCAGTACAGTTTATGAATGCCTCACAATTCCACTTTAAATAATTTAATTGCTTTGTTTACTGGTAGGCAATTTCATATTTTTATCTGTGGTATAACTTTTTCCAAGTGTGTGGCCACTGTGCATGGTCTGGAAGCTCCTAAAGAGTTTCTTCTACATTTGTGTATGCCTGATTGGCCCCCACTGCGCTACAAGATTCTGGTTTCTAAATATACACCATAAATAGCTTCACAGAAAATGAAAACCAACCGCCACTATGGAGTTTTCTCAACAACATAGTCAGGTTAATATATAACCACATCTCATTTTTGAGACTGCCACCTGCTTATGTCTGAATTGCAATCTGACCTAAAACTTTTCAGACGAGAGATGGGGACAATAGTGCTTCTGTGAGCCACAGCCCCAAGAATCCAGACCCATTTCATCATTGATAGCCAAGCCGCGTTTAGTAAGAATTTCACGACTTTCATCTTGGTAGGAAACTTGCAGCTGCCTGCTTCCCTACACTTGCCTGCTTTCTCAAAATAAAGCAGTGGCAGTGGCGGGGGTGACTCTGAGTCATCAACACTCCATCATTGTAATGTGTCACATTTGTCCAAAAGAAACATTTTTATATCTCTGATTATTTTATCATTAGTTTAAGAAGGTTGTTGAGCTCCCAGGAAAGCCATGAGAAAGGGTGATGCAGGCGCACATCTATTCAATAACTAATGTGTCCCAGACACGGAACATGCTGAGACAAACAAGGGATCCCCAGAGTGCTCATCTGCTACAGGACTTATTTCATACTGGATCAATTATGCAAATTGAGATGTGAAGATAGCTCCCTCTTTTAGTAAGGTATGATTACTCCTGCATTCTTTCCAACGCAGCCTCACCGGAAATACCAGTCAGATTCTGAACCACCTGGTTCCATCTGGAAAATGTGTTTTCTTAATTGGGGGAAGGGGTGAGGGTTTTTAAAATTTCCGCATTACTATTCATATGCATTTAACATTATAAAATGTTTGCCATTAACTTATCCAAGTAAAGACATTTACATATGTGTGAGCTTGATTTCTCAATAAAAAACGATAGAGGATAATGAGTATTTTTAAAAAGTTTAGCAATCTGAACACTTATTTATTATTTCACAGACTTGAAAAAGCTAGGGTAATATGACAGGTTCATCCTTTAAGATAGTCTTTTAAAAGCCCTTTTAAAGAACCACTATATAAAAAATGTTTAAAATTCCAAAGAGTAATTTACACAGGCTAAGAAAATTAATAAGGGTGGTTAATCAGAAAATAATGAGATCAAAGGTAGAGGATAACTGGAGAAATTGTGTCTGGTTAGAAAACTAGTGGGCAATAATTATTATTGCTAGAAATGATAATTATTTCCCTCCTCTTTTCTCTCTGTGTCCAACACTCACATTTCCCACCTGGGGTGTGCAAGAGCTACTTTCTCCGCTCTGTCTCCACATCCTGCCTTCTCCATGGAAAGCTTCTATGGTCACTCCTGTGTCTTCTTTTCCGGGCAAGCCTCTAAAATTTAGAGAATTCAGTGTAAGAAAATCAGGCACAAGCTTTCTTGTATCGAGAAGTGGCCGAGCAATCTATAAAACCCCAAGGTACTGGTGTGACAGAATTTCAGTGGTTTGTCATAGGTGAGATATGGTTATTTTTAAAATGGTAATCATGGCTCCTAGGAGAGACCTACAGTGGAGTGGCCCAAATGGCTCTCTTCGGTCCTGCTCTGATGCAAACCAGTAGCTCAGAGAAATTGAGAACATTTGCCCACTGGAATAATTGCATCCTTACCTCATTTTAAAAATGACACACCCACATGCAAAATTGACAAGTCACAGATATAAATCTCAACTAGTTGAAAGTACTTTTATTTCAAGGCACATAAATCTTTCAAAGTCCATCCATTAATTTTATGTAGTTTTAATTACAGCTTCTAACCTCTGCAATTATTACAAGCTGGGATGTTTCCCCTTATGTCAACAGATGCTGATGGGAAGTGTGCAAGACGTAGCAACTTTTGCTCAGCTGAACAGAGAACGCTTGCCCCTTTAATGCGTTTATGTTCAGTGTCGTCAATTCACTGCCAGCTCCTTGCCTCAGTTTCCTTTTATAAAAGCTAGGAGTGCTGGAGCTTCTTATTTGTCTCACAGGGGCATGAACATTATTTGAGGTTTACAAGCTTTCCGAAGAGTAAAAAGGAAAAGCTCTTTATGTAAGTGCTAACTATTGCCTTCAGAACTAACCTATATTTTATCAAATATAATGGAGTCAATTATTTAAAAATGTAGACTAAAACTTGTCTATGGCTGACTAAAATGAAAGGAATTAAAATATAAACCTTTTAGGTGTGTGTGTTTTATAGAGCTCCTAAAACACATGCCATCTAAAATCACAATAGTAGAATTTTCCTGAAAGTTACTGCTAAACGGGAAAGTCACTTACACGGGAAGAATTTGTATTGCATTTGTGAAAGCAAAATTACAATAGCTGACAAAACATGAAAGTTTCATCATGGTGGATTAGAGCATCGCAAGGAACTCAAAGGAATTTATAGTTATTCAACATTTCAGCTAACATTCTTGTAACGTCTCTTTGGGGAGTAGATTTGTCTCCTCACTCCGTAGGAAGCCCATACACATAAAAAGGTTAGATTAGAGACACATAGTAAATAATATAACAAACAGTTCTTATCATGTTAGACTCCACTCAGCACAGAGCAGGCAGGCGAGCAAATATGGAAAGTTCAGATCCCTGCTCTGCTGGCTGGTTTGTCACCCGCACAGCGGGATGGCTCCCCAGTGTCTCACAAAGCTCAGCCTTGGATGAGGCACTGCCTTTCGATATTGTCGAGGACGGATGCCACTTTATCCCTCATCAAACATAAATAATGCTTGCAAATTTCCTCTGTCCTCTGAGCTGAGGGTTTGACTTTAGGAAATGACATGAGGTGAAAAGAAAAGACTGAAAACATTAAAAATATTTGGATTAAGTGTTTTTTTACCTGGCGAAGTCTTGTAGTTGATTTTTATGGTGCTGGTCTGATATCATATCCACTTTCCTTACAAACCCCCTTTCCTTCCCCCCCAGGTGTCTTCCTAGAACCCACAAGCCCATTCGTTTAAAAGTGCTGACCACATTAGGAGAGAACTGAAATTTCAGCTTTGTCTGGCACTGGACGAGGGATTTTTAAGTCTCTTGGGCTCGATAATTCTGTTTTAGTTTAGGTTTCCTCAGAAAAAGACCTTGAGACAAGGATTCCAGCAGAAGTGGTATATTTGGAAGGTGGTCCCAGGAAACAGGGTGGAAAGGAGTGGATGAGAGAGAAGGAAGAAGAGACAGACAGCAAAAGGGACCTTATCAAGCAGTTACCGCTGTGGATAACTGGAGTTTGATCCCACTGGGGAGCTCTTGGTTACTATACAACTGAAGCCTCAGAGCTGTCTCATCAGATGGAAGGGAGAGGTGGAATACGCACTGGTCCTTTATTTTTTTTTAAGTTTTTTTTTTAAATTTATTTAACAGAGAGAGAGAGAGAGAAAGCGAGAGCAGGATCATAAGCAGGGGGAGCGGGAGAGGGAGAAGCAGGCTCCCCTCTGAGCAGGGAGCCCGATGCGGGACTCGATCCCAGGACCCTGGGACCATGACCTGAGCCGAAGGCAGATGCTTAACGACTGAGCCACCCAGGGGCCCCTATACCCTGGTTTTCACCAATTATTGATTAATGGCTGCTTGGGGGAAAGGCATGGATTCTCACTTCCTGCCTGCCATGTGCAGGGCCAGAGAGGTGAGATCATACTGTGTGTGAAGAAGAGAGGGAACCAATATCAGTCTGAGTAACTAATAGTGACAATATGAGATCCTTACCCACCTCTCCCATCCCAATGTATGTGATTGAAAAAAAAAGATAGGTGAGAAGAAATACTGCTAAATATTTTTAAGTAATTCCAAGAGAGTTCTGAACTCCTGAAATGCATTTGTGGACGTCAGCTAAAGAACACTTAAAATAGACTGGAAGCATCTTGAGGGTAAAGTCTACTTAAGCATTGTAATATTTTTACTACCTGGTATCATTTCTGGCTCTAAGTAGGCTGTCAATAAACATAAGTTCAAGAAATAAACAAATAACTAGGAGTGGTGCAGAGGAGGGTATGCCAAGTTATTCATGTACAGAAGACTTAAAATTAAGTAGTTACCAACTGTGAGGAGAATGAGCTTGGTTTTCTAAAACACAGATGATTAAGATAGGCCTTAATTTATCCTAAAGCATAGCATAGATTCTCTGAGCTGAGAAGTAGTTTGTCTTTCCATTGTCAGAGAGATTATGGAGTTAGCAGCTTAGTAAACAACTAAAAAGAAAGAAAGAAAAAAAAAAAAACCCAAAATGCAGAGTATCAGTTCACCATCCCAAAGTTTTCGGGAGACTCTGGGTTTTAATTCATTTCCAGTAGGAAAAACAGGAATGAAATGCTAAGAAACCTAAGGTTTGCGTAATCCGAAGAACTCTGGTTCAACGTTGTCTTTTGGGACTGTCTAGCCTGGGTCTCCAGGTCAGGTACTAGGGGTCTATAGTTGACTGCTCTACTATCTAAATAGTCTGGCTCCCTGCTCTTTAGCTGCTGGCCCTCGGGGAGTCAGTCTAGGATTGGCCAACTGGATGCTTTCCCTTGGGACACGGAATCTTGAGTGAGTGATGCAAAAAGGTTTGGATACTCAGAGATTACTCATGGGATCTCGCAGAACTGTAAGTCCACTGGTGGCAGTGATGTGTCCAGCACCAGTGGGAACATCATGGGGGTATAACTTCAGATGTGTTCCCCACTGCATAGGTTCCCTTAGTTCCTTGATGGTTTATTAGCCTCTTTTCCAGCCTTCTGATTGACTCTATGAGCTTCCAGTAAGTTTCTTTTTTTCCTCTGATCAAGTCATTCCACTGTTAGTTTCTGTTTTTGTGTTTATTTGTTGCTGTTGTTGTTGTTGTTTTGCTTTATTGGTAACCAAGAACCCTGACTGTTAAAGGTGTCATTGAGAGACTGTTTCCTGAGAAAGGGTTTTTAAGAGGTAAAGTGAAGGGGCACCTGGGTGGCTCAGTCAGTCAAGCATCTGACTGTGGATCTCACCTCAGGTCTTGATCTCAGGGTCGTGAGTTCAAGCCCTGCATTGGGCTCCATGTTAGGCATGGAGCCAACTTTAAAAAAAATGGTT